>NW_023458557.1:39881316-39890344 GCF_013731165.1 Rhagoletis pomonella
TCCGGCATAATATACCAGCGCGCAATTCATACGTATTTACCTCATGTTGTTCGAATTCATTACTAAGCAAATTTTTAACAATTGCAACTACCTCCGGATCTCTTTGTTGCTCAGCGAGAAGCCAGTTATCTGAAATATCGGAGATTCACACGTTTTTCCAAAACTTTCTCGACTTGCTGATTATTCTCGGGCAACACATTCCTGGAGAAGAAGTCCGCTTGTGCCATACGCTTGCCTTCTCTATACTCTACAACAAAATCAAAAGATTGCAAATATGCCCCACCAGCGATGAGCTCTTGGTGTTAAATCCATTTTGGTACGAGAAGCTTTAAAATAATTACAATCTGTGAATACCACGAACTGGCGACCTTGCCGAAAATGTTTAATAGAATTAACTACAACTAATGTCTCCAATTCGTATAAATGAAATCTAGATTCTGTTGGAGAAGTTCTTTTGCTAAAATAGGTACTCAATGACATGTGGTTTGTTGTTAGTTTTATGCATTAATCTGGCGCCATAACCATCTGCGCTAGCATCAGTATGTAATTCAATGGGGACTGCGGATCAAAAATTATTAAAACTGGCTTACTTGTTAATATATAAATTATTTTCTGACGTATCTGCTCATGTTCTGATTTCCAATTAAAGTTATTTTTGTTGGAGATAAGAAAATAAAGTGGTTTATTCATTTGCGAAAATTTAGCTACAAATTGTCGAAAGTAAGAAGCCAAGCCTATGAACTGCCTCAATTGGTGCACATTGGTGAATTTTACGTGGATTTGGTCGGACTTCTCCAGATTTTATCTCATACCCGAGATATTCAACACTAGATTTGAGTAAAGCACATTGAGTAAAATTAAAAGAAAACCCGGCTTTTGTTAAAGTATCTAAAACAATGTTTAATCTTTCAAACACTTGCTCCTTCGTTGAAGCAATAATCATGATATCATCCATATATGTACACAATGACATAGGAATAGGCACAATAGACCTATTTGTCGCAGTGCCATACCCAACCAACAATCTAGGAATAGGCAAGATCCCCCATGCCTTCACTACAGCTCGCTGAAAAACCGATGGCGCATTTTTAAAGCCAAAGGGAATGGTTAAAAACTCATACTGGCCTTCTTGAGTTACAAACGCTGTAAGCTCAATACTATTAGGATGAATAGGAATTTGGTGGAATCCACTTGCCATATCTAAACAAGAAAAGTAATTGGCCCACGTAATCTAGCGATTTGGTCTGATATTAGAGGCAATGGTATCTATCAGATATTGTATTCGCATTTAACTCACGGTCATCAACGCAAAGGCGATCAGATTCATTTTTATAAGCTTTTAACTATTTAACTTGGTCATCCCGCGCGAATTGCGGAAATTTCCAATCGATTTTAGACTGACTTCCCGACAAGTTAGAGACTTGAAATTTTCAGCATAGTTCCAATCACGATGACAATGCAATTTAAAATATAAATTAATTCTCCATATGGTCCAGGGGTCTTGATTCAAAGGCCGCGCCGCGCCGCGGCGGTAGTGTAGCAAAGCTATCTGTGTCAAATTCTAGATATCAAGCTAGTCTAGATATGAAAATCGTTGTAGGCATCATATCAAGGAGATACAATTAGAAGACTCCAGATGTCGCCCCGCCAGAAGAAGTTAAATATTGCGCCTAAATACATGCCATGCTACAGCGGAAATGGACGACACGCCATTTCTTTAAATAAAATTAACTGCTGCTATATGTACATATGTATGTTTATACAAAACGTAAGCAAACAACATTTTGCTTGCCAAGTCATCTGTTCTCTTTCATTGCAAGTTGAATTATTTTAATATATATTGCAAAATTTTGTACATAAATTAAAATAACACTTTTTAATATACAACGCGTTTATAAATGGACTAAGAATTATAAAATAAAATAATGTAAACAAATATTTTTTAAAAACAAGTTTTCATTTAACCTGTGCAATCAAAGGAATAAAATGAGCAAAGTGTAGCAAAAGATTTTTTAGCAAGAAAATTTTGCCAAAACTGCACTAAAATTAATAAAATAAAATAAGTTAAGCAGCCCTGTTCTGCAATCCGAGTCGGAATCGGAATTCAATTCCGACTCGGAATTGAAATGGTGTTCCACAATCCGATCGGAACTTTAGTTTCGCGAAAAATTTTGCGCGATCACAGCAATCCCATGGAATTACCGGACTCAGCGTTAGTAGTATAAAAAGTTTTTTTTATACTAACGCCATTTTAAACTATTAATTTATATTTTACAGCCTTATTGTGCTCTATAGAATAAATAAACAAGCGTTCCTCATGATTTTGAGAGACTTGCAGCCTTTTGTACAAAGAAGCTCCATTCCTGCAGTGTTGAAGTTGGCAGCAACGCTGCGATTCCTCGCCGAAGGTGGGTATCAAAGGTCTGTAGGAGTGGACTCAAGCATCGCTTTGGGAAGGAGCACCGTCTCCAAGATAATTTCAGAAATAATGACGCTCATGGAGCGGAGACTTTGCTCAAAGTGGATAAAATTGTTCATGCCTGAGCAAGAGAAAAGAGCCACCAAAAGTTATTTTTACGAACAATTTGGTATTCCGGGTGTAATTGGATGTATTGACGGCACGCACATCAAGCTATTGCAACCACAAGACGGGTCTGCTTTTTTTAACCGAAAAGGAAATTTTAGCATTAATGCAATGATTGTAAGTTGCCACAATAACTGGATTTTATATGGAAAAAAGTTTTCGTAAAATTTGTTTCTTATTTATTACAGATTTGCGATCATAATATGGTTATTAGAGCTATTGATGCTTGTCATCCGGGTTCTAGCCATGACTCCTTTATATGGAGCATGAGCAATGCAAGACAGTTTGTCATGACGAAGTATCGAGATCAGTGTTGCCAACTCTTGATTTTCAAAAAGCACCAAAAACTTGGAAAAAGGCGTTTTATCACACTAAAAGCACCAATTTTTTTTTAATCGAAAGATGCTTTTTTCATAATAGTTTGTATTTAACAAAAGCAAATAACAATTGAATAGCCTCTACACATGCTATGATGACTCATACTTACGACGTAATATCGAAGTACTGCGCATTAAAACGGGTATATCTCGAGAAAGAAAAATCGAATTGCAATAAATGAAAATGATGCCATAAGTAGAAATGAGCAAAAAATTTTATGGTTTCATTATATAACCTCAAATATAGCCAAAAGCCGTGTTTTTGGCACTTTGAGGTTAGGATATCTCAAAATTCCAGTGCTAAGCAATTGTGCGGCCAGATTTGGATTCAGCACCATGAAACGATGTTTTTTATTCAGGTGGTAAAAAAAAAATATCTATACAAATAAATAGCAAAGAAAAAAGAAATACCTAACTTACGCGAATGGAATTCAACAAGATGGGTTTGTAACTTCAGCTTTTTATCAATCATGGTTATATTTTAGTGCATTTAAATTTGTAGATTCTTGTAAATTCAGTGCTGCCATAGCTTTAAATATTTCAGGTTTTACCCATCTCGGAGGAATTTTAGTTCAGAAAAAAAGCACTAAAAAGGCACTAGGCACTAAATAATTTTTTTGGCGTTCTAATTTTCAAAAAGCACTAAATTTAGTGCTTAAAGCACCAAGTTGGCAACTATGGTTTTTATTTCATTAGGCTCACGTACATATGTACAAGTACTTTAGTATCTACATACGCATGTACATACACCCACTGTAATTGTTCTTAAGTGTTCAGTCAAAAATATTGGAAACACAAAATTCAAATAAAATAAGCTTACTTCGAAGTTTTTGTTTAGTTTCTTCGTAATCTCGAAAACTACTGAACGACCTTTTTGATTTAGAATTTTAATAGGGCTGCCACCTGTTAAGAAAATTACTATAATCAATTCTAATAAGCGTAGGCGTCAGTTCTGCACCGTCACTGTCAAATGAATAGACTTAGCCTCTGGATGTGTAATAATGTATTATTTTTCTGAAGGGGGTTGCCACCTGTTTAAAAAACTATAAGGTCTTCACCGTTCGTTGGATAAAAAAATAAGATACCAAATAAAAGTGCATGGCCTTCGCATGTACAAAAACTTTAAGTTTTTTGAGTAGGGTTGCCACCTATTTAAAATTACTATCTTCTATACATAGTATAAAGGAAAGGCGAGATTAACCACGCTACTGAACGGATTTAAAAAAGATTTTTTATGCATATAATAAACGAAGTACATGATGACATGTGATTTCTTTCTCCAAATACTTGAATGTACATACATGTGCATACATTCACCACGTGGCGAAGCCTCGCGCATCAGTGGCCGGCTAGTAAAAAATAAAATAAAAAAAAACTTTTTAAACGAAAAACGTGGAGCGCATGCAATACAAAGCATTAGATTTAATGGACAATAGTCAAACTACATAACATAGACCTAAAATTTCTGCAGCGAAATTACAAATTTGAGATCGATTTTAAGCGGTCGTTATTCATATGCCCACACACATAAATATATTACTCTTCATATCAATTTAGGTCTATTACATTCGCCCCACGCTTTTCATTTTCAAACTCATAAATTGTTTATAATGACTTTTCCTAAAATTTAAAAATCAAAAGTTATCAAAACAAATTCTATGGGACTGAGAAATATTATCTTCTAATTTTTAGTCCATTTATAAAAGCGTGGTATATTAAAAAGTTTTTTTTATTTTATTTATTTTCAACTTTTTAGTCTAGTCTGTATAAAATTTTGCAGTAGATATTAAAATAATTCAACTTGCAGTGAAGAGAGAACAGAAGACGGGTGAAATGTGAAAATTTTTGGTCATAATCCTAGGCTCGCCCAAGTCCATCAAAGTTCAAGTACTAAAAAAAAAATTCTCTTAGCTAACTTCGATTCTCTACAAAAAAGGTTCATATACTCAATTATTTAGGACAAATACTTTCGAAGATTATGCAATTAAAAAAAATTAAAAAAAAGTAAAAAAATTTATTAATTTTTATTTTTTGTAACCATATTGAACTTTGATGGACTTGGTTATTGACCAAAAAGTTCCAAATTTCTCACAGAGTTTTTTAAAGCATAATGAACCATATTTTTGCTATTACCAATCAAAATTCCAAAAAGCGTATTTTCGGCCCACGCTAATGTACATACATACATATAGCAGCAATTAATTTCATTTAAAGAAATAGCGTGTCGTCGGTTTCCACTGTAGCGTATGTAGTGCATATTTGTAGGCGCAATATTTAACTTCTTCTGGCGGGGCGAAATCTACCTCTAGAGTAATCTAATTGTATGTCTCGGATATGAAACCTACGACGAGGTTGATATCTAGACTAGGTTGCTATAAATACCTTCGCTATATTTATAGTATAAATGGTGGTCTGGACATATAACATTGCAAGTTGATAAAAGCGTTTTAATAATAATAATAAAATACAGAATTAGAATCTGGCAACAATGCTTTTGAGGTCCCTCGGATTCAGTCATGCATAGTAATTCTTTCGCATTAGTATCTAGCCTTCGGATTCGTAGATTTTTTTACGATGGATTAAATATGTACCTAAAAGAATTAATAGACGCAGATGTATGTATGCGCATAAACATATTTTCACCGTTCAGTCGGCCGCTGTGGTGTAGTGGTAAGCAGTGCGCGCTTCCACTCCGCAACGCCTGGGTTCAAGCCCTGGTCAAAGCAACATCGCAAAAAATTATAGAAAAAAGGTTTTTTCTTAACAGCGGTCGTCCCTCGGCAGGCAATGGCAAACCTCCGAGTGTATTTCTGCCATGAAAAACAGCTTCTCATAAAAATACAATCGCCGTTCGGAGTCGGCGTAAAACTGTAGGTCCCTCCGCTTTGTGTGACAACTTCAAGGCGCACGCCACAAATCGGAGGAGAAGCTCGGCCAAACACTAACATATGTGTAAGCGCCAATCTATTATTATTATTATTATATGGGCGTGAATGAATGGTTGTGCATGCTTTTTAGACTCTGAGTGAAATGCATACCAATTATGTAATATGTACATACATATGCGCATTAAGTTGGTCCAAATATATAATAATAATAGATTGGCGCTTACACATATATTAGTGTTTGGCCGAGCTTCTCCTCCGACTTGTGGCGTGCGCCTTGATATTGTCACACAAAGCGGAGGGACCTACAGTTTTACGCCGATTCCGAACGGCGATTGTATTTTATTGAGAAGCTGTTTTTCATGGCAGAAATACACTCGGAGGTTTGCCATTGCCTGCCAACGGACGTCCGCTGTTAAGAAAAAACCTTTTTTCTATATTTTTTTCGAAGATGCTTTGACCAGGGTTTGACTGCTTACCACTACACCACAGCGGCCGACGATACATGTGGGAAGAAAAGTGTTGCAAACTTTTGAGTTTAAAAAAGCACCAAACCTTGGAAAAAAGAGCGTTTTACCGCACTAAAAGCACTAAATCTTTTTTTATCAAAGGATACTCTTTTTTCATAACAGTTTGTGGTAAACAAAAGCAAGAAAATAAGCACTATATACATGTATAAATAAATACACATTCATGCTTACGAAGTAATACCGAAGTACTGCACATTAAAACTGGTACATCTGGAGAAAACACAATCGAATCGCAACAAACGAAATTGAATTTGAAAGGGGAAGAGTAATAACACTGGTCTACAAGGGTTTTGCGAATAAGACGGGACCTGGTGTTTCCGAACGGATTTTTCGTGCTGAACACGAATCTGGGGTCCAAAACTTCCCATCACGTCACGTTTTCGAGAAAAAACAGCGTTTTTGGCCATTTTTGAAAAATTGTAGAGCTGAACCCTGACGTGCTACAAACTTTGTATATGTCAGAAATTAAAGGCTAAATCGTGCCCTTTCGAATGAGCCCTATGCCGAATTAATCGCATGCACCCTTAGATCAGGGGGTGTATTTGTGTCTAGGAGTCCAGGGAAAATTGATCGCAGAAAGAATTTCATCTTAAACGACCATATAAATTTCTTAAATTTTTAAAATCTAACTGCAGATTCGTAATCAGCGACTTTTAATATAGTTAAAACCTTGGCATTATTAATTTTCTATGATCGTTTAAGATTAAATTCTTTCTGTGATCAATTTTTCCTGCACCCCTAAACACAAATACACCCCCTGCTTTAAGGGTGCACGCGATCAATTCGGCATAGGGCTCATTCGAAAGGCCACGGTTTAGCCTTTAATTTCTGATATATGCAAAATTTGTACCACGTCAGGGTTCAGCTCTATAATTTTTCGAAAATGGCCAAAAACGCTGTTTTTAGGGGTTTCAACCCCTTTTTTCTGGGACATTTTTGACCCCGGATTCGTGTTCAGCACGAAAAATCCGTTCAGAAACACCAGGTCCCGTCTTATTCGCAGAAAAAAAGTTGAAATTTGTAGACCAGTGTAATTAATGATACCCTAACTAGAAATGAGCGAAAAAAATTGTTGTTTTATAATATAACCTCAAATATTGCGAAAAACCGTGTTTTACGCTTAGGGGTTAGGATATCTCAAAATTCGGACGTGGTAGAGAAATTCTATAGCCAGATTTGGATTCAGCACCGAAAAATCTACAAAAAACCGATGCACTAAGGTGGGAAAAAAAGATAAAATTTTTCGAACTGTGTAATCAATCAATAATCAAGAAAAATAAAAATAAACAAGTAAGAGCAGCGCTGTCTTCGGCTATGCCGAAGGCTTCATACCTTTCATGAACATCTGCAAATTTTACTTTGACAGATTACTGCTTTTGAATACATCTGCATACATCGATAGAGGAGTTACATACTTATATAAAAAATCGCATCTAAACAATCAGAGGTATGGAAGATATACTTTATATGACACCAATCTAAGTGATTTTCACCGCTATGTGATCGGTATGTAAACCGGTAACACAATTTATTGGGTTTAGTTTCGTACATAAAGGAGATATATGGCAAAAACTGGTATCTTAACAATCAGTGCTATAGGAGATAAAGCTTATAAAGCATAGATTTTGACGATTTTCTCAGTAGACTTTGTATTATTATTTATAAAATATCTTACGAAATTTATCGGTTTTAGCTGTTCAAATAAAGGAGTTTTACAGTAAAATCCCATATCTGAACAATCAGATGTATGGAAGATATATGTTGTAGTCACCCGATCCTTGTTATTTTCACTGTACGTATTCTGTTAATAATGAGTGAAAATGGTGCGAAATTTCATGTTCCTAGCTGCATAAATGGAGGAGATATGATAAAAGACCTCATATCTGAACAATCAGTTGTATGGGGGCTGCAGGTTATAGTGACCCGATCTTCGTTATTTTCACTGTAAGTCTTCTGCTGATAATGAGTGAAAACAGCCCGAAATTTCATGGTCCTAGCTAAATAAATGGATGAATTATAGCGAAAAATCTCATATCTGAACAATCAGTTGTATGGGAGCTATAGGTTATAGTTATCCGATCTTTTTAATTTTCACTGTAAGTTTTCTGTTGATAATTATTGAAAACAGTGCGGAATTTCCTGTTCCCAGCTTTATAAATGGAGGAGTTATAACGGAAAATTTTATATCTGAACAATCAGTTGTATGGGAGCTATAGGTTATAGTGACCCGATCTTTGTAATTTTCACTGTAAGCATTCTGTTGATAATGGGTGCAAGTGCTGCAAAATTTCATGTTCGTAGCGGCATAAATGGAGAAGTTATAACGAAAAATCTCATATCTGAACAATCAGTTGTATGGAAGCTATATGTTATAGTGGTCCGATTCTTCCGGTTCCGACAAATGATTAATACATTATAAAAATACACCCACCTACCAAATTTGATCCGGATATCTCGAAAACTGAGAGACTAGATTGCATACAAACAGACGGACAGACGGACAGACGGACAGACGGACATGGATAAATCAACTCAGCTCGACGTTCTGATCATATAAGTATACATTTTAATGGGTCTATCTCTTTTTGTTCTGGTACTTACAAACATCGGACCAAAGTTATAATACCATTTCATGCTCATGAAAGGTATAAA
>NW_023458557.1:39890444-39891518 GCF_013731165.1 Rhagoletis pomonella
ACAAAATGTTTACCGGTTGTTCCTTAAGCGTTCAGGTGGTCCGTTATAAATCATGTTCACGAAGCCATGATGTATCTGGGCTGGGAAAAGAGCCTTGGTAAAGTTTACGATTATTATTGGTTTGAGCATATGTCCAAATATGTACGAAAGTTTGTTGATAATTGTATCAATTCAGGCAGAACTTCATCCGATCCCAAACGTTAGTATTCTGTGGCCCACTGTACACATTGACATTACTGGCAAATGGAGTGGTAATAAAATAATGTAAAAAAATATTTTTTTTAAAACAAGCTTTTATTTAACCTGTACAATCAAAGGAATAAAATGAAGTAGTGTAACAAAAGTTTTTTTAGCAAGAAAATTTTGTCAAAACTGCACTAAAATGAATAAAATAAAATAAGTTAAGATCTCGTTAAAGTTACTAAAAGCCATTTAGTGAAAGGAGTTATTCAAACTCTAATGAAAATTACTAACAATTTGTACTAATTTACTTCGTTTTTAAAAAAGCTTGTCGCGCGAATAGCAAACCGGCATTTAAATATCTGCATACATACATATACATACATACCTAACCAATTATGCATGTACGCTGAATTCGCCGACAAGCTTTTTTAAAAACGAAGTAAATTAGTACAAATTGTTAGTAATTTTTATTAGAGTTTAAATAACTCCTTTCACTAAATGGATTTTAGTAACTTTAACGAGATCTTAACTTATTTTACTTTATTCATTTTAGTGCAGTTTTGGCAAAATTTTCTTGCTAAAAAATCTTTTGTTCACTACTTCATTTTATTCCTTTGATTGTACAGGTTAAATAAAAGCTTGTTTGTAAAAAATATTTTTTTACATTATTTTATTCTATAATTTTCAGTCCATTTATAAAAGCGTTGTATATTAAAAAGTGTTATTTTATTTTATGTAAAAAATTTTGCAATAGATATTAAAATAATTCAACTTGCAATGAAAGAGAACGGACAACTTGGCAAGCAAAATGTTGTTTGCTTAGGTTTTGTATAAACATACATAAGTACATATAGCAGCAGTTAATTTTATTTAAAGAAATGGCGTGTCGTC
>NW_023458557.1:39891618-39901053 GCF_013731165.1 Rhagoletis pomonella
AGCAGCAGTTAATTTTATTTAAAGAAATGGCGTGTCGTCCATTTCCGCTGTAGCATGGCATATATTTAGGCGCAATATTTAACTTCTTCTGGCGGGGCGACATCTGGTGTCTTCTAATTGTATCTCCTTGATATGATGCCTATAACGAGGTTCATATCTATACTAGTTTGATATCTAGAATTTGCCACAAATAGCTTTGCTACACTACCGCCGCGGCGCGCCGGCAGCTTTAACAATTTTATATTGGTTTTACGTTCTTTGGCAAATTACGCTCTGTTAGCCATAAATCTTACTATTTTTTGACCGCCTTTGAATCAAGACCCCTGGACCATATGGGGAATTCATTTATATTTTAAATTGCATTGTCATCGTGATTGGAACTATGCTGAAAATTTCAAGTCTCTAACTTGTCGGGAAGTCAGTTTAAAATCGATTGGAAATTTCCGCGTTTTGCGCGGGATGACCAAGTTAAATAAAAGCTTATAAAAATTACCTTGGGAATAAGTGAGTTTCGATGTATATCTTTATTTGGTGTTCCTTCTCGCGTTATCGCTGACCAGGGTAGGTGCTTCGCATGTAAGAGATTTCGCGATTTTTGTGTTTCAGAATAAATGTAGCATTTGATTGCTACTGTAGAGCAAGTAGAGCGAGTCATGAGCACATTGAAAAATCTATTGACTGCGGTTGAATCAAGTCAACGTTCTTGGCAGGACGCTTTAGGCGAAATACAACTGACTTTGAATTCTATGACCAATCGAGTTATAAAAGCTAAACCATTAGAATTAATGATTGGTAAGGAGGCACGACCATTTGGTTTAATAACAATTAGTTCAGAAGAAAGCAGACGGAGAGGTTCCTAATGAGAATGACGTTGAAAGAGACAAGCTCAAGTGCAAAAAAAAGTTTTTGATCACGATGGGTGGCGCAGTGCAGGGGGTGATATGCTAAAAAAAATAACATCTGAAAACTCTATCACGAAAAACTAACCTCTGAAACTTATGATATTTTGTAAAGGAAAGGATAAAACAAAAGTTTAAACAAATGTTATGCTACTGTCTTAATTATATACCCGCGACGTATGATCGTCAGGAAGGCCGTGTCGGCGTATTTATATGCATTGTAAACCTTTTTATGTTATGTAACGAATGACTTTGTTTATTAAATGAATTCTTTCAAGCCAAGTAAGCTGTATATATATTTTTCACTTGATCAAAATATGCTGTGGATATGTTCTGTTCTCATAATGTTTCGCATTTCGAAAGCTAAGTAAAATCATGTCGCTTTACCGAGTGTGCTCCTGTCACGATCAAAGTCAGTAAGGTACAAACAAGATTGGTAATTTTTTTCATTATTGAAAAGAAGCTTGAACGAGTCGAACGTGCAGTCGTACACTACGCTGGAAAATATTAGAAATACCAAAGATCCTGGCAATTTGAAGCAGACACCCGCATTAATGGAAAATTATTTAAACCTTAATGGTGCTTTTAACCAAGCGCCCGCATATATATGTATTTGTTAATTTTATGTTTGTTCGCGCATATCTTCTTTGTTTGAATGATTCTTTGGCCTTAGGTTAAGAACAGCCCCACAGTGGTCCCATTTTAATTTTTTTCTTCAAAACTGGGCGTGGCACCGCCATCTTATGATCAACTACGTATGTATGTATATCTCTGTAATTGATTCATTAATTTCTACCAAACGAGGTACAAATATTTCTTTGAGTCTAGCGAAGCTATGGGTTGAAAGTTTTTTAAATCGAGAAATAGTTACGCACACTCCCATATAACAGTAATTTTCAGATATACGAAAACTAAGATATTTCGATAACTTTATATTTACAATATTCGCTTTTTTAGAAAATGGGCGTGACACCGCCCACTTATGGTTATGTATGAAGGTATATGTATCTCGCTAACCGATTTATTAATTTCTACCAAACTCGATATAAATATATAGGCGAATACATTTGGCGAGCACACTTAAAATTTGCATTAACTTTAAGAGTGTTCGCTTGTACAAGCTTGCACAAGTTTTTAACATTGCGAACACTCGGAACTAGGCACAAAACAACACGTGCAGAAAGCAACACTCGAGACTACATGCCGTCCATTGTACTGTTTTCATGTCCATTTTAATCTGATTTACGAATAAACCTAAGCAGATTGTTGGGTGTCATAGAGCTCAGGTGTTCGTATCTCAACACATCGCGGTCAAATGTCTCGTATCTTATTCTTTCAAAGGTGGGGCAGAAGCACAACAAGTGTTCTTCCAACTCATCCTCTTCAAAGCAGGATAGAATAATGGAGTTGTCATGTACGCCTATCACAGTCAGGCGTTTGTGCCACGTGAAGTGACCATCTTCTTAATGAGAGCAAAAAACTAGATAGACCTTCTGAGATTGAAGGCGACATTAGTTTTGCCCACCTTGAGCCCCTCGATGCCCAGTATCTAATGGGGGCTTCTATGCCCGAAATGGGGAGTTGCGGACCGAGGAATGCCTGCGCCAACTCTGGCCAAATGGTGAGATGTCTCATTACCAGGTACACCCGAGTGACCTGGCACCCAGAGTGAAGTGAGCTCGTTATGTTAACCAACATAATGTAGTCGAGGCTTGCATTGCCAAACTAGTTTGGAAGTAGTTAGAGGGCTGGGCAATGCCTTAAGTGCAGCTTTGCTGTCACTGCAGAGACGTATACTCCTTCCCCTACACCTATTTTCCACCACGTAGTCCATCGCCTTGAGGACCGCAAAAACCTCAGTCTGGAAGACTGAAGCATGCCAAAAGAAAAGTGATTTAAACCAGCATTCAGCCTCAGGGAATTCAACATTATACAATCTCTTCAACAAAGGTAATGGTGGCGTAATATCCTGTGACCATGGGCGTAGCCAGAACGAAATATAGGGGGGGCCTCGTATACAAACTTTTTTTTTCAAAGCCTATAATTTGTACTATGTTTGTTATAGCTTAAAATTATTTTAACTATTAGAGGTATTTTGTACAAAAACACATGAATTGAAGTTCACAAAAGTTGATATAAAACTATTCGTCGATTTATGAACTTATTACTGCACATGTTTTTTCCGAAGAGGAAGCATCGAAAGCCTAACCCCGTCAGTGTGAGACTTTAACCCAAACTAAAGCTCCTACCATTATGCGCCGTTACTCTGTGTGACTACTAAAGTTATAGATCTAATGAAGCTCACAAATTATGCATACTTAGAATTGTTAATACCCCCTCAAAATCTGGACTTTCACCGGTTGAGCCTTATAATTTTTCGTAACCTAATTTCTGTTTATCCGATCAAAAGTATTTACAGTGCATACACGGTAACCGCGTGGAATTCCTTGATTAATGCAAGTCTTTAAAACAAAAAATTGTA
This sequence comes from Rhagoletis pomonella, assembly GCF_013731165.1. Lineage (NCBI taxonomy): Eukaryota > Metazoa > Arthropoda > Insecta > Diptera > Tephritidae > Rhagoletis > Rhagoletis pomonella. The sequence goes on from NW_023458557.1 coordinate 39,895,000, forward strand.
ATTTTTATAAGTGCAACTTCAAAACAATTTAACTTTAATACCCATAACTCTCTTTGTTTATGCATGCCACACTTACCAGTATTCTGGAAAAACTAAAAAGTGGTGTTTCACTTAAAGTGATGTGTGATGAGTTTAAAATAAACAAATCAACTGTTATCAGAATTAGTCAAAATGAAAGCAAGTGTAAATATAAAAAATATTGAAGCCGGACTTGGGAAACGGCAAACTTTAAAATAGTGCGAGTACCCAAAAATGATTTACACAAGTGGTTTTGTTTCGAGAGAAAGTACAATGTTCCCATATCTGTCCAATTTGTAAAAGCTAAAGTCTGAACGTTAAATAAAAATAACCAACGGAATCTTTTGCCAGCCAAGACATACATTGCTGATGGGTCTGGTCCAATCCTCGCTTGAGCAAATTCATCAGCAAAGTTCTTCTTCTTATTTGGCGGTATAACCATCTAAGCGATTTTGTCCGAGTCCAAAGCAGTGCGTCAGTCGTTTCACTTCTGTGCCAACTGACGCGGTAAATGCCAGGTGAAGCCAAGTCCTTCTCCACTTGGTCCTTCCATCGCAGTGGGGGCCTTCATATTCCACCATCGCGACCCGCGTTGAATACTTTCAGAGCTGGAGCGTTTCTGTCCATTCGTAGTCGTTGTATTTTGACTCGCTGCACTATAGCCATGCCGTTGTAAAGCTCATAGAGCTCACGTTCCATCGTCTGCGCTTCTTGCCGTCGCCAATGCGTAACGGCCCATAAATCTTTCGGAGAATCTTTCTCTCGAAAACTCCAATAGCCGTCTCATCAGGGGCCTTTTTCATAAAGCGACAGTGATAATTTTGTAACGACAGGCATTTTCCATGTTGTCAGTGACAATTCGACAGTTTGGTGGGTGTTTTGTTTCATAAAAACAATTGTCACCACCTCTTAAATTCCATTGAAAAAGTTACAAATTGTCATTGTCGGGTTTTAAAACTGTCGTTGACAAAATTGTCGCCAGTCATATGAAGTTTATATGTAAATCATATGTAATAATTGCATTTGCATTATTTTAGTTTTAAGAAATATTCAAATTATTGAAAAGTAGTGAAATTCGCGCAATTACAATATAAATAAATTTACAAAACTCTCCTGTGAAGACTTTCCGACGGAGCTATTTTGTTTTGTCGCCATTGTGGCGACAATTTTGTCAGAGTGACAATTGTCAGCACAATTGTCGACAATATTCCATATTATCACTGTCGTTATCCAAAAATTTTCAAAGTTGCCAACAAACGTATATGAAACAGGAAAAATGTCGCCAACAATTCTGGCAGTGAAATTTTATAGAAAAATCGACAATTATCGCACCTGTCACTTTTATGAAATAGGCCAGATGTTTTCATTGTCGTTGACGCTTATGTTCTGACTATTGTGAGATGACCGGAAATACTTCGTTTTGTCCTCGTTCACCATCAGACCCACACGCTTTGCCTCTCTTTCTAATTCCGAAAAGGCGACTCTTATTATCTTCTCCAACATCAGATTAAATATAAAGAGAGTAACCTTGTTTGAAACCTTGTTTGGTATCACACGGCTAGGAGAGACCCTTCTCAATTCTGACGGAGCTGGTGGTATAGCTTAACGTCATTTTACACAGCCGTATTAGTTTCGCGGGGATACGAAATTCAGACACCACGAAATAAAAACAACTTATGTTCCAGCTGACGAAAGCGGCTTTGAAATCAAAGTTTTGGCGTGTTTCGAATACGAGATTTTTGGTGGATTTGGCAGATCTGAAGTCACACTGGTAAGGCGCAATCAGTTCGTTCATGGTGGGCTTCAGTCTTTCACACAACACGCTCGATAAAATAGTTGGCGCGCGTTGTGGAGTCGCCTTTGTTGTGGATTGGGCAGAGCCTACTGGAATTCCAGACGACGGGCACACGCTTTATCAGCTCCTCACCATCGTACCGTACCGTCGGATCCAGCAAGTTTGTTATTTTTCATGAGCATAATCGCTATTCGTACCTCATCATAGTCAGGCGATGGGACATGGACTCCATCGTCATCGACTGGGAGCTCGGGTTCATATTCTCCACTACTTTCAGTGCTACTGCCATCCAAAGGGTCGAAAAGTGTTCCGGCGAAGTCGATCAGCCACAGCCCCGTTTCGTCGTAGAGGCTAAATTTTTCGACAGTGGCGCCAAAGATCCCTTCCTTGCCCACCTTGGCATTAAAATCGCAGAGCGCCATTTTGACATCATGTCAGTACTCGGCGATGGAGTCTCTCTCCCACCAAAAATCCAAGACCGAATTTGCGTTCCTTTACGTGGCAAGTGTAGTAGACGTCATAAGGCTCCCCGCTCAGCTTGCCTTGCCCCGCCCATCGAATTCATGGACGGCGGTTATGTCAACCTCTATTTTCCCGAGGACATCAACCAGATGGGAAGATGCACCTTCCCTACTAAAGGTCCGGATATTCCAGGTGCGTACCTTCAAATCATAGTCCTTTCAACGGTTTAAGTGACCGTATCATTCGAGGCATGTTTTTTCTCATTGGCCAGGGTTGGGCGTGACCCAAACCCTGCGACGCGGAGTTCTACGCCTTCTCACTTTAGCTCGATCTCAATGTGGTGTTTAGTCGTTACCCAGAGGATACGTGGATATAAATATCCAGACGTAGTGAGCTGCAATTTCGACCGTAAGCACACGAATCACTTCTGGCCACTCCCAGGTGAATGGCAGTCAGAAGCTTTGGCGTACTGGGAAATGTACAGAACATAGTGGTCAAATGCGAATATCTCAACTAAACCTTGATGTATTTTTGCAGTGAAACTTCTTTAGCAGCGGCTGGTTGGTTGGGAGTAAATTGGCAAATTCAGCGGAAATTGCACACGGAAATAGTGCAACGGAAATGATGCAACGGAAATGATGCAACGGAAATGGTGCAACGGAAATGCTTGGGGCTGAAACAAGTACTTCTTGTGTGTATGCAACGGAAATGGTTGGGGCTGAAACAAGTACTTTTTGTTGCATATGGTATGAATTTAACAAAAACTTGCTAATAAAAGGTTAGAGGATAACACTTAGAATTACCAATACAAGAATGAAAGTAGAAAGTGAGTACGTGCATAGATAAAGAAAATTATAAAGGAAAGGTAAAAATAAAAACAAAAACAAAGATGTGTAAAGATAAAGGTAACAAGTAAGAAAGTCTAAGTTCGGGCGGAGCCGAACATTAAATACCCGGCGCAAATATTAAATATATGATTTTCACCTTTCCGAAAGCTACCGCTACATGGTAAGCCGGGGTGTATCAATTTTGAGTAAATTAGCGTCCTTAAATTTCAAAATATTGACGTTTCAAGCATTTATAAAATTTACCGTTATATGAAAAGCCATAATTTTAGTCCGATTTCAATAATTTTCATCGTTTTGCTTTTATGTAGCAAGCACAATAAAAATACCGAGTTTGGTACAAATTGGTAGAACGGTTACCGAGATACATATATGTGATCATAAGTGGGCGGTGCCACGCCCATTTTTCAAAATTTAATTATAGACGTATTTCCTGGTAAGGAATTGTTGCAAGCATCAATTTTGAATAAATTGGCTTTAATATTTACTGATTTATCGAAGTTTCGTATTTCTCCAAATTACCGTTATATGAGATGTGGGCGTGGTTATTATCCGATTTAAAAAAAAAAAAAACCAAGGCCAATAACTGTGCCAAGTTTGGAAGAAATCGGTGCAGCGGTTGCCAAGATATACACATGTAACCATAAGTGGGCGTGGCTACGCCCATTTTTCAAAAATTTATAACATTCTTATTTTTCGTCTAAAAGTTATTCTAAATATCAATTTTGAGTGAATAATCTCCAGTAGTTACTAAAATATCGCAGTTTTCGTATTTCTGAAAATTACCGTTATATGGGAGGTAGGCGTGGTTATTGTCCGATTTTGCCCATTTTCAATACCATCCGTCCTACGCCCGAAAGAAGTACACGTACCAAGTTTCGTTACGATATCTTAATTTTTACTCGAGTTATCGTGTGCACAGACGGACGGACAGACGGACGGACGGACGGACAGACAGTCACCGCTTAATCGATTTCTCTTTTCATCCTGATCATTTATGGATACATTTGTCTATATCTATCTCGATTCGTTTTGCCTGTTACAAACAACCGCTATGTGAACAAAGTTATAATACCCTTGTGCACAAGTGCGCTCGGGTATAAAAACGAAGACCAAGGTAATTTTAAACACTTTACTTATATATATAAGGGCAAAGGTGAAGGGGAATATGTTGATGAAGACAATGATAAACATAAAAGTAAAAACAATGATGAGGATGAGGATACCGATAAAAGTAAAGATGAAGATAGGGGAAGAAAGATTAATATATTAAAATAAAGTTAATTAAAGAGGAAAGGATATAGAGAGAGACACAGACTCAATCTGGTATCTATTTTGGGATTTTAGAGATTTTCGGGATTCTCGAGACATCGATAAAATAATCGATATTTTTATCGGTTTTGTTATCCATATTTTTATCGATTTTGATATCGAAATCTTTATCGGTATTGTTATCAATTTTGCTATCGATATTTTCGGGACTTATCGATATAATAATCGATATTTTTATTGATTTGTTACCGATTATGTAGTCGATATTTTTAACTATTTTGTTATCGATATTTTTTATCGATATTACCCGATTTGGTTATCGATATTAGTCGATTTTGTTACCGATATTTATAGATTTTCCTATTGATATTTATCGATTTTTTGTCGATATTTGTCGATCTTGTTATCGATATTTATTGATTTTGTTATCGATATTTATCGATTTTGTTATGGATATTTGTCGATTTTGTTACCGATATTTATCGATTTTATTATAGGTAATCTTATAGATATTTTGACCGATTTTGCTATCGTTTTTGTTATCAATTTTACTATCGACTTTGTTATCGATTTTGCTATCGATATTTTTATCGAATTTGGTATCGATATTTTTATCGGTTTCGTTGTCGATATTTTGATTGATTTTACTATCGGTTTTGTTATCGATAGAGTATAAAGATAAAAATGAAGATAAATGAAAACGGAATAAAATAAATGTAATTACAACAATCAGAGTAGATGTAGGGATACATATACATATAGATAGAAAAAAAAAAATAACCCTAAGCAAAAGCAGATGTATGTATGGACATTTGTATATTGGTTATGAGACAATCTAAATATGTATCGTAAGTTTCACTTCTCCAGTGTGGCCCAGGCGCACTTACTTTTTAACCGACTTCCAAAAAAGGAGGAGGTTATCAGTTCGTCGGAATATTTTTATTTTTTTTTTATGTATGTTACCGCATAACTTTGGACCACGTCAACCGATTTCGATAATTGTTTTTGCAAGGTAGTGTCTCAGAGGTGGTCCCTTACTAATCTGGTTGAGATCGGATCAGCGGATCATGAGATATATATATATATATTTTTTTTATATGGGAGTTGAAGTCGGTTTTTTTTTTCAAAAAATTACTTGTTTTTAAATTCAAATCTCTACATATATATACAGGTATATAGTAAACCAGAAAGCCGGACAAGACGTTTTTCTAAATAAAAAATATTAAATTTTCCGTACACCCTGTAACAACGGTGGGCAAACGCGGCTCTTTGCTCAGAAAAGTGCAGCTCTTTTTACTTTCTATTTGCTTAGGACATTTTGGCTCTTTTTACTTTTTAAAATACATATTTCTTTGCTAGACATTATTTTCCATTGTTTCGTTTTTTTTTGTTTTTTTTTTATTATTTTTATATACACATACGGAAATTGAGATCGGAACATTACCCGCAACTGGAGAATGAAAATTGGCATTCTGACTTAATGTGCTTTACCGATATGATGGAAACAGTGCTGGTGGGTGAAAAATCCGTACAAAATCCGTACGCTCAAATTTGTTTGGCGAGCAAAAAAAAATCTGTCATTGTTATTGTGGCTTATTAACATTTAATTTTAATATTTATACCTTTCATGAGCATGAAATGGTATTATAACTTTGGTCCGAT
>NW_023458557.1:39901153-39902804 GCF_013731165.1 Rhagoletis pomonella
TTTACTAATTCACAACGCTTTAAATTTACACTTGTTTTTGTTTACAGCTTTTCCACACAACAGTTATTGTTAAAAGAAACAATTTCAATACTTCCACTTTGACAGCTTATATTAGGTACAGTGTTGCCCCCAACACTTTTAAATTTTTTAATATGAGTTCCCTGACGCGTTTCTGTTAAGAATACGTACTTTTTTTGTAAAAATCTATCAACAAGTTTCTTGACTTTATGCCAAAAAAAAACGGAATTGGGACCATAGTGGGCTGGACGGAACATTTGTAAAACTTGAATTCGTTTCTACAAGCAGAGTTTTTAATTTGTTTATGAGAATATTTTTCAAGACAGAAACACACGCGGATGTTTACCATTGTCAGCCGAGGGGTAATCGCTGTCTAAAAAAAAAACATTTCTATTTTGAAATGTTACGAATTCACGTCGGCAACTTGTGATAATGATCCGAACATTGTCGGTAACTAGTTACAAAAGAGGAATGTCATTATTTTCTTAAAATTTCTGTTGAATATTTCAGTGATTAAAAATATGCTCACAATTTCAATCACAATGCATTTACCACTTAACATTTACTTTACTTTATTTGCAAGTGCAAAAAATGTTTTCGGACTTTGGCAGTAATGAAATTAATCGTCTGAGTCTACGTATGTATGTCCCATTGAACAGTTCATCCTCCTGGTTGCATCAACTCTTGAACAAATACAAGTATTTACCTTGGCTAAAATTGAATCAACTCTTTGCAGAAGTTACCCGTTTCTCAGTTTTAAATTCAGTTTATGGTATTATGAGTAGTTTTATAATTACAAGAAAAAGGTTTCGAAGCAAAAATCGATAAATTTTATTCGATATAAAAATAAACTATCTAACTTTAATGAACTAAATTTCAATGCACAATACCCTGATATCTACGAAATATACATAATAAATTTCAGAACCTAAGTGAACTCGGTAAGCTTTGCGTGTGTATGAGAATATGTATGTATGTATTATTTAATATGTAATTTCCTAGTTTACGGGGTAACGGGTAAAATATTTCCAAAAAAGTAGTTATTGGTAACATTAATGTCATTTTTAAACATATAGGTATACATACGTACGTATAAAACTTAATACAAAATATAACCATAAAATTTAGTTAAGCTACACTTAACAGCAAAAGTCTCCGTACACCATTTCTTTTTTATGTATTCACAATATATTGATAGCTACTATTTGTTTGTTATTATTTTATATCATGCTTAGGACTAAATCATATACCCAGTTTTCAAGCTTTTAATCAGATTAACAAAAATCTCACAATCTCACTTTGAAATGGGGTGCTATGGATATGACCAATGCTGTACATATCACTGAGCACCCGAAATGTGTCAGTGATTTTTTTTAATTTCCAATATTTTCAATTTTAAATATTTTTCTTTATGTTTTTGTTTAAGCATGGCTCTTATTTCATAAACCATTTAAATTTTTTCAAACTTGATAGCACTCTAAAAACTGTCTTCAAATTTCAAACCTTTTAACCAGAGTTTTTTTTTTATAAATATTTCGAGTATTTAGTTTTGAAGCCCATAAAATTTTGGTGTAGTAAAGTGTAACCTTGCCCACTGGGAAAATAGGTAAGCACCTTGCGAGGTAAGCCATGT
>NW_023458557.1:39902904-39904495 GCF_013731165.1 Rhagoletis pomonella
TAAGTTGCTAATAAGGTATTATTACGTGCTCCTAATTCCCACTGGGTGCATCTGAGTCTATGTATGTATATATCACCGTTTTTCTCATTTTGTCACAGGACTTAGATTTTTGAATATAAGTAACACAGAAATACCCATTATATGTTACAAATATAAGTTATTTTTGAGAATAACGGTTTTAGAAAATGAAGGAATAACCGACACTTTATATTCCTAATTTTAAAGCACAGTTTATCTCAAAAATTAAATTAGTGCAAAACAAATGGCTATTTAAAAATAAAATGAAGTATTTTTTATTTACAAATTGTATGCGTGCGTTTTTTAATCACAGTATTTAAAGAAAAGGCTCTATATTCTACTTCCCAGAACCAGCTCAAAACTAACCATATTTATTCTAGCCCAGAGGTGACTCTTTTTGATCTATCTAGGAACTGTTGTTATATGAACTGTCTAAGAACCATCAAAGCCAGAATCAGCACAAGTTCAAAAGTTCTGCAGAGGGCGACAATTGTCACTTCGTAGGAAACCGCCATGTTAAAAAATACAGTTCAAAGCATTGATTTGCGATAGATGAAGAACCAGTACCGTCCCTTTTCAGGCTAGCTCAGCGCAAGTTCTGAACCAGTTTGGTTTGCTGCAGGGTACATATCATATATGTATATTATACATGCCTATTATTTATAATAAAAGTCATGCCAATTTATAAAACATGTTTCACCGTTTAAATTCAGCCTTATCATGAGCAGTGTTGCCAGAATTTTTTGGGTCGACCGTCTATATTGGCAAAAAAAGCGGCTAATATGTTTCAACTTAAATTGATATGTTTTATTAAAAGAAAGCGCAAATAGAAAGATCAGTAAAATCATTATTTTTTTTAGCTAATAAGGGTTATACAAAGCAAAGCTTTACACCACTCGTTAAATAAATCACAAAAACAGAGAATGGTAAATTCATTACAAACTATTTTTGTTTAGCGAAAGAAACTGTCGTTATACGTACATCAGAAGTCGTGTTTGTATTACTTAAATATAAAAAAAGAGATCAATTACAAACGTATGGTGTTTTCTTTTTTATTAAAGAATTTTCGAGCGAGCGAGTGAGCAAACTCCTACTCAATGCCTCGCAGACAACGAGGCGCTCGCAGCTCGTACTCGTAGCAGCAATGATGCGAGGCACGAGAAGTTTGGCTCGCTCGCCAAACGAGCGAGCGCTGCTTGTTTGCTCGCGCTCCTATTAAATGAGCGGGGCTGTTGGGTGTTGCCTCGCTCGCAGTGCGAGGCGAGTAGCTGTCTGCATACTCACTCTGCTAGGAAAGACGAGTGAGCGACGAGCGAGCGCTCCGAGTGTACTATACAACAAATGCATTTTTGTGCATAAAAATGTGGGAATGTATGTCAATAGATTATGTACGAAAGTATGTTAATAATTGTATGTACATATGCATATATATATGTGAAGTATTATATTAGGGCATCATTTAAAACAACAAATAAAATTTATTACATACATAAGCATAGATTATGGAATGAATTATTTTTTAGAGTTACCCAGTGGGAATTAGGAGCACGTAATAATACCTTATTAGCAACTT
>NW_023458557.1:39904595-39920397 GCF_013731165.1 Rhagoletis pomonella
GCCCTTTACTAGTCGATGACATTAGCCATGATGACAATAGGTTTGTTCGTCGAGCAAAAAATTTGTACGAATTTGTACGAATTATCACGATTTTTGCCCAAATCGCGTTCGTGCAGACCAAAAACACTCAAAAATTGTGAGAGCAAAGTGACAGTTCTCTTGGAGAGAAGTTGCAAATTCTTGCTGGAAAAAATTTTGCCAGCAAGAATTTGCAAACACGAAAAACATGTGGTTGTGGCGCATGGTTGCATTTTTGTTTACAATAATTTGAATAAATTAGTTCGTTAAATTTAAAAATTTATAAACACGAGCGATTTTTTTATGAAAAAAGGAAGTAAATAATTGTTGATATAATTAATTTAGTTAATTCCAATGATTTGAACTTAATTCGGCTGAAAAAAATGGTATTCGCAATCGGAATGCAATTGCAACCAGAGTCGATTTAAGAAACCCGGCAGCTAGTACGATGAAGAAATTGAAATGTATGTTAAAGAAAGTCAGAACAACAAGAAATATACATGTATATCCTGTTTTTGGCCTTCCGAAAGAATTTTAAAAATTCTATACAAATTTTTTATATTTGAAATGCAACCGTGGACGCCAACTGGCAGGGAAACTTGCAAATTCCTGCAAATTTGCGTTCGTGCAGAAATTTGCAAGTTTCTCAACATGAGAGAGAATTTGAGAGAATTTTTTCTTACTCTCTGATAATTTGAGTGTTGGATAATTCTTGCTGGATTTTCGACGAACAAACCTAATTTTGGTACTAAAAACTGAAAGAAAACATGGCTTACCTCGGAAGGTGCTTACCTATTTTCCCAGTGGGTATATATGCATTTATATATGTACATATGCATGTATTTTGTCTTTACAGAGAAAAGTAAGTAACGAAGATATTATAATCGTTTGTGCCGCAGAAACAAAAAACAAGTAAGCACTTGCTAACACCCCCAAAATAGTTTTCTACTTGTAGCAGTTATGCTGTATACCTGAATGAAATATAACTAGTCCTTGGTGAAAAAATTTATTTGTGGCCTGTTGTTCAAGGACATGTGTACATATGTATGCATGTATATATGGATATGTAGACATGGGAAAATTTGCGTAAACAAAGAATAGAGACCGGTTCGCATACAACTTTGGCGTTGCGTTGGCGTCGAATTTCAAAGCAGCCGTCCAAAATTTGGCAACGCTAAGGCCAACACAAAGCAGAAAGATCGCTGCGTCGGTCGCCAGCTGTTGCAAATAAATAAAATTAGATGAAATGTTTTTTCCTTTTAATCAAATGAAGGCAGGAAATATATTTTTCATGCTATTATTGATATGAAATATTAATTTATTTCTCGTTAATATGTTAATTTAGTGGCCAAAGTAGTCTCTGCCAAGCTTCATTGTAGAACGCATACTTTTAACGTGCGTTCTCTCAAACCAACGCCAACTACAAAGTCAACGCGAAAGTTCTATGTGGACCAGCCTTAATTATCAAATAGTAGTTTGTATTATCCTACATACATATATATGTATGGGGCTAAACCAGGAATATTCATTTGAAAATGCTGATGTCCTACTCATTTATGAAATGAAAGACAAAATAATGATTTTTATAAATATTATGTTCTCATTTATACATATGTAACATAGTTACTTAGTCAAATTACTTAGTAATTACTTGTATGTAAGAATACAATAACAAATTATTTATCAGAAGCATTGCCCCTTGCATATTGAAAAAAAGTAATAAAAGCTCTCAAAAAAGCAAAATCGTTTGAAAAACCGCATAAATTCAAATCCGCATAAAAAAGAACCGCATAAAAAGAGACCTAAGTGTATAAGTTGAAATTTTATAAGAAATTATTGAACATTAAAAACATTATACCTACATAGCAAAGCTGTGTAATGATTGAATCAATTGAGTGTGCATTCTCATTTTTTTCGTTTCAAAAATGTGATTGTTTGATTTAAAAAATTTAACAACCACTCTTGAGATTGGTTACAAATTGTAAACACAAAATATGTAGTGTGTTATGGAATGGTTGACACCCATTCACATAGAGAATGTGAATGCAAAAAAAAAACTCAATCATGTATGATTGGACGTTTATGGGAATGCAATCTGTCATTATCATTCAGTACTAATACTATTTGTTGTATCAGGGTTGAAATTTTTGTACTCAAAATGTGAAACCAGAAGATTGCCATCTCCCTTAAAATAAGTAAACAAATAAATATTTGGTGCTAAAATATTTTTCTAAGTGTTTGGCCGAACTTCTGCTCTAACTTGAGGCATGAGTTCTGATTTTATAAGAAGAGTTTTCAAGGCAGAAATATACTCGAAGGTTTGCCATTGCGTGCCGAAGGACGACTGCTATTTTGGGCTATGATCTGACCAGGTATTTAACCATGGTCCTATGGAGTGGAAGTACGCACATGTAATCACTCTGCTACGGCGGCCGCCGTAAGTACATGCTATACAAATCGTCGTTTAAAGTACAAAACCGCGTATCAAGAAAATGCAAAACCGCGTAATTGCATAAATTATTTTCTAGAGAGTAAAGTCACCCATATTTCAAAATGGTTATCTTTTTTATAAAGCAAACGTATTCTGGCTAGTATATTTCAGGACGAATGGATAAGAATTGAGCCAAGAGTTTTTGTGAGCAAATCCAATTTTTGGCAGCCAATGTCAGTCACACGGTTTTCAAGAATGACGATAGGCGGTTTTGTACTTTAAACGACGATATATATGTACACATATTAGATTATTTATTCTCAAAATGCATGAAAACTATAGTATGCTTGCAAACAATTAATAACATTTTGTGATAAACAGTTTTACAAATGTATTTGCACTTCAAATTTGTATTTTAATAAAGTATTAATTAAATAAATTATTATTGTAAATTATTATTTTAATAAATAGATATAAAGATATTTATACTTGGCAACTCTTGGACTTTTCTTCATTTGTAACAAATGACAGACGTAAACAAATTAAAAAAATAATTATATTTTTACAAATTTAAAGCAAACGGGCGTTCTTTACAAAAAAATGTAGTTAGGGATCGAATTGCGCATATTTTTTTTACAATATCAAGTGCCCACAAGAAGTGTTAAACCACTAAATAGCTTAAAAAACGCTTTCAAAAATCCGAAACGAGAGTGAAGTGCAGTGTTCAATTGTGATCGAAATTGCAGGCAAAATGTGTGCGTGTGTAATTAATGTTTCACTTATTTGAAGATATGTTGCCCGTTGTTATTAAAAATAAGGAAACCAAGACCCCCGCTTTCCACTGGTGGTTACATAATACTTGAATAGCTCCTTAATTAACATGTGTTTGTTTTGAGCACGCACGGCCAGTTAAACAGGCATGTCTGAATCGATTTCCTTCATCATTCTTGGCAATTTGATGTGCATTTTTATTGTTATGTGTTGCAAACAGACATTTTCGGAACTAAATAGGTTCTAAAATCTCTGTACACAAGCGCACTTATTTTTAACAGTTTCCAGTTTATGTAATATTAATCAAAACAGCTTTTATTTATTTTATGTATTATGTGATTTCTGGAAGCGTCGAATACAAAAAAGGGCTGTGACTGGGTTTATGTAATTTGAAATTGTATTGATGATTACTAATAATAATAGAAAGGCGCTTACATATCGACACAACTAAAAATTTCATATATTTCAGTAGAGCCAATTAAAGATTTTTTGTTTCGTAATTTAGCAATAATATGTCTTGGAACGTAATTATATGCAGTCATACTGTAAGCTTTCAAATTATGTATTTTTCTAAACCTGAAATTTTGAATTGTGCCGTTATTGCAGAGGACCAGCGACATATGTTAGGGCTACTCCTCCGATTGTGGCATGCGCCTTGGCGTTGTGGCACAAAGGGGAGGGACCTACAGTTTTACGCCGACTCCTGCCGGGGGCCGACCACTATTACAAAAAACATTTTCTTTTTTTTGTTGGCCGGAACTGGGCTCGGACGCTCACCCTGCGGAATGGTAGTGCGCACTTCTAACCACTACACCACAGCGATCGCTTAATTAATTTTAATCATCAATCGCGATTAACCATTTATTCGTAAATTTTTAGTCATTCATAGACTAACATTTTGTCGACAATACTCGCATAAGATAGTCCCAAATTTTCACAAAAGAGAAAAGTGATTTTCTTCAAAACTTTTGAATGACGTCTTGACTGAACTTACTAATTCGGAATTTCTACTATTACTTATAGAGTAGGCTATTCATAAAGTCTGGGTAATGAAATAAAAATTTTTCTATTATAAGTTCCATAAATATAAGGAGACTTTTATTGTTTAATTTATTTTTTGCACATAAACTTGTATCTTGAACTTCTTTTTCCAAAAAGTGAGGATGTCAAAATTTCAATAGATATCGGATGTACGGTAATTTTCCAAAGAGATCTCCTAATAGATAAGTTCATGAAAATTATTCCAAACGAAAACTTAAAATTGATAAAAAAAAATAATAACTAAATTTAACTAATTTATATTAGAGGTTTGAAGTTTATCCCACTGTAAGTATGAAATCTTCAGCTATGTGTTTCCATTGTCACTTTTTCGTAGCCATATCAACAGCCTGACAATTAAGAAGATTGTGACGTTTCATGCTACCATACGCAATATTTTAAATCCTTCAAATTTTATTATTAACCTTTTGTTTGTTAAAAACATTTTCTTCTTAGATTCGAAACTTGATCAAGCAAAATTGCCTTTGTGTTTGACTAAGAGATGCTCAATAAGCTCAGAATTGTAGTTCTCATTTGCATACATAACAATAAATTATTAATTTTTGTTTCACACCAACTCCAATATTGAATAGTAAAATATATTTTAATCTTACCCAAATAAACAACGATTTAGTTCAATGGTCAATCACATATAGAGTATAGGGTGGTAATGTGTTAAAGTTTTAAAGTTTTTAAACGTAAAATTACAGCTAATACCTTTTTAAGCGTTTTGTAATTTAACCAAAACTCATTAGCATCCACTCAAGCAAGGAATTACTTACTTTTCAACATGCATTAGCAGAGTGCACTTCTCTTTTGTTTACAATTTGGTTGTCAAACACACTACATCGGATCTTTTGCCAGATTTACCAGAATTTTCCACCAGGTAGCTTCTGACAAAGAGATGACCTTACTTACTCTCTTATCTGTCCTCTCAGTTGCCAGAAAACCAAGTACGATTTCCGGTAAAATCTGGAAATTCTGGTAAAAAATGGTAATTTCGGACTCATGCGGGTTCACAACTAAATAATATTGGGAATACTTTTGAGGTGTTTGAAGAGGGTTGCGACCTGTTTGAAACTAAATTTATTTATAATAATCACATTTTGGCCTTGACACTTTTGCTAAGTTTTTGCCGAGCTTCTCCTCCGATTTGTAGCGTGCGCCTTTGCTGTCACACAAATGGGAGGGACCTACAAACTTACGCCGACGCCGAACGGCGATACAATTTTTATGATGAGCTATTTTTTGATTAAAGACACTAAGATTTTTAAAATATTTTCAATAAAATTTTATCAACCTAAATGTAAAGCTTATGCGAAGTAGTTATCTAATTTAATGTAAATTTTAAACATTTTCAAGATAAAACATGAATTATATTTAAAACGTAAATGTAAATACAACTGTTTTATATATAATCCCAAACAGATGATATAAAATCCCCTCTACCAAAAAACTTAAATTGGGTAACGCCGGTTTGAATTTTTAAAATTGAGCAATTGTCAAAAATCTTCCTTTTTATCAAAAAGTTATTTACCAGGGTGTCTTTGAACTAATGATTGGTACTGAGTTAAAGAATGCACACACATAAAAGATTGCAGCCTTTTCAATACTCATTCAGTGTTAAACCTTTTTTTGATTGGGCATTGGTTTTTTCAATCTTGCTATGAATATGTTGATGTGTGAATTCATAACTGCTTTGAGAGAATGGAAAATTCAAAAATTTTAAACCTCAATCCTAAGCGAAGAATAAGTAATGAAAACTGGATAGAAAAAAATTGTTGATTTAAAATTGAAAATGATTTCACACTTACACAGCTCTGCTACATAGATATGTATGTATGCACATATATGCCTACCTAGTAGATAAAACTGGTCCAAATAGCATGAATCTATTCTTCTGTGCATGAGAATATATACAAACATATGTGTATATACATATGTATGTATATACATATCTGCATGCGTGCATACCATCCTTTACTCGAAATTCTTAGTTGCTGCAATTTTTATCCCATACATTTTTGCCGACCAAACAACGCGTTTGCCTGTCTAATCTGCTTGCCTCATTTGCCTCGCTCGTTTACTCGCCTCGCTCGTCTGATGCTGCAAATGAGTGCCTCGTTCGCAACGACGCCCTCGCGAGGGCAGAGCTAATGAGGCCCTCGTTTGCTTGCCGCTCTACTCTTGCGCTGCCCTCGTTTGCTTACTCGCTCGCTGGCTGCTCAGCGCGTGCGCTCGTACTTAACGAGTGCTCATTTGCAAAAAGCCTCGCGTGTTGCTCGTGTGTTGCGCTAGCTCAGAGCAAACTAACGAGCGAGCGAGGGACTAAATGATTCAAATCCGAACCCTGATTATTAGTGGTATTCACCAACGTGAGCAAGTGGCCTGGCAGTCTGGTAAAATGGCAGATCAGCTCAAGCAACGACTGTTTTCAATACTACTATTATTTAATTGATAGACGTCCTTATTCTTCGCAGCAAGAATAGCCCGTTCACTGAGCCAATCGAGATTCCTATAATTAATTTTCTTAATAAAGAAACATTCTTTCGATCAGTTCTCCTTACGATGCTTCTAAGTTACAAAAATTATCAGGCCATAAAATTTGTCTTAATCTCTCATTGACTGGCAGCTTTGCGTTCCCAATGTCCAGTTATTGTCGCGGGAATACTTCAGCTGCAGTGTATGTATGTTCGTCTTGTCGCAATGTTGACTATTTCAGGCAAGCATTTATCTCGTCCGCTAGTGTTAATCGGGAACTACAGACAATGTATGCGTAAAATCTCCAGCGAGCAATATCAGTGCATTCCCGAATGGTTGAACGTTTCCACGCAAATCTCACAACAATCGATCAACGACCTTAAGTGATTTTTTATGTGCACCGGTTGCCCTGGAAATATTGCATGTGGGAGTTTCGATGATTTATATGTTCAATTGCAGCTCAAGAGCTGAATTGGCAATGCTCCCACCTGGTAACAATGTCGCAGCAATTCCAGAGGAAATGATAGCTAAGGTAATGCAATTTTTTGATCGAACCGTTGCCAGAATCCATCTGATAAGTACCACCTGGCGCATCCTCTCCCAACTCCGCCATTTATCATTTGCATATACTTCTTCTACTTTGGCTTTGTAACCGCCTAAGCCATTTTGGCCGAGCTCGACAAAGAACGCCAGTCAATTTCTGTCTGTGCCAACTTGGTCTCTCCATTGCAGCGGGGGCTCCCTATTCCTCTGCTACCACCAGCGGATTGCGAGTTGAATTCTTTCACACCTGGAACTTCGGTTCCTATTGGAACGACATGTCTAAGCAAGCGGAGCCGCTGCATTTTCATTCCCTGCACTATGTATATTACGTTTTAAGTCTCATACAACTCATCGTTCCATCGTATATGGTAATTCCCGTCGCCCACACGTAGAAGCCTGTAAATCTTCCGTAAGATCTTTTTGTCGAATACTCTAAGAGACGTCTCATCGAATGTTGTCATTGTCTAAGCTTCTGCGCCATATAACAGCTCGGGCATGATGAGTGACTTATAGAGTGCGGTTTTTTATACGTCGAGAGAGGACTTTACTCCCGAACTGCCTACTCAGTCCAAAGTAGCACTTGTTTGCAAGAGTGATTCTGTGTGGGTTTTCCATGCTGATATTTTTATCTGTGATAATGGTGGTTACCTAGTACACAAAATTCTCCACTTTCCCGAACTTATAGCTGCCAACAGTGACTTGGGTTCCAAGGCGCGAATGCGCTGAATGTTTTTTATGACAGGAGATACTTCATCTTGTCCTCGTTTACCACCAGGCGCATTCGCTTTACTTCCTTATCCAGTTTGGAAAAGGCAGAAGAGACTTCGCGATTTTTGTTACCGATGATGTCGATGCCATCGGCAAACGCCAGAAATTCCACGCCGTTGTAAAAAAATGTTCCTGCATGGTTTAGTTCTGCAGCTCTTATTATCTTAACATTTGCATCATGCGCTCGTAAATGCCCTTCTGCTTTCGCTTTAATTTTGGGAATCCTTGGTCGGGAATAGGAGTTCACAATAGTAATAATAATATTATGTCAAGTTATTCAACATTTTTTTACTCGCAATATACGTAGTAGGCCTTGGCGACTCCAAACGAAATTGCTTACGATTAAAAGTTGACTGATTTATAATGCTAGGGAATGCTGTCAACAATTTTATGTTTTCATTAAGTATTTTTTAAACAGCTTTCATGCGATAGTTTTTTTTTATTTTCGTTACTCTTTTATCATTTCTTTATTTGTTTCGGTAGTTTTTAGCTGACTTCAAAAAAAGGAGAAGGTTATCAATTCGTCGGATTATTATTTTTTATGTTTGTTACCGCATAACTTTGGACCACGTAAACTGATTTCCAGGTGATCCCATACTAATTTGGTTTAGATCCGATCATTGGATCATGAAAAAATTAACGGTACTATTAAATTTTTATGAGAATTGATGTCGGTTGTGTTTTTTGCTTAAAAAATACTTGTTTATTAATTTCTTACATTAAGTAATTTCTGTACCAGCTCTTCGTCGATAATATGATCAATTCGTTTGATAAGATGTTGTAAATTCTTTATTTATTTAAACTGTTCCGATTTTGAATAAGTGGAAAAATTTAAAAAAGTTCCCTAGTAAAGCTTTCCCAAACACTTTTCGTTGGGAACCAGTTATGTAATATTTCATTTAATTTCAATATTTTCAGTCTTTACTTTTAGATAGGTGATAATCCTATTAAAAATATTTCCAAATCAAGATTTTTCAAATACCTTTCGTTTGGCATCCATATTATACCTCAAACATATTTTCTGCTGTAGGCCTTCTTAAATATCTTTGTATATATAGATATAGATTTCTAAATAAAGATTTCTCAAATGCCTTAAGTTTGTTACCGATATTGTAACATTTCATTTATTTTACCAATGTAATTGAGTTAAATTTTCAAACAGGTGGCAACCCCCCTCAAACATATTTTCTACTGTAGATATTTTATAAGCTCTTTAGTTTTATACCCTCATTGCAATATTTCATTTGTTTAATCAATTTAACTGAGTTCAAATTTCAAAATAGGTGGCAACCCTCCTCAAAAATATTTCCAACAGTTATCTTTCTTAAACTTCTTTAATTTGATACCCATATTGTACTATTTCATTTATTTTATCAATGTAAATTAGTTTAGTTTTCAAACAGGTGGAAACCCTCCTCAAAAATATTTTTGACTGTAAGCCTTCTTAAAACTCTTTAGTTTGATAACCACTTAGCAATATTTCATTTTCTTTATCAATTTAACTGAGCCAAAATTTTTAAATAGGTGGCAACCCTCCTCAAAAATATTTCCAACAGTTATCTTTCTTAAACCTCTTTAATTTGATACCCATATAGTAATAATTAACTTATTTTAATTTAATTAATATAAATGGGTTTAAAAAATTTCAAATAGGTGGCAACCCTCCAGTTTTTGGCGACACCATTGGTCCACCATTATACCAAACAATATAAAATAAAAATGTTTCAAATCGGTTCAGCCGTTCTGGAGTTTTGACGACCGTGACATACGAACACAACATTTATATATATATATAGATTTCGTTGATAATATGATCACGTCGTTTGATAATAACTATGTTGTTAATTCTTTCTTCATTTAAATTGTTTGGCCTTTGGATAGGTGAAAACATTTAAAAAATTTCTAGTAAACCTTTCCCAAACACATTTAGTTTGGTACCAATTATGTAATATTTCATAAAAATTCAATATTTTCAGTCTTTACTTTTAGATAGGTTATAATCCTATTTAAAATACTTCCAAATCAAAATTTCTCAAATACCTTTCGTTTGGTACCAATATTGTAATTTTTAATTTATTTTATCGGTTTAAATGAGTTACATTTTCAAAAAGGTGGCAACACTCTTCAAAAACATTTTCGACCGTAAGCCTTCGTAAAAATCTTTAGTTTGTAACGCACATTGCAATATTCCATTTATTTTATTTTAAAATTTTAAAATATGTGGCAAACCTCTCCGAAAATATTTCCAACAATCATCTTTCTTAAATACCTTTAATTTGATACCTATATTGTAATATGTCATTTATTGTATCAATTAAATTGAGTTAAATTTTCAAATAGGGGGCAACCCTCCTCAAACGTATTTTCAGCTGTAGCCTTCTTAAAACTCTTTAGTTTGGCACCCACGTGGCAATATTTCATTTACTTTATCAATTCAACTAAGTTACAATTTTTAAATAGGTGGCAACCCCCTCAAAAATATTTCTAACTGTTATATTTCTTAAACCTCTTTAATTTGATACCCATATTGTAATATTTCATTTATTTTATCAATGTAATTTAGGTGAATTTTCAAACAGGTGGCAACCCTTCTCAAACATATTTTCGGCTGCAAGCCTTCATAAAATTCGTTAGTTTGACACCCACATGGCATTATTTCATTTATTTTTTCAATTTGACTGATTTAAAATTTACAAGTAGGTGGCAACCCTCGTCAAAAATATTTCTAACAGTTATCATTCTTAAACCTCTTTAATTTTATACCCATATTGTAGTATTTCACTTATTTTATCAATGTAATTTAGTTAAGTTTTCAAAGAGGTGGCAACCCTCCTAAAACATATTTTCAGCTGTAAGCCTTCTTAAAACTCTTTAGTTTGACACCCACATGGTGATATTTCATTTATTTTATAAATATGACTGAGTTAAAATTTTCAAATAGGTAGCAACCCTCCTCAAAAATATTTCTAACCGTCATCTTTCTTAAACCTCTTTAATTTGGTACCTATATTGTAATAGGTAATTTATCTTATCTTTAAATTGAGTTAAATTTTCAACCAGGTGGCAACCCTCCTCAAACATATTTTCGGCTGTAAGCCTTCTTAAAAGTCTTTAGGTTGACACCCACATTGCAATATTTCTTTTATTAATTTAACTGAGTTAAAATTTTCAAATAGGTGGCAACCCTCGTCAAAGATATTTCCAACAGTTATCTTTCTTAAACCTCTTTAACCTAATACCCATATTGTAATAACTCGTTAATTTTATCAATATATTTGGGTTTAAAATTTTTCAAATAGGTGGCAACCCTCCAGTTTTTTGCGATATCATTGGTTCTGGTATTATACCGAACAATACAAAAAAAAAATGATTCAAATCGGTTCAGCCGTTCTCGAGTTTTGACGACCGTGGCATACGATCACAACATTTTTATTAATATAGATAAATAAATAAACATAATTTGCAAGCAATATCGTTTTGAATTTCGTTGCTAGTTAGTTGCACGCATCTGTATATATATATAGATATAGATTTCTAAATCAAGGTTTCTCAAGTGCCTTTAGTTTGGTACCGGTATTGTAACATTTCCCTTATTTTACCAATTTAATTGAGTTAAATTTTCAAACAGGTGGCAACCCCCTTCAAACAAATTTTCTACTGTAGTTCTTTTAAAAACTCTTTAGCTTGCTACCCACATTGCAATATTTCATTTTTTTAAATCAACTTAACTGAGTTAAGATTTCTAAATAGGTGGCAACCCTCCTCAAAAGTATTTCCAAAAGTCTTCTTTCTTAAACCTCTTTAATTTGATACCTATATCAATTAAATTGAGTTAAATTTTCAAGCAGGTGGCAACCCTCCTCAAACATATTTTCGGCTGGAAGCCTTCTTAAAAATCTAAAGGTTGATACCCAAATTACCGTATTTCATTTATTTTATCAAAACAACTGAATTTAAATTTTCAAAGATGTGGCAAATTTACTCAAAAGTATTTCCAGCAGTTATCTTTCTTAAACCTCTTAAATCTAATATCTATATTGTAATATATCATTTAGTTTATCAATTAAATTGCGCCAAATTTTTTAACAGGTGGCAACCCTCCTTTAAAATATTTTCGGCTGTAAGCCTTCTTAAAACTCTTTAGTTTGATATCCACATAGCAATATTCCATTTACTTTATCAGTTTAACTGAGTTAAAATTTAGAATTGGGGGCAACCCTTCTCAAAAATATATCCAACAGTTATCTTTCTTAAACCTCTTTAATTTGATACCAATATTGTAATATTTCATTAATTTTATCGATGTACTTTAGTTAAATTTTCAAACAGGTGGCAACCCTCTTCAAACATATTTGCGGCTGCAAGCCTTCTTAAAACTCTTTAGTTCGACACCCACATGGCAATATTTCATTTATTTTATCAATTTGACTGAGTTAAAATTTTCAAATAGGTGGCAACCCTCGTCAAAAATATTTCCGGCAGTTTTCTTTCCTAAACCTCCTTACATTGATACCCATGTTGTAATAATTTATTTATTTTATCAATATAATTGAGTTAAATATTTTCAAATAGGTGGCAACCCTCCAATTTTTTGCGATATCATTGGTTCTGGTATTATACCAAACAACACAAAAAAAAATTATTCAAATCGGTTCAGCCGTTCTCGAGTTTTGACGACCGTGACATACGAACACAACATTTTTATTAATATAGATGAAAAATAATTTAATGATGTTAGATTTTATTTCTGTGTCCATTTCGTTATAGCTCGTTATTTTTTAAGCAAGTTAAGGTTTAAGGTCCAAGTTTACCTTAAAATGGTTCCAGGTATACGACGCGTGAACGTGTAACCTTTTTGGAGGTGCCACGGCGGGTTCTAATATTTCCAACTCAAATTTAGTAACCTGGCCTTGATAAACTACCACTTCTCATTACTGTAGCAAATGCCTCAAAAGAGCTTTAGATTATAAGGCCGAACCCGGCTCTCCCTTTTCCATTAAATGGAATTTTTTCTGTCAGTACGGCACTTGTAAAATAAATCTCCATAACAAATTTAAAATACTTCGAGAGATTTTCAATCCTTCCAGAGATATGCATTAAGAAGTTTTTAGTATGTATGGGAGGCGACATGCCTCCTTTTTTAATAAATCACATTTTTTCCATGAGCAATTGATACATTTTGTATACACAACCATACCAAGTTCCAGTATTCTTCCACAAACACTTCCAAGGGATATGTGGCAAGAAAAAGTAAATTTGTACTGGAAGTGCCACGCCTCTTTTTCTTATAACCCTAATCTTCTTCCATGAATTTAGAATTGATTTTACATACCCCAGTACCAAGTCCCAGTACTCTACCATGAACACCTCTAGAGATAAGCAGTATAAAACAGTAAATTTGTACGGGAGGAACCATGTCCCCTTGTCGAATAACGCAAATTTTTCTCCATGAGTATGGAATTCATTTTGTATACACATCTCGGTGCCAAGTTCCAGTCCTCTGCAATAAACACCTCCAGAGATATGCAGCACAGAAAAATCAATTTGTATGGGAGTTGCCACACCACCTTTTCCAATAACTCTCATTTTTCTCCATGAGTGGTTAGTTTCACATACATACATTGATATGTATTTCCATACCAAGCTTGAGTACTTTACCCTAAACATTTGAAGAGATACGCAATATGAAACTTTCAGTCAGTATGGGAGGTGCTACGCCTCTTTTCCAAAAACGTCCATTTTTCTCCGTAAATATGAGCATGATTTCACACAGTGTTGGAAAACTGTTAATCTGATTAACGATCAAAAATTAACGATTAAAATGTTAATCGCGTTTGACGAATAAAATTAGTTAGTCGTAATCAACTGTACGATTAATGATAACATTTTTTGAGTCGTTAATCGCTGGCTGCGATTACGTTTAATTTATTTAAAACATTAATCGTTAATCCTATTAAAAATAAAATCTGATTAATTTGTCTAGTTTGTCCGAGTTTGAAACCAAACACCAGTTATAGTAATTATTTTGTGTTTTACGCTTATAAAAAGCACATAATATAAACAAATTATAATTATTGTTATTAGTAATACATAAACTGGGAACTTTTACAAACCTAGTATGTAAAACGTTTGTTGATATATATTATAATGAAAATGCACACCAAATTGCTTAGATGGATGAGGAAACCCGACTTAGCCTTACCGGATTAACTTTCCTTGTGTGCGCAGGGAAATTCCAGCATAACTCAATTAATAACCAAACCTACTTGATCAAATTAAGAGTTAATGATTAAAAATTAATTTTTTAATCGCGGTTACGATTAACTTTTAAGTCGGATTATAATTAATCATGATTAACTCAAATCAGATTGAATTTAATCGAATTAACTAACTGATTA
This sequence comes from Rhagoletis pomonella, assembly GCF_013731165.1. NCBI lineage: Eukaryota > Metazoa > Arthropoda > Insecta > Diptera > Tephritidae > Rhagoletis > Rhagoletis pomonella. The sequence continues at coordinate 39,919,044 of NW_023458557.1, forward strand.
AAACATCAATCGATTAATGCCATCATTGATTTCACATACATATCACTATACCAAGTTTCAGTCCTCCCCCACAAATACTTCCAGAGCGATGTATGTAATATGAAAATTCCAATTTGTGGGGAGGCCTTGAGTTATCGGACTTACTTTCAGTCTAAGACCATCCTTCCGAAATCCGTAGTAAGTGTACTAAATTTCGTTCTGATCGGAAACCCGGTTAAGGAAGTAGCCTATTTTTCAATCCAGGTCATAAACCATCTTTGAGCAAAATTTCATTTTCAAATAGGTGGCAATTCTTAAAAAAGTAGCCTATTTTCCAGTCTAGGTCATAAGCTATCTGTGTGCAAACTTTCATGCAAATCAGTTCAGTCATTTACGCGTATTAATTTAATTAAACTTTCCTAATACGTGATAACTCTTAAAATAGTAGCCTATTTTCCAACATAGGTCATAAGCTATCTCTGTGCGAAATGTCATGCAAATCTGTTCAGTCGTTTCCGCGTATTAATTTAATTAAAACTTTATTAACAGGTGGCAACTATTCCAAAAATTTAGCCTATTTTCCACTGTAGGTCATAAGCTACCTGCTTGCAAAATTTCATGCAAATCTGTTCAGACTTTTCCGCGTATTACTTTAATTAAACGTTTCTAACAGGTGGCAACTTTTAAAAAAAGTATACTACTTTCTAACCTAGGTAATAATCTATCTGTGTGCAAAATTTCATGCAAATCCATTTAGTCGTTTCCGCGCATTAATATAATTAAACTTTTTTCACAGGTGGCAACTCTTCCAAAAAAATTTTCCTATTTTCTACTGTGTTCATGCAAATCCATCCAGTCGTTTCCGCGTATTAATTTAATGAAACTTGTTTAAAAGGTGGCAACTCTTAAGAACAGTAGCCTATTTTCCACAGTAGGTTATAAGCTATCTGTGGGCAAATTTTCATGCAAATCCATTCAGTTGTTCCCGCAATTTAAATAAATTAAACTTTTTTAACAGGTGGCAACTCTTAAAGAAATATCCTATTAACCAATCTGGCCCATAAGCTATCTGCGTACAAAATTTCATGGAAATCCGTTCAGTCGTTTCCGCGTGATAATTTCCCAAACCTATTTTATTATATGCTTACAATATTCAAGGGCAGGTATGCTCAGTTCATTCACCTCAATGCAATTAAAATTTGCGTTTGCTTTAAATATTGCCCTGACCTACTTAGTGATATTCTCCCACTATATTGTGTGCTTACATTTTCCTATATACATATGTACTTACATATCTACAAATATTCTCTATATTCATATTGTTCACTTGTACCCTGCAAAAATTTGAGGACCAGGTGGTCCACTGGGTCGTAGC
>NW_023458557.1:39920407-39928640 GCF_013731165.1 Rhagoletis pomonella
CATACCCAAATTAAAGCTAAAGCAGAAGGGCATTTACGATCGCATGATGCAAGTGTTAACATAATAAGAGCTGCAGAACTGAACCACTCAGGAACAATTTTTACAAGCGCGTGTAATTTCTGGCGTGTGCCGATGACATCGACATCATCGGTAATAAAAACCTCGAAGTCTGTTCTGCCTTTTCCAAATTGGATAACGAACGACAACAACATCAAATAAACAGTCAGGGCATTCGCACCTTGGCACCCACGTCACTGTTGCCAGTTATAATTTCGAGAAAGTAAAGAATTTCGTTTACTTGGGAACCAGCATTAACACCGATAATAATGTCAGCATGTAAATCCAACGCAGAATCACTCTAGCCAACAAGTGCAACTTTGGACTGAGTAGGGAATTCGGGAGTAAAGTTCTCTCTCGACGTACAAAAACCACACTCTATAAGTCACTCATCATGCCCGTGCTGGTATATGGCGCATGGACAATGACAACATCCGATGAGGCGGCTCTTGGAGTATTCTAGAGAAAGATTTTGCGGAAGATTTACGGGCCTTTACACGTTGGCGACGGGGAGTATCGCAGACGATGGAACGATGAGTTGTATGAGCTTTACAACGAAATGGACATAGTGCAGCGAATGAAAATACAGCGGCACCGTTGGCTTGGACATGCCATTCGAATGGGAACCGACGCTCCAGGTCTGAAAGTATTCAACTCGCAATTCGCTGGTGGTACCAGAGGAAGAGGGATGCCCCACTGCAATGGAGAGACCAAGTGGAGAAGGATTTGGCTTCACGTGGCATTTCCAAGAAACGACTGACGTTCTTTGTCTAGCCCGGCCAAATGGCTTAGGCGGTTCCAGCACCAAATAAGAAGGAGAAAATTATATCTGGGGATCTTATTCTTGGATGCGCCAGGAGGAACTAGGAAAAGATTCCTTATCAGATTGATTCTGGGGACGGTTCGTTCAAAAAATTACATAAGCTTACATAAGCTGGAATTTCTGCGACACTGTTACCAAGTCAAAGAATTGCTAATTCAGCAATCCACGTGCAAAATTTTCAGAACATCCGGTATGAAAAAAGTATTACAAAAATTTAAACTCATTATTTGGGATGAGTGTACCATGGCACACAAAAAAATGCTTGAGGTTTTTGATCGATTGTCGCGGAATTTGCATGGAAACGTTTAACCATTCGGGAATGCATTGATGTTACTCTCAGGAGATTTAACGCAAACATTGCTGTAATTTCTCGATTAATACTGAAATAGTCAACATTATAGCAAGGCGAACATACATACACTTCCGCCGAGGTATTCTCACGACAAACACTGGATATTGGACATATATTGTGTGCAGATAAGTACTTATTACAAAAACAAACTTATATGAAACGTATGCTTTGTTTCGTTAATCATTTATCATCTATGTAACAGGAATATGCCAAAGCAAAGCGTGGCAGGGTACAGCTAGTATTTTATATTAATAATTTCGTCCTTTACTAATCTTAGCCTGTTTTGCAAATTTAACGCTATTTCATTCGTGATCATACTATCATTTCTAATTGAATGTCGTATGTCATTAGTTACTTCCGTTAATATATTAACTTATTGCTTCAAAGCATTATTTATAAAAACTTATTTATTACTGTTGGTTATGAGTTTATCTAAATTATTATTGATCATGTTTAAGTCGTCGTGATCGGGGCTTCCTGCTAGGTACTGTGAGGACTAAATGTTCATCAAGAAATTTAGCCCACACAAGCAATACGACACCGCCCAACAGCCAGTCAAGCAACACACACACAAGCAATACGACAGCATCTTTGTGACCCTGGCAACGAAACATCACACAGCAACATGTGGCTGCACGACCACGCAACATCAAGCACACAGCCCATAAAATATAGAGCACAGCCAGAAAACAGGCAGTCAGGACGGAGCTGTGGTCGCGAGCGAACGACTGAAATTGAAGGGAGCGATAGCTTGCGAGTGGTACACACACCGCAAGACATCACCACTCAAAGGTAGAAAAACCATATTTGATAGTGAGAACTACCGCTGAATGGAGCGATTGCTTGCGAGTGGTACACACACCGCAAGACATCACCAGTCAGAGTAGTGATCATTAAAAACGGTTTCGATCGCCGCTCACCACTGTCTACCGCGAAGCCGCGTACGAACGACCTCCGTTCGTCGTCGTCAGCAGCGCAACGTCAAGCGCGCCAGCAGGAGCGCTAACCGGCGCCGTCAACAGCGCAACGCCCAGCGGGCCAACCAGAGCGCTACCTGCAGTCGCCAGCAAGAGCGCTATTCGTCGCCGCCAACAGCGCAACACCAAGCGCACCCGCAAGAGCGCTATCCGTCGTCGTCAGCAGCGCAACGTCAAGCGCGCCAGCAAGAGCGCTATCCGTCGCCGTCAACAGCGTAACGCCAAGCGGGCCAACCAGAGCGCTACCTACAGTCGCCAGCAGAGCCCCACTCACAAGAGCATTACTCATCGGCGTTAACCGAGCGCCTCTCATCGTCGCCGCCGACAGCGCAACACCAAGCGCACCCGTAAGAACGCTACCCGTCGTCGTCAGCAGCGCCACGCCAAGCGCGCCAGCAAGAGCGCTATCTGTCGCCGTCAGCAGCGCGCCACTCAACGGCGTCAACAGAGCGCTGCTCACCAGAATTGAAGCCACGCCACTACCGCCTAACGGGCCCATAACGGGACAGGAAGCCGTTACCCAACCACTGCAAGTGACGCCAGCAAGTTTTGTTATTTGTTATATGTTCTTTATTGAAATTAAGAAAATTAAATTAATAAAGTGCGATTTACCAGAGCCCCGAAACTACAAATTTATTGTAACGAACCCTGGACACGGCGAGTATACCCCAGCATTATAGAAGAAGCGGCGGGGCAAATAAAACGCTTCGTTATAGTACTTCCAAGCAGCGCCAAGAATATCTACGGATCTTTTTATTCTGGGATTGCGGATAAGTTCAACGATTTCCAACATTTCGATATATTGTTGGGCCTCATGTTCTTAGGTAGGATATATAGGATTTCCTGTCAGTAAGCTTCTGCCTATTATGTCAGTTATATTTTCCAAAACGTCTCGGTAAACTTGGGTATCATGGAAGAAATTGAGCGTACCGTCCTTAATTTTGGAGTAGCCGTTATCTATAGTTATCAGGTGGGATGAGGAATAATCGTGGATTTGGATATCTGCATAAACCATGCAGCCGATGAGACTGAAAAATGTATTTCTTCTTTAGTGACTATGAACACTCAAATATTCAGAAATATTTTTCCTGCAAATGTCTTTAAAATCGTACGCCTATGGCATATTGATCGATTTTGCCTAATCCTAAACTCCTTTGTCTTATATCTTTTAATTACCTAATCTATTTTAATTCCTAACTTTCTTACTTGTTTATTTTCCTTAATTATACTAAAAAATCTATTTGTTGATGTTTTTTTCTTTTTTTCTTCTTGATATTGAGCCTTGATATGATTTTTATGCACCGAAATTCTGGATTTGGTTGTAACCACGTTTTCTTTTTCTTCAAGCACTACTTCCTTTTTGTATCTGGGGTGAGTTTATTGCCTATTCGCTTATTGATTTTTACGTAAATGATGTCATTACTTGAATAAGTTTTTGCTTCTGTCCTCTTTTTGTTGTGGAATGTAAGGTCCTTTTCCTGTTTGTCAACTATTTGCCTGATATTGTCGAGTCTGTCCTTGTCGATTAATGACGGTTCGCTGTAAACGCTTCTGCTGAAATATATTTCAAGGGGTTTATTTTTGGTAGTCGAATGTATTGAGTAGTTATATTTGCATATGGATTCTAGAATTATGATGATTAGATTATGGATTTATATTATATTGTGGGTATTTTCTGCTCTTATACAGCGCATTATCTCGGTAAGGGTTCTCTACCTGACCCTTTACTGAGCTGGTGTAAGGAGGGGTTTTAAAAATTTCGATGCCATACTGATTTTCTAACATAAATACTATGGAAGATGAGTTTAAAGATTTTTCGTTGTCAATAACAACTTTCTCTGGAATTCCAAAGGATGTAAGTAGGTCTTGTAAGGGTACTTTTGTCTTCCGTTGCTCTTGATTTAATGATTTTCGCTTGCGCGTAATTGGAAAATTTACGTTTCTCGTCAAAACTGCACTAAAATGAATAAAATAAAATAAGTTAAGGTCTCGTTAGTTTTGACAAAATTTTCTTGCTAAAAAATCTTTTGTTACACTACTTCATTTTATTCCTTTGATTGTACAGGTTAAATAAAAGCTTGTTTTTAAAAAATATTTTTTTTACATTATTTTATTTTATAATTTTTAGTCCCATTATAAAAGCGTTATATATTAAAAAGTCTTATTTTATTTTATGTACAAAATTTTGCAATAGATATTAAAATAATTCAACTTGCAATGAAAGAGAACAGAAGACTTGGCAAGAAAAATGTTGTTTGCTTACGTTTTGTATAAACATACATATGTACATATAGCAGCAGTTAATTTTATTTAAAGAAATGGCGTGCCGTCCATTTCCGCTGTAGCATGGCATATATTTAGGCGCAATATTTAACTTCTTCTGGCAGGGCGACACTGGAGTCGCCGGCAGCTTTAACATGTTTATAGTGGTTTTACGTTCTTTGGCAAATTACGCTCTGTTAGCCATAAATCTTACTATTTTTGACCGCCTTTGAATCAAGACCCCTGGACCATATGGAGAATTCATTTACATTTTAAATTGCATTGTTATCGTGATTGGAACTATGCCAAAAATTTCAAGTCTCTAACTTGTCGGGAAGTCAGTTTAAAATCGATTGGAAATTTTCGCGATTTGCGCGGGATGACCAAGTTAAATAAAAGCGTATAATAAAAATAATTCTTAATATAAGTTGAAAATAATAATGAACAAAAATTCTAGTATTACTGTGAAAAAGTGTGGGTTGCTCGATAGGCGAAAAATATGGCAAAGAGCGTCCCACGCTTTTTCACAATAATACTAGTTTTTGCTCATTGTTATTTTTAACTTATATTAAGAATTATTTTTTACTTTTTAGTTTGATATGCTTTAAAAGCGTGTTTTTTAGTTTTTTTAAACTATATTTATTTTTTTATTTACAAAAGGTAAGTTTTTATCAGCGTAGTCCTTTGAGTACAAAAATAAATAAGAAAGACAAATAGAAAAAAGCGTCTAATGTGGTACACTTGTGACAGGCCAATTTGGTTTAGTGTTCCATTTTATCCGTCATGCGCTAAGTAGGTTTGTATTTGAATTTTGTAGTTGAATCTTACAGTAATCATGCCGAAAAAAGGAGAACGCAGGCAATGGAATGTGGAAAACATGCGAAAGGCTATTGCAGCTGAAAAAACTACGAAATGGGAATTCTACTGGACATTCCAAGTCCCACACACCACATTGCAGCGTATGGCTAGAAGCCAAAGGCATCAGAGAAGCTGCTTTCAACAAAACTCGGCAGGAAACCAGTTTTCAGTCAAGAAATCGAGAATGAGCTTGTAATGTATTCTTTGGAGATGGAGTCTCGCTTTTGGGGGCCGATGAGACTAGATTTGCGGTCGCTCGCATTCCCAATTGTAGCGAAAAACAACATTCTAAATAAATTCAATAATTTGGCAAAATGTGCCGGCGAAGACTGGTTGAATGGCTTTTGTAAAAGGCATCGTGAGATATTGAGCTTGCGTAGACCAACCGGTACTTCTCTCGATCGAGCAAAAGCATTCACACGTCAAAATGTTTCTTCGTTTTTCAACTTGCTGGAAGATGAGTATATTAAACATAATTTTTCAGCAACTCACATTTGGAATGTTGACGAAACGGGGCTGTCAGTGGTGCAGTCACGGCAACAAAAGGTTATTGCACAAAAGGAAAAAGGCAAATAGGCGCCATGACCTCCGCAGAACGCGGATCCCTCATAACCGTCATATCGTGTATGAGTGCTGGCGGATCCTTTGTGGCTCCATATTTTATTTATGGAAGGATGCACCACCAGGAGCGAAATTCTCGTGCCATCAGTCTGGATGGGTGCAAATACCAATTTTCACAAATTGGTTCAAACACTTCTTGGAGTTCACAAAGCCAACTAAAGAAGATCCGGTTTTACTAATTTTAGATGGAAATTAAAGCCGCACGCGAAACATAGAACTAATTGATTTAGCTCGTGAAAATGGTGTTGTTATTTTGTCATTGCCACCACATTCTACACACAAAATGCAGCCATTGAACAAAACATTCATGGGCCCACTTAAAGTATATTATAGTGACGAAGTAAGGCGCTTTACTCGAAAACAAGCACGCAAAGTAACTCTGTATGATTTAGTAGGATTCTTAAAAGCATATTTGCGAGTTCAAACCGGTCAAATAGATTTAAGTGGACTTAGAAGTACTGGCATTTTTCCGTTGGACAAAAATATTTTTTCGGAAGCAGATTTCATAGCAGGCGAAATAGAAAACGAGCAAACAGAATCCGTTCCCATCCAGGATGTCGAGAAAGAAATTGCTATGCAAAATTCCCAAGTTTTACCGTCAATATCGGATCACTCCGTGGCAAATACAAGCACTGGATTATCACCATGTATTTTTCCATCGACTGGGCCTAGTAATTTGGTATCAAAAAATATTGTAAATGCAGGTAAGCACTTGATCCGTTGCATTTCTACAAACTTGTCGGCAATTTTCAATTTGTCCATAGGTAACATTTCTTCGAACACAGCTGCAAAGCACACTACACCCTGGGAAATCTCTCCGCCACCAAAAATACGGAGAATGGTTAGCAATAGAGGAAGGAAGTCTAAGCCAACAGTTTTGACCACATCTCCTTATAAAGCGGAGCTACACAGTGGCTTAGCAAAATAGCCACACGAAATACCACCAAAAAACCAGTCGATTCTAAGAAAGCATGTGCTTCTAAAAAACAACGGCAGGAGTCATCTAGCGACTCCGATCAAAGCATAATTTTCGCCGAATCTGATGGGAAATAAGAATTCTCTGATGTTCCTCTCTTAAAAGACTGTGTGTGCAATTTCTGTAATAAACGCTGGGAGGATGACACAGAGGTACAAACATGGACTTCATGTTTGCAATGTGAAGTGATCTGGGCTCACGACATACACTCTAAAAACTCTGTTTAAAAATGCGACTATAAATCGAGTATATGTTTGTTTATTTTTAAATTTTTTTGGTAAATTTACACGATGAATATGTATTTTTCTCGTTTACACATTTTCGTGTGCAAAAATCCTTTTTGTTAGTGGCTTTACACAATTCTAAGGGTGAAATCAAACAGCAGATGTGTATTTTGTAGCTTGTACACACTTTCTTAGTAAATTTACGCACACCACAGAAGCTATATTACACTCTGAAAAGTCCGAAATTTAAACAAACTATTCGTTGAATAATCGAGCGTGTAATTTCGCGAATAATAAGGTAGGAAATCAGTAACCTACCTTTTAGGTAGGAAATCTACACAACTTTTTTTAGAGTGTACATATGCATCCCAAATAGAAGTGCCATATTTCTTTGCTACTCCTGCATATGAAGCTTATAGTGACTTTTTTTGCTAATAAAATAAGTTTTATGTAATGTAAGGAGTTATATTATTTTTTAAACGAATTTTAGTTTTTTTGTAAGCCTTAAAGGCTTTTCTGAAATCCATACGAAGCCAGGGAGTCAATATTGTTAGTTTCAATTTACGTGCTAAATAAAATTGTTCACATATTTCATTGTTTTTGCATTTAAAAGATTATAACGATTTTTTATAAAACCTTAATATTGTGTTGGTAATATGGTATAGTATACCATATTTAACGAACCAATTTTCAAAGCTCCACTTTTTGCCTTTCTTCAGATTTTTCCTAATAAATTCTTTACCATATATTTTTATGAATTTTCTGTCGAAAATTCTTATAGCCAGTATTTCAGTGGTGACGTGTATCAAATTTTGAAAGCTTCGGACGTATACCTTCGTAGTCATGATTAAAAAACAAATAGGTGTTCTATATTACCCGCACTTACTCTACAGAAAATATTTTTTAGATAGGTTAAATGGTCCTCTTCGGTTTTGCTGAATATAATTATGTCTTCAATGTAAACCTAACAACACTGACCTATGTAATCTCGTAAAATGTCGGCTAATGTCCTTTGAAAAATCGAGGGGGCGTTCTCTAAGCCGAATGGTAATCTAGTAAATTCATATTTTCCATTATTTATGG
>NW_023458557.1:39928740-39929639 GCF_013731165.1 Rhagoletis pomonella
CCCCGCCAATGAGAAAGTGACCTGGAGTTAAAGCTTCGTAGTCATTCGGATCGGATGACAATGGAGCTATTGGCCGAGAGTTCATTGCCGCTTCGATTTGCAACAAGGCCGTCGAGAGTTCTTCATAGGTAAGTCGTGAGTTGGAAATGCTGCGATTTAGATGCCTCTTTGCTGATTTCACCGCCGCTTCCCAAATACCGCCGAAATGAGGTGATCTAGGAGGAATAAAATTGAAAATAACGAATTCGTTAGCACAATACGCCACAATGGTATCTTGATTTTCACGATTAAATAAAAATGCCTTTAATTCAGCAAGTTTATTACACGCGCCAACGAAATTTGTCGCGGTGTCCCAAAATATGTCTGAACGCATCTGTAGATAGATTGGAAACAATTTCAATGTATACTGGCAATGTGTACGCTAAACAATCGAAAATTGCAATGCACGCCTTGTAGGGCGTCTTGCCTCTAATTCGTAGGTACACATCAACTGGTCCGCAAATATCAACACTGCAGCGGGCGAAAGGGTGTGATGGGGTCAGTCGCTCAACTGGTAGGTTTCCCATCATTTGCTGCATCAATTTTGGCTTGTAGCGTACGCAATTTATGCACGATCTGACTACTCGCCTTGCCATGTCGCGCGCGTTGACGATCCAAAACTTTAACCTTTTAAATGCTACCAGTGCTTTAGGTCCTGCATGGTAATGCTTTCGATGAAGATAACGTACGTAGTTCACGACGAACTCACACTTGTTTGGCAACAGTATTGGACGTTTCCTTTCTTCTGGGATGCAACCGTCCACCAACCCTTAGTAATTGAAATCCTTCGACCGACTCGAGAAAATGGTTAGCATAACGCAATGGTCCATTTGTAGTTAAATTCTTCTGTAAAAGATGAA
>NW_023458557.1:39929649-39930493 GCF_013731165.1 Rhagoletis pomonella
ACTAGCATCCACTATGCTTTTGATTCTTTGTATTGGCACGTTGCTGCTTTAATTCATCCAAGGACATTTTCAAGGGCAATTAAATTATACAGTCGGCAATAATGAGGATGCAAATGGCAAATTGTGCGGCTCGTATGTGAGGGTATTACTTACGTACAGGTGAGCAAAGGTAACTGACGGGCGACAGTGGCAATGGCGAGCTAGCAAAAAAAAAGGTGGTCAAAGACAAGGAGCATACCGATTCGTTTTGCGTGTTACAAACAACCGTTATGTGAACAAAGTTATAATACTCTTGTGCACAAGTGCGCTCGGGTATAAAAACATATACAGATATAAAAATACTGAAAATTTAAAGCCCAAAAATGCCACAGAACAATATAATCTGACCTTCACTGCTAGCAAATGCTGATGACGGAAATACTGACGTTTGCACAGATTACACAGATTGCACATACACCCCAACCGATTCATCCTATCAATCGATTTCCCCAACAACCAATATCCACAACTTCAATACCAACAACCCCAATACCAACAGCCTCAGTACTTCAACAGGTCAAATATTCAAACTAATAGACCCTTTTATAAAAATCCACAGCCAAGGCCAACACAGCCGTAACCACCCACAACCTATGGAAGTCGACCTATCTCTCCAGACAAGGAATGTGAATTATATGAACAGACCGAGTTATAATAACGCCGCGTCAAAGCGTCCACCCCAAACCCAGACAAATCAATACACTAAAAATATTCCTAATACGATTCAAAGAATTAACCATATATCACAAACGGCTGACCCTATCGCTACTGAAACAAACCAAGAGGAAGCTAGCGCAAACGAATA
>NW_023458557.1:39930503-39931332 GCF_013731165.1 Rhagoletis pomonella
AAAAACTACATACAACCCTCATTAGCAAAAAGTCCACTACCAAACCAAAAGATTTTTTACGCAAACTCAGTCGGAGGAAAAATCAAAATATCGCTTTATCTTTTTTTTAATGTTTTCGGCTTAAACGACGAAAACCTTAAATTTTTCATTTTATCCTCACTGACATCATTCCATGGTATCCTCGGTAACGACAGCCTCAAACACTTCGAAGGATTATATGACAATCAAAAATGGCAAAAAAGTCAAAATCAAACAGCAAGTATCCAAATCTGTCAATAGTTTAGAAATCAAAGCAGAGCACATGTCAGAGATGCAGAAAGGAAAGCTCCATGACCTCTGTAAACAGCAATCCAAACTTTTTGCGGAATCCAACGAAAAGCTGACCTATACAACTGCGGTAAAAGCAGAGATTAGGGCAACAACCGATAACCCAATTTACTCTCGATGCTATTCATATCCGATGTCATTAAAATTGGAGGTCGAAGGACAAATTAACAAACTTCTAGAAGATGGCATCATAAGACAATCCCGGTCACCCTATAATTCACCTATTGGGATAGTAGACAAGAAACCAGATTCCCTAGGCAATAAACAGTATAGACTTGTTATAGATTATCGGAAGTTGAACTCCGTCACAATCGCAGACCGCTACCCCATTCCCGAAATTAACGAAGTCCTCTCCCACTTAGGAAGCAACAAATTTTTTTTAGGTCGTAGATTTGCAAAAGGGGTTTCCATCAAATCCCTTTGAAAAGCTCCGACATAGAAAAAAACTGCTTTCTCCATAAATAATGGAAAATATGAATTTACTAGATTACCATTCGGCTTA
>NW_023458557.1:39931432-39932524 GCF_013731165.1 Rhagoletis pomonella
CCATAAATAATGGAAAATATGAATTTACTAGATTACCATTCGGCTTAAAGAACGCCCCCTCGATTTTCCAAAGCTAAAATCGCAACGCTAAAATGGCAACGCTGCTGAGAAGCCTACAAGAAGAGGCTATGCAAATGAGTTTGCAGATCAATAAACGTCAGAGCTTAATGACGGAGTTTCTAGTAGACTGATGTTCTACGGTAATTTGGTACAAACATTTATTTTAACCTTTTGATATATGTACGAATGGAAAAAATGTGTACAAGTTTATGTTTTGATTTTGTTATTTTAAGAAAATAAAAAATAATTTGAATTTTTACATAAATTTATTTACTTTTTAATTGCAAAATATTCGTTGCGATTATACGATTTTTTCGATTTTACGAATAGGGCTGACATTATATAATTCGTATTATTGGACGTCGACTGTATTTGAATTGTTAAAAACTTAAAAAGCAACCGGCTGGTTCGATATAAATTAATGGCGTTTTCTTTTTTCGAAATAATGTTGGCCTGTTTTCTTCAGATCTTTCACAGCTTCACGTGTTCATTCCTCAAAATATTGCCCTCCGAATAAGCAAAATACTTTATACTAACAGGTCTATTCTGCACTGGTAACATAAATTTTGTAACCGGTAATTAAAGTGTCTGCCAATTTTTAAACCTTTTTCTGTGCTCTCTTGTAACCGGTGAATTTGGTTACCATCTTATAAGCTGGTAACAAAATATTGACCCGTGAAATGTGCAATACAGGAATTTCCACATGTTAATAAAAAAGAAATAGAATAAAATTATAGTTAAAAAAACTTTAACCTCCCTATTATAATTGCCATTCGCACTGTAGGTATGTAACTTGAGAATAGAAATCGCTGCATCCTTTAGGCGCATCAATATTACATAGTTACATCCCGAGCTAATAAAAGGAAGGTAAAAAAATGGGAATGCAGCATTGCTGTAGGCATGCTTATATATTAAGCTTTGTAGTTACATACGTATGTTAAACTAAAATAGCGAAAGCGTACAAACAAATATGTATACGTGTTATTGCAAAAGGAAACATAGCGGAAGCATGTGTGTGTAAATGCAAGTAAA
>NW_023458557.1:39932624-39933929 GCF_013731165.1 Rhagoletis pomonella
TTCCTGTATTGCACATTTCACGGGTCAATATTTTGTTACCAGCTTATGAGATGGTAACCAAATTCACCGGTTACAAGAGAGCACAGAGTGCGAAAAAGGTTTAAAAATTGGCAGACACTTTAATTACCGGTTACAAAATGTATGTTACCAGTGCAGAATAGACCTGTTAGTATAAAGTATTTTGCTTATTCGGAGGGCAATATTTTGAGGAATGAACACGTGAAGCTGTGAAAGATCTGAAGAAAACAGGCCAACATTTATTTAACGTTTTCTATATTTTATTTATTTATTTAAGGGGGAAAAGTGGTTGTAACGGGTGATTTTTTAAGAGCTTGATACCTTTTTTTTTAAAAAAAACGCATAAAATTTGCAAAATCTCATCGGTTCTTTATTTGAAACGTTAGATTGGTCCATGACATTTACTTTTTGAAGATAATTTCATTTAAATGTTGACCGCGGCTGCGTCTTAGGTGGTCCATTCGGAAAGTCCAATTTTGGGCAACTTTTTCGAGCATTTCGGCCGGAATAGCCCGAATTTCTTCGGAAATGTTGTCTTCCAAAGCTGGAATAGTTGCTGGCTTATTTCTGTAGACTTTAGACTTGACGTAGCCCCACAAAAAATAGTCTAAAGGCGTCAAATCGCATGATCTTGGTGGCCAACTTACCGGTCCATTTCTTGAGATGAATTGTTCTCCGAAGTTTTCCCTCAAAATGGCCATAGAATCGCGAGCTGTGTGGCATGTAGCGCCATCTTGTTGAAACCACATGTCAACCAAGTTCAGTTCTTCCATTTTTGGCAACAAAAAGTTTGTTAGCATCGAACGATAGCGATCGCCATTCACCGTAACGTTGCGTCCAACAGCATCTTTGAAAAAATACGGTCCAATGATTCCACCAGCGTACAAACCACACCAAACAGTGCATTTTTCGGGATGCATGGGCAGTTCTTGAACGGCTTCTGGTTGCTCTTCACTCCAAATGCGGCAATTTTGCTTATTTACGAAGCCATTCAACCAGAAATGAGCCTCATCGCTGAACAAAATTTGTCGATAAAAAAGCGGATTTTCTGCCAACTTTTCTAGGTAATAAAATTCAATGATTTGCAAGCGTTGCTCGTTAGTAAGTCTATTCATGATGAAATGTCAAAGCATACTGAGCATCTTTCTCTTTGACACCATGTCTGAAATCCCACGTGATCTGTCAAATACTAATGCATGAAAATCCTAACCTCAAAAAAATCACCCGTTACATGTAAGATAATAATCTTTTAATAGTACATGAACTTAATTAAGTAACATATTATTG
>NW_023458557.1:39933939-39935577 GCF_013731165.1 Rhagoletis pomonella
TAATTAAGTAACATATTATTGAATTGAACTAAAACTAAAATTAAGTGCGCTTACAACTAAAAAGAAGAATCACTTATACGTGAATTTTTTTTTTACATTTTTTCTTAAAATAAAATAAAATATGAAGACTACCAGAGAAGGTAAATGAAGAGAAGAGAGGAAAGAAAGGCAAATTATTTATTACAATCGTACTCACTACATAGACTTGAAGTAATTAAGTATTATCGCCTTGTAGTTACTCCTATTCAGTATAGATTTAACGGACTCGGGGATATTGTTCCAGAGTCTCACAGCGTTAATGAAGAACAATCTCGATGAGGCTAGATATGTGTATTTTGGGACTATCAGGTTGTGGCGTCTACTGGATTTTGTTGGATTTAGCTTCTCATATAAATACATTGGAGATTTCCATTCTAATAATTTATATATAAATATGCAGAAAAAAGAAAACGCCATTAATTTATATCGAACCAGCCGGTTGCTTTTTTTAAGTTTTTAACAATTCAAATACAGTCGACGTCTAATAATACGAATTATATAATGTCAGAACTATTCGTAAAATCGAAAAAATCGTATAATCGCAACGAATATTTTGCAATAAAAAAGTAAATAAATTTATGTAAAAATTCAAATTATTTTTTATTTTCTTAAAATAACAAAATCCAAACATAAACTTGTACACATTTTTCCATTCGTACATATATCAAAAGGTTAAAATAAATGTTTGTACTAAATTACCGTAGAACATCAGTCTACTAGAAACTCCGTCATTAAGCTCTGACGTAGGCTTCTCAGCAGCGTTGCCATTTTAGCCGTTTTCCGGCTAGATTTAGCCGGTTGCAATAGCAAACAGCCGGAGAAATTTCGGTTTAGCCGGAAGCTGATTTTTTATCCGTTTTGTAAAAAAATTAGCCGATTTTGCTATTTACCTTGTTTTCTTAAAATTCAAATGTATATATGTTTCCATTTTTGACTAAACGATCCAAAATCTGTTAGAAATGGCTACTAGTGTTATCGTGGAGGCAGGGTTATATAAAATTGGGCCGATTTCGCTTATTTTTATTTTAAACGAATATTTTTTTCTAAAGAAGGCCGCAACGGGGATTTTCTTCATAAAATGTGTGTTATCAATGACTTAAATTGAAGTGTAAAGTTTTATTCGCAAACTTAGAAAATAATTAATTGTTTCACTGTTTGCTTAACGCGCATTTGTGTTTGGACATACTCCCAAGAATAAATCTTACAGTTATTGTCTTCCCAGATAGCGCATATACAATTCTGCCTTAATTACAAAACATCATTGTTGCCCACGCTTAAAGTTTTAAGGCAAGGGAAAATGTATATTTTCAAGCACTATGTACACATATGGACTTATTTAAACTAACTTTTTTTCCTGAGAACTTATTTAAATTCCAAAAACCGAAGGCCAACTTGAATTTAAATTACAACACTGAAATGCCTCAAAATGAAAGTAAAAGAGCACAAAATGTAAAGCAAACCTCTCTAGGAAGACAATAGGTTTGTCCGTCGAAAATCCAGCGAATATTATCACTCAAAATATCAGTTAGTAAGAAAAAATGCTCTCAAATTCTCTCTCAAGTAGAGAAACTTGCAAATTTCTACACGAACGCAAATTTG
>NW_023458557.1:39935677-39939130 GCF_013731165.1 Rhagoletis pomonella
GCAGGGATGGAGTATATGGTCCTGCCCTAGGACATCGCAATGTTAATCGGACCATATTTTTTATATGAATTGTGGTTAATTTTGGAGTACTCTTTTGGTCCTTAGGGAGTACTCTTTACACGCATGCATGGAGTAGTCGAGATTTTTGCAGGGTTAGGGAGTACTCTTTACACGCATGCATGGAGTAGTCGCGATTTTTGCAGGGTAGCTTAGAAGGAAAAGTGTAACAGGTGAACTTATTTTAAGCAATAATTTTAACTTTACCTTTATTATATATTGCCATACATAATTCAAATGTATATACGTGAATGTATATAGGTCAAATGACTGTAATAAATAAATAAATAAATAAATAATAAATAAATAAATACAAATAACCAACATAGAAAATTTATAACTATTTAAGTTGTTTTATTAGAAAAATAACCGTTGAAAAGACCTTTGAAGTTGTGCTTACGTAAAGAGTTCTTCAAAGATGCTGGCAGAGAGTTCCAAAGTTTTACAGCATTAACAAAAAACAATCTCGACGTGTTAAGATAATTATATTTCGGTAAAATAAAAGTGTAAGAGCGTACACTTCTAGGGAACTTGAGTTTTTCATACAGATATTCCGGTTTCTTAAACATAACCAGTTTGAACATAAAAATGCAATTTTGAGCTTTTAAGAAATTTCTTAGGTCGCATCCCAGTATCGAGTTTCTGAAGGTTTTTAAATGATCAAATTTCTTTAACCCATGTACATATCTGGTGGCAAAATTAAAAGCAACATTAAGTTTTTGAAATGGTTGAGAGTCAAGTTCGCTATACACTACATCAGAATAAGTAATGAGGGGAACAATTAGACTAATTACTTTTTTTCTTAGTGTCGTGGGGTGTAAAAGCAGAGGTAGTTCGGAGACACCGCAGTGTATAGTAAATTTTTTTAACTACATCGTTTATGTGATCCTCACAAGTCAGTCTAGAATTTACTATGAAGCCAAGATTTTTTACTTTATCAACTAATTGAAGAATATCAGCACCAAGATATATGTGACGGACCCCAGAGGGCTAGATCTTATCCTTGCATATTGGAAGCACATAGGATTTCCTACCATTAAGGAGAAGCAGGTTTTCATTTGACCACTTAAGAATGCAAATCATAATTTAGTTGAAGCGCGATTTCATGAACCATGCTAGTGCGATCAGAGAGATAAAGCTGAACATCGTCAGCGTAAGCATGTAAACGGGCATGTGAGCATGCATTGAAAATATCATTTATAAGATGGAGGTTAAATTTAAGTTATCATCAACAATTTTAATTTATATAGATAATATTTTATTAATATTATTCTATAACTAGAAAAAGTGCCAGCAGTTGGGACCAGGCCGGTGAAAACTTCGAAATATTTCCGATAAATATTAGAGAAGGCACCGATTCGTTCGTCATTCGCATGCTAACGCGATCTGAATTACCTACAAATGAGGTAATTCGAATGACGAATGGGAGAGCGAATTACGAATAAGAGAGCGGATTACGAATCGTGGAAATGTCGTACAAAGCTTTTCGTCAGTTTAGCGGTTAGTATTGCATGGGCTTGGGGAAAAAAATTAACCACTTCTCCGCGCGTGAGATAGTGCATCCCTTTCTCGCACACATATGGGTGCATTTGCCTTACAGTATGTTCACTCGCTCTTACATGTCATCTAGTTGGTTATGTACAAGTGAGTGTAGCGATGAAACTATTGGGAAAATATCACGATAATTAGTGATTTTTCTAACCTCTATTCTAGCTTGTAAATAATTGATAATTGATTCATTGTCTTGACAGCATTGTCCAATGTAAACGCGCCGTAACGGAGGCAACGAGTTAAGAGCCGTATACACCTTGCAAGCTGTTTGTCAAACTTAAGAGCTAAATAAATCACACAAGCTGCTGCTTAAACCTCCTTTAGTATTTTCCCATACACCTTTTTGTAGATGAAAAATAAATTTCAACTTAAATACAGATATTTCGGGGAAAGTATCGATGTCTTCATGTATCGACCTGGGAATATCGATTAAAAAACGATTATCGCACCATGAAATATTGATCTGAATATCATATATATATATATATAATCGATACGACATAGAACATTCCTAGTCAAAATGGAAGGAAAAATTTCGAGAGTGGTATCTTGACGCCAATAATAATAATCCGAGAACGAAAAGAGTTATTTTCAAAAAACACTTTCAGTTTTCGCATTATGTTTTAATGAATTTGATGCAAATAAATGGAGTAAATGATCTCAACTTAACACGTTGTTGTAAGTTGTTGTACATTTGTTATGTTATAAGTGTAAATTTTCGCGAAATTCTGTATTTAATTGCAAAATTGCGAAGTTAATATAAACAGGGACGTTCCGATACCATCAAAGTATCGATACCTACTCAAATGAGTTTACTCAATTCGCTATTTCGATACTACTTATATGAGTGAACCGAATGTATCGATACCTACTTATATCGATAACTTTTCATCCTTTAATATGCAACAAAGCGAAAGTAATTTTCAGGCGTTATCTGTGACATACCTTTTGGGAAACCTGAGTGGTAGATCAACCTATCTCGGCAGCCAGTTTGAAAACGTCCTATCTGAGAAAACTTTTCAAAAGCACCCTATTCCAGAATTTGATTGAAAAATGCCTTATATCAGCAAACTTTTAAAGACCACCCCCTTTCAAAATTCGGTACAAAAATGCCCTATCTCAGCTGCCGATTCAAAGCGCCCTATCTCACATATTTTCAATATATTTCTAATTGAGGTATCGGATATATCGATATGGATCGGTATGGTTATTTGATCATTACCCTGCAAAAAACGGCTGACCATATCGGAAATAAACTATCGATTGTAGGCTCGCATACATATGTACATACATACATACATCAAAGAAAATTTTACCAAAGAACGTAAATAACAAGAAGGGACAACTCGTTATAATTGTAGCGAAAGTGCGCAACAGGGGCGTGCCTTTTCTTTTGCCCTAGTGCGTTTTTTGATTGGATGAAAGGGAAAGCACGCCCCTGTTGCGCACTTTCGCCACAATTATAACGAGTTGTCCCTTCTTGTTATCTACGTTCTTTGATTTTGCGCTATGTGGATGGAGAAAACAAACTTTGAGGCCAGTGCGCTTATATTACATTTACATTGGACCAAAATGCGTGATTTGAAATCAGTCATTTGAAGGTGTTTACACTACTTGATCCGCATTTGCTTTGACTTCTCATCAAATGAACAGGGAAGACAAAAACAAAATGTATGTAAACAAACACTACATTTATTATATTGTTAACGCTTTTTGGACACAAAAAGGCAATTATTCTTTGATTAAACTAAAAATGTGTAAAGCTCTTGTATAAATTAACAATTTTTACACACAAATATCAAAGATTTATTTATTTCGTTGTGTTTGTTTTGTGTTTGAAAAATT
>NW_023458557.1:39939230-39950390 GCF_013731165.1 Rhagoletis pomonella
TTTATTTCGTTGTGTTTGTTTTGTGTTTGAAAAATTCCAAATGTCAAGAAAGGGATGCACTATCACACGCCCGGAGAAGTGGTCACTTTTTTCCCCAAGCCCATACAAAACTAACCGCTAAACTGACGGAAACTTTTAGGGCCGTTTGCACCATATCTAGTTAACGCTAACTGGAGGTACATCCTTCAGTTAAGCACGTTAACTGCTTTATCGATCACATGTTATATGATGGGTGTCGATAACGTCGATAAAGATGTTTAACTGGGAGTTAGAATTAACTAGACATGGTGCAAACGGCCCTTAGGCAGTTTTCCCACTAATTTAACCGATAACATAGGTCAGGCTTCTTGCAGGGTAGTACATTAGAAGTAATACGATTACTTAGACAAAAAATTAAACCTTTGAAAGGTTCCCACAAAACGTTACGGCTACAAAGCGTTGCTTGACGTTTGTAAAAATATATCCCCACTTTAGATTTTGGCGGTGCCATTGCTTAAAGCAATTATTTTTCATAAAAGCGAAGCAATTATTTTTCATAAAAGCGAAGCAATTATTTTCCATAGAAAAAATATGACCGAAAGATCAATTCGATACAAGGACTTTTATTTCAATACTAAGGGCCGGTTACTCAATGTCTGGTTAACACTAATCTCCGGTAAAACATCGTTATCGACGTTACCGACTCCATGTTATATGCATGGAGCCGAACACGCCGATAATGATGTTTAAACGGAGATTAGTGTTAACCAGACATTGAGTAACCGGCCCTAAGTAGGTATCGATAAAACGATTCAAGTAAAAAAAGTAGTTGGTATTGAAACAAAAGCATCGAGTACATACTCGTATTTACTTATATCGGAACATCCCTAAATATAAATAATGGGCCCGTCAGAATGGGTACTTTGCGTACGTTCCGCTCAAGGATGAAACTGACAGTTGAGTAGACTGTGTGTGTTTGCATAGAGAGCGGCAGATTGGTAACCCTTGCCCCGACGGACCCAACGAACGTTGGCCAACACTCAACTTTTGACGCACGTAGGTCCGTCACTGCTGACAGTTGTATAACCCTGCGTTTACACAAGGTAATACAATTGAGAATATGTATTAATTGTCACATTGTTTCAGTAGAGTAGACGTCCAGACAATAAACTGTCTTCGAAAAGTGAAAAATAGTGACGAAGACATCAAGAGAAGTGTGAATATATTATTAAAAAAAGTGTGAATACTTTGCTATTGTTACTGCAAAATTGACTTGTGTAAACCCCCATAAGGAACAGCTGATTTTAGTTTGCAGACGCAACGCCCTCATTGTGGCGTACCTCTACGTTACGTACGCCACTTCCTTCGCATACTTTTCCGTTATTGACGTACAAGTACCCATTCTGACGGGCCTATAAGATGGAGGAAAACTGGTGCTGTCTTTCTATTAATATATTTTGTATTTCAACTTTAAAAACACCCAAATAATGCACAAGAAATATACTTTTGTGAAAAGGGGATTTCTGTTCCTTTTCTTCGCACGCAGAAAGGAGAATTCTACATAGTGAGGGCTATAATCTCTAATCGCGGCGAAGGCCGCCTACGCAGAAAGGGGTACAGCCCCTTTTTTTGGCAACACAGAAAGGAGAAATCTACGTAGTGAGGGTTATAATCCCTAAGCGCGGCCGAAGGCCGCCTTCGTAAAAAGCAGTTGGATGCACAAAACCTTCTTTAATAGAGTGGCAGCAGCAATTTACCTCCATTTTACTTTTAATATAGTGGCAACACCTATTTTCCTCCATCTTTTTTACATTAAATTCACAAAATTGTTGTGCGGATTTTCAACATTGGAATATTGCAATTAAATACAGAATTTCGTGAAAATTTACACTTAAAACATCACAAATGTATAAAAACTAATAATTGCGTGTACAGTTTAGTTCATTTACTCTATTCATTTGCGTCAAATTTATCGAAACATAGTGCAAAAAGTGCAAGGGTTTTTTGCAAATAACTTTTTAACGAATTTAAAATGTTATTTTCCGGTCTCGGAGTTTTATTATTTGCGTTAAAACGCGTCGATTAATACCCCTCTTGGATTTTTTGGTAAATTTTGGCCTGGTTTCACTGAAGTGCACTTTTACCAAATATATTGTCAAATATCAACTTAATTTCGCAAGCTTATTCAGAGCTACTGAGCTCTGACAACTCTTCTAATTTTTCATCGGGTCCGAATTTTCGTCCCTAAAAACAATTTCCTCAGCGCCTTTTGGTCTTTCTGCCACCATTCCTAGGTTCTGCTGGAATCCCACTTTGGCGTTCCATATTATTTCAGCACTGTAGTCACTGCCTCCACAGTCGGCCTAAACGCACTGGCCTCAAATGTTATCTTCTCTACCCACATAGAGGAAAAACATTTAGGGGAAAAAATATTTTTTTGCTAATTTTTATATACAAATTAAATAAACAGATTTTTATTAATTGTTTCTTTAAATTCCCCGACTTCTATATTTTGTACCACAGCTAACAATGAAGTATGTATGTACATATGTATTTGAGCGTACAATCGATAGTTTCTTTTCGATATGGTCAGCCGTTTTTTGCAGGGTAGATGCTGTGGGGCGAAATCGAATAAAATCGAAAAAGGTTCCTTCGCTACTTGTAAAGCGCTAGTTATACTTGCATTGTACTGCAGGCACATCACATGAGCCTCAGTATATCCAGTAAACAAACTTAGCTATTTTTTTTGCGCCAAGTTTGGTCCCCATAAAGGACTAGTGTTGCAAGCAACGCTTTTTCGGCAATTAGGGTGTTGTGCAGCTATTTAATGTGGTGAAAATTATTTAAGCACTGGGGAGATTTATTCACATGGAATTGGAGATTGGGCTAATAGATTTATTTTAAATAAATTGTGAATCTGCGAAAATATCTTTTCAGCAGATGAATACACTTTTTAACCTTTTTCCCGAAAATTTACATACAGGCTTGAAAATATGCGAGTAACATTAGGTTTGTATAGTAACAGTAACATTGCAGCGAGAGCGTAAAAGCAAAATAGAGCGTTAAATTGAGAAGAAGAGAAAACTAGCAGAAGAACTTATTGAACACAAAACTAGCAATAACTTGCAAGTGAACAGTTGTTGCACTGCTTTGACAATCTGCTGTAAACATTTTACTATTTATAAATCAGTTTTAAACTCTTTGTCTTACACACAAGCACTAACACTGTCCAGTACATCATTAATATTTTTATTTCCACTCATTTTACTTTTGTTTGTGCCAAGGCGAATCAATATAAGGTGATTGCAGGAGTACAAAAACAAAAATTTACATGTATTTTGTTTTTGCTTTGGCGGCATAAACTGTCAAAATCTGTAAGAGTGTGTGTAGAAATTCAAACAAAATTTTTCAATTTGATATCAGAAGCCGTGCGGCGAAACACATACACAAAATCAGTTGAGCAAGTAACACCACCTTATATAAATTCGCCTTGGTTTGTGCTAAACCAATTCAACAAATGGGGGCTTTTGACATTTATTCTTTTTCTTCTGCTAGCTAATTTCTGCTAGTAAAAATTTCACTAGCAAGAATTTGCAGCTCTCGTGTTGTTACGCTCTCGATTCAGTGCTCTCTTGCAAATATTTTGGGTTATCATACACTTTTCTAGTAAAAATTTGCAGGTTCCAGTACAAATTAGTACTGACTATTGGTAACCATACAAACCTATTCAAGTATCGTCGCCTGGATGAAAAATTACCGGAAGCGTAGTTTTGACAATTTGTGGTTTTTGGATATCTTCTTTAGTTTCCGCCTAATTGACTAAAATTTTTTCGGTTATTTGGTACAAATTGCGTTAGTATTGCTGTCGTACTAAACTAATCAAGATCTTTCAAATAGAGTTATCTGTTCTTCTTTAGTTTCCGACATATTCATCTTTATCATGAGTTTCATTTTCTAGAACCGGGTCACTTTTCGTTTGCGTGTGTTCACTACAGGTGGATGAAAAAATTGTTGGCGAAATTTTGTTCGGGCGAAACTCACGATTAGGCTGATTAGTAAAAAATATGGTTAATTTATAAAAATTGTTATCACATTTTGGCGTATATCACTAAAACTGACTGCAAATTTTATGACAAATGTCGTATACGACAAAATTTTGTTAAACTCATAAATGGTTGACACTAAACTAAAAAAATAAGATAATTTAAGAATTTCATGAACTAGTACATAGCATTCTCCGACACTTTGGAGAAAATCTGTAGTCGTGTTTCTGAGAAATTGCATTCCAAACTTCAATCGTGAGTTACCGAAAGTAACTTGTGACAATCTTTTATCCAGGGATCTACATAAATTATAATTGTCATTATTTTCGCAGTTGGAGTATATGCCAGATGAGTAACAGGTATATACATACAAGGATACCTAAATTAGCGCGTTGAACTTGTATATTTATCTCTCTCCAACCCATTAATTCTATATACGTCAGTACCAACGCCTGACAAAGTTATGTCTAAATTTAATAATGGCTCTATGACAAAATATTCATGGAATGTATTCGTAGGTTTTTATTTACTTCATTTCATACATTAGCATTGATGTTTTGTTTTTCATACATTAGTATTGATGTTTTTTACTAAATACCAGGAATAAATATTTAATAAAAAACTATTTCATTTAAGCTTAACCAACTTTTAGTTGCTCGGAGCTAATTTTGGAACGCTTCACGAAATATTTTCATAGACAGTAAATGCAACCCTGGGTGCATCATTAACGAGCTGAAAAACCAAACAAATAAAAAAATTCCATCTGAACCAATATCCCCAAAAATTATAAAGCAAAACAAAAACCATTTTTTCCAATTTATGCACTGTTATTTTTATTATTGCAACCCAATTTCGCAGCTCTTCAAACATTTTCCACATTATGCTTTTAGGGCTAGTAGTTTCCGACCCCATTTGCTCGTTTTTTTTTCAGTTCTGAATTTAGACTAGGCTTCATGGGAACTTACTGCGGGTGCAAACAGACCACATTTTGTAAACTGAATTGTGATATTGAATTTTATTTTATAATGAAAAATGAATTTAATGTGCAATTTTTTAAGTTTACTAGATGTAAGACAACTTTTAATTTTCTTTATATATTGCATGCTTTAGTTTTAATTCTGTTTAAGTTAAGTTGTAAAGGTGAAAATAGGCCTCCTGGGCAACCGAGCACATTAAAAAAGAAACGCGCGTAAAAGCATACCTCACAAGTGGTGTGGAAAATGCAAGAACAAATATAAATGGAATAATTTTCGAAATTATGAAATGGTTATTGGTATTTTCAATCTCAAAGGGGGTGATTAATTTGAACGTTATTTAAGCTGCCTTTACACGGTCGATTTTTGTCGTCCAACCAAAATCTACCCGTGTAAATTGCAATTCAACCGTAAAATATAAGCGTTTTGGCTAGTCGATATCTTAAGTAAATTTTCCAGTCGACAGAAATCGACCCGCGAAAAGGCAACTTCAGGAATTTTTTAATTTTCTTTTTTTTTTTTTGCTTGGGCGTCTTTTGAAGATGTGCCAAATTATATTGTCTACTTAAATACAAAACAACAATTTCTTTAAGCCATCTTGTGCAGCAATTTGTTGATCTTATCCTCACGGCTACCGAAATCACCAACCTCAACGTAGTGATTAGCCTTCTTGCGCCAGCCTCGGGTTGATGTGTTGAGCTTGAATAGCAACAGGAAGTTGGGGGCTTTCTTGAAGTGAAGTGAATCAACGCACTGAATTTCGTGCGCTTCGCGAAATTTGCGTTCGATCACAAAGCAGAGATTGGGACACGCTTGACCATTCCACGTTTGTACATCAATTCACAAACTGATTTAAGATTTCGATAACCCCATATAGGGGGTTCGGCATACGTAGCATATTAATGGTTGCCTTGCTCAATTTGATGAACACACCGTTTTAATGTGGCGAAGACAGAACTGTAAAACTACGCACTTTTTGTGCAACTTTGTTGATACCGCGGATGCGGATCACAAAAGCCAATTTGGATTTTTCAGGCCCGTCGAATTGGCCGCATTTCTTTGCCACACAGCTCTACTCCATCTCATGGCGTCCATCACGGAGTTTTCTTGTTTGATATTTCTCAGCATGCACCAAGTTTTCACATTTACGGAGTGCAATCACAGCAGTGCGCTTTAGTTTACGTTTGATCAGGGTAGCAATTTGCTGACCTGCTCTTGCTGAACTGCAGCTTCGGCTCGGGGACAGGAGGCAGCTTCCTGGAAGGTTGTCTGCCCTTTGCTTGCGGTTTCTTACCGGCCGTGATGGCAGTCATCTTAACTTGTTACTTAGCACGCTGAAAAGGCGAAAAAAAGTTCGCCAAATGTTTGGAGCACATCGTAAATGAGCCACTCGATTTATAACATTTCTATAAACAATTGAATTAAATACTTTTTATACATAGATATGCTGCAACCATGCACTTACTTTCCCAAATTCCATCCTGCTTATCGGCATAATTTTCCAAATATGCCTGCTACTTCATTACTAATTACTCAATTTTCCAACTGCGCCTTCTTTGTTGGCTCGACATATCCTAAAAAGACAAATTTATATTAAACAATAGAAATCGCAAAAATTAGCAAATAAAATACTCGCTTTGTTTTGTTTTGTTGTCAAATTTCTGAGAAATGTGAATTCACCACGATGCGATACAGAAAGAACAAGGACCACGGATGTAATTTTAAGTAAACCTATTATTCAGTGGCAAGGCGCAGAGCTTTCGGGGCAGCAATATTAATTTGAATCAAATATAACATTAAACGGTGGTTCTAATACATTTTTTGATATTATTAACCAGAGTACATACATTATATGGTATTTCTTTCAAAATTAATGTACTATATGAACTTTTTTTTCAAATATTTCTTAAGTTTCTTTCATGAGTGCTGAAAAGCAACCATGCGTGTAAGAAATTGTGTGCTACCTAAAATTTCACCTCTGGAAACTTTATCCCCATAAAGGACTTCACCACAGTTTTTTTACTGGATATACTGAGACATGAGCACTGTCGCATATCGAATCTGTTTAATCAGTTTTGCATAGAACGACGCAGCGCATGACAACGAAGTCTGGTGAATTTTGATTTTGCGCAATGTGACATTTTCAAGGAGATATACCGCTCTCATATCTTGTGATTGTTTCTGCACACTTGTCGTCCAAACATAGTTGCGTTATCGTCTCGCCCTGAAATTTTGAGCCGAGCACATGCATTTCAAAGGAGATCTGCACACTTGTCGTTATCGGCTAGTTATCGGCAAATCGTAGAAGATGCAGAAACGGATAAGTACGGCACTATCGTTTGCTAATCGTTGTGCACGCATTGTTTGTTTACATTTTATGGGGAAAAATTAGTGAAAAAGTTGTTAATATTTGCATTAAAATTTCATAAAAATTAGTATTTTTTGCATAAAATCTGTGGAAATTATTAAAAAGTGGATAATTGCATTAAAATTCAATAAATGTGAGCGTTTTAACTATAAAATATGACGAAATTTAAAAAAGTCTCTGTGTGCATGCACAAAACACATTTTAGGAAAAGAAAAGAAGAGATGTTACTGAAAAATGATGTCTAGAATTGTTGCAGCACAGTTTATATTTTAAAAATTGCTGGTTTTTGTAAATATTTCGCGAAAATATCAACCAGAAAAACAGAAAATACCTGCTCCAAGTGAAGTTTTAGACGCCAAATGAATTGAAATATCACGACCGAGTGTGCGAAAGTGTAGTCGTCATGTATGTGACGATGAAGCAACTAAATAAATAAATAAATAATTGGACGACCAATGTGCAGAAAGCCTTAGGCCCGGTTGCTCAAAGCTTGGTTGACACTAATCCTCGGTTAGATATCGTTATCGACGTTACCGACACTGTGTTATATGCATGGAGTCGAAAACGTCGATAACGATGTTAACCGATGATTAGTGTCAACCAGGCTTTGAGCAACCGGCCCTTAGTCTGTTCTAGTATCCATGGCGCATATTCATAGTCATATTTAGTACTCAACTAAGTCGAAACTATTCTAAGTCACAACTAAAGCTATTCATAGTCGCCTTAGTTTCGACTTTTCTGGCTAAGTACCAACTTTAAATTTAGTTTCGGCTGCAGTTGCAACTAAGTCGTAACTAGGAAGAAGTATTTAATCAAATTAAGGGAAACAGACGAAATATGTAAAAATTAAGTTGGTAGAGGGTGATTTTGATAATATTGAGTAATCTCCAATTAAAATTTACAAAGATTGATCCATTTTATTCGTAAGATGAAATTAAATGCGTATTACAATTCGAATAAAGCTAAATCACAAATTTATAATTGGAATAATTTATATAAATTCTCAAATAATAAGTCAGTTTCACGCTAGTTCCTTTAAAGTAAATTTTTTGCATAACATTTAGATATCTACTATTTGTATGTTTCACAGCATGCTTTCGATAAACATCGACTTCACATCACTGCGGTTGTTCTGGCTATTTCACATAATTAACAAGAAAATATAGCTTATTCTTTTGCATAATCATGCAATGAAAATAAAAACTACATAAACGGATGATCAAACTTGACATTATTTAATAAAAATGTAATATTTCCAAAATATCGTAAAGAAAAATCGATAAATTTTCACACTCATTTTGCTGTATCGTAAACTAAGTCGAAACTACTTAGTAGAATTCTGAAATGCGACTATGAATAGAGGTAAATTTTAAGTTGGTACTTAAATCTAAGTTGCAACTTTGTTAGTTTCGACTCAGGTGCCCATCAGATTTACTGATACTACGTTTACGTGTAGGCTAATTCATGTATTCATTTAATGAATTTTGGTTAAAATTTTCGGCATAAACACCATTTCATGAATTCAATTATACACGAAAGTAAACCATGAATTCGGCATCATTTTATTAAATCGTGAAGTGCAAGTCAGGCAACGCCACGTTTCACAAACAGCTGTTTACTAGGGTTATGATGTTTTGTATTAAAAAGCATGAGTGGCATAACCAGCATTTAAAACACTGGAAAGGTTGTGTGGAATTGTTCAAATATAAAATAAATTCAAATAGAATAAACTGAAAATATATTAAAACCAATTTAAACATAATAATAAACGGCTTTTGCAAATTCAAAAGGAGGCCAAAAAATTGTACTTTTTAGTTTCTCGCCGGTGCGTTGCCACTTTTTCAAAACACTTTATTTCATGAATTCGCGAACTATGCATAAACGGGACCATTTTTGAATTCATGAAATGAAGAATTCATGAATTCGGTCGCATAAACGACATTCGAATACATACATTTTGGTATATTTATAGTCGAAATAAAGTCGATCAAAAAGTTAGTTGTTGCCATTCAGGTAAAATTGATGATAAAAATCAGCAACTAACTTTAGTGCCGACTTCATTTATTTCATGAATTCGCGAACCATGCATAAGCGGGACCATTTTTGAATTCATGAAATGAAGAATTCGTGAATTCTGTCGCATAAACGTAGTATGAGAGGTCATTCGAATACATACATTGG
The DNA here is from genome assembly GCF_013731165.1 of Rhagoletis pomonella. Taxonomy (NCBI): domain Eukaryota; kingdom Metazoa; phylum Arthropoda; class Insecta; order Diptera; family Tephritidae; genus Rhagoletis; species Rhagoletis pomonella. Next base: position 39,948,776 of record NW_023458557.1, read on the forward strand.
GGCATATTTATAGTCGAAATAAAGTCGATTATAAAGTTAGTTGTTGCTACTCAGTTAAAATTGATGATAAAAAGCAGCAACTAATTTTAGTGCCGACTTCATTTAGGCTATTAATACGCATTCTTCGGTTATTATTTCCTAACTAAAGCCCGGAGTACTGGAACAGACTAACTGATTACATTGAACAGCTGATTATAGGGGATTATGCGCTCTATGCGGAATATAATTACACCTCTACTTTACATGTGCTGCTTGTGTGTGCCCTCCACTTGCTATATAATGCCAAAAGAACACAACAACGCAGTGGCAGTGGCAGTTTTTCGAAATCAGCTCTTTTTTAGAAAGTGTGGTGTCCAATGAAGCGATTCACAATACAGCAGTGGCAGCTGGCAGTACTGCTCAGCTTAGCTCAAATTCTAAATTCACTGCCACTACCTTCATCGCAGCAAACTTCGCATGCTGAATTTGACATAAATGCAACGCAGCCAACTTCTGTTTATGTCAATGAAGCCTAAAAGGGAAAAACAAAATTGTAAACAAACAAAAGGGAATGTCAAAAAAAGCAGTCACTGACAACGCCGTATTGTGTTTGCTGCGGAAGTGACTGCCAATATTAGCAGTAAGAGCTGATTTTAAAATCTGTCACTGCCACTGCCACAGCGCTATTGTATTTTGGGCTTAAGAATAACCAGCCCCTAAAAGTGACGGTGACTAGATCGTGCGCTATAGGCAAAGCTGATGCCACATAAAACTTTGTGGCTTTGCGTGGCATTTATAACTTTGCCAAGGGAGATTACGATAACCGGAGCGACAAATGTTGACGATTCCACAGGAAATCTGGGCTCCTCCGCTTTTCAAATATACCCACTCTTAGGTTCCGCGGCCTTCTTGTTATTTTAAAGTTATTTTTTTAATTCTTCTATTATATATATCTTATGAACTACATAACCGATTAATAAAGTAAAGTGTCACAATAAAGATAATTAATTTGTCTTTCAGTTCAGTAAATTATATTATTTTTTATATTTTAAAGCCCAAGATATTAAAAAAACGAAAACAATTTACGTTATTAATGCTAAAGAAATGTACATTACTTTGAAAGTACAAGTTATTAGCTTTAATTTGGTAAAAATATTTTGTTATGATCTGCTTTTGAGGTTTAAGAATTCAGTGAAAATAACAAATTTAAATGCATTTCCAAGCAAGTGACAACTTTACACCTATTGTAGTTCATTCAAATAAGGTCCCCTCTTCTCCGGCAACACAGAAAGGATAATTCTGCGTAGTAAGGGTTATAATTCTTAAGCGCGGCAGCAGGCCGCCTACGCAAAGAGAAGTTCCGCCCCTCTTCTCCGGTAACACAGAAAGGAGAATTCTGCGTTGTAAGTGTTGTGATCCCTAACAGTGGCCACACATGACGAACATGTGCGCGAGCATGCTCGTCGTTTGTGGGGCGGTTTGCGATCATTGCTTTCAAAACAAAAACAACAACCTCGTTTTGTGTTGGTTGATGCTTGCAGTGTGCACTTCGGCGGATATATGCATTCAAGCCATGTGCGGTCAATGAATTTTTTATAAATGAGGCTAAATTATTAGTGTCCTTCATCTAAAGTGG
>NW_023458557.1:39950400-39963201 GCF_013731165.1 Rhagoletis pomonella
AGTTTATCCGCATTCTTTCATGAACGCACCTTGGTAAATAATTGCATAAAACTATTTACGTGTTATTCTTATCTCTTCCATTGGGTTCATTTACATTTATGTGTTCGTAGCAAAAGCGACTACCTGAGAATTTTGCTGAAATGTATACATTTATCCACAAAAGTCTCTTGATAAAGTGATAAAGCTGTAAATAATTGAAAAAAAACTGTTTATTATTTAACTTACACGGCTATTTACGTTTCATTCTTACCTCCTCCATTGTGTTCATTTGCTTTTATGTGTTCGTAGCAAAACTAACTACCTGGCATGTAAGGGTTGAATTTTGCTGAAATTTATACATTTATCCATCAAAGTCCCTTGATAAATTGATAAACTTTGGTTAAATAGATTTTCATACAAAGCTTGACAGTTCATTTATCAAAATGATTAATTCTTTATTGGTCTTCATCAAAAGTAATAAACTGTTAATAAGCTTGACAAATATATAAATTTGTCCTTTTGATAAATGAACTGTCAAACTTTGTATGGAAATCTATTTAAGCCAAGTTTATCACTTAATAAACGATCTTGGGGGATAAATGCATAAATTTCAGCAAAATTCAACCCTGACAGGTTACCAGGTGGTCGTTTTTGCTACGAACACATAAAAAGCAAATGAACACAATGAACGCGGTAAGAATAAAAATGTTACTAGCCATATAAGTTAAATAATAAACAAATTTATGCAATTATTTACCAAGTTGCGTCCTTGAAAGAATGCGGATAAACTGATAATTTTAAGGCTATCTGCATACTTGTCGTCTAATCATAGATGCGTTGTCGTCTCGCCCAGAAATTTTGAGCTGAGCACACTTGTCGTTATCGGCTAGTTATCGCCAAATCGTAGAAGATGCAGAAACGGATAAGTACGGCACTATCGTTTGCTAATCGTTGTGCACGCATTGTTTGTTTACATTTTATGGGGAAAAATTAGTGTAAAAGTTGTTAATATTTGCATTAAAATTTCATAAAAATTAGTATTTTTTGCATAAAATCTGGGGAAATTATTAAAAAGTGGATAATTGCATTAAAATTCAATAAACGTGAGCGTTTTAACTATAAAATATCATGAAATTGTAAAAAGTCTCTGTGTGCATGCACAAAACATATTTCAGCAAAAGAAAAGAAGAGATATTACTAAAAAATGATGTCTAGAATGTTTCAGGCTAGGCTATATTTTAAAAATTGCTGGTTTTTGTAAATATTTCGCGAAAATATCAACCAGAAAAACAGAAAATACCTGCTCCAAGTGAATTTTTAGACGCCAAATGAATTGAAATATCACGACCGAGTGTGCGAAAGTGTAGTCGTCATTTAATCGTTGCATCGTGATTGTGACGATGAAGCAACTATGATTCGACGACCAATGTGCAGAAAGCCTAAGCAGTTTATCCCAGTGTGTCGTTTGCTTATTTTCGAGCGAAGTGAAAACACACACACACACAAGTGAAGTGTTTTGGAGTGACTTGGGAGGAAAAGTGAAGTGATTATCGAAGTGATGACTTTCAGGCACAATTAAGGGTGTGGGGTTTTTCGATTAGGTTATTTATCACCTGATTGGTTAATCTATTATATTTTTTATCACAATAAAATTAATGTTAAACCTTTATTAATTTATAATTTATTGTGTTCCTGTGAAAATTTAGTGCGGGAATATCTTTAAAATAACAATGCCTCAAACGTTGAGGAAAGAAAATTAAAAATTACAGTTCACTGATGATATTAACACTAAAATATAATTAATCGATTATCGATTCACAGCAACAAAGTCATACCAGGTACTCAGAAACAACGTCATCACCAGATTCACTTACATGTTTCCTTTTTGCTGTAAAATTTAAGATGTACGAAAACTAAAATGTAATTGTTATTTCCCTTAAATATTTACTAGATAATTATGAAACTTTATCCGCTCATTCATTTCTGTTCGTTTTACAACTATATATGTGAAAATGCAAATCGAAATGACTTCTTCCAAATAACCGATGCCAGATCGAAGATTTATTAGGCTTCTTTTGAGTAGCTTTTTGCGAAAAGTTTCTTTGACATACTTACTATTACCACGTTTATATGATGCTTCAATTCGTTCTAAGTCAAACCATGTTATATGGACACACACATGTAAACACATTGGCGCATATTCATAGTCATATTTAGTACTCAACTAAGTCGAAACTATTCTAAGTCACAACTAAAGCTATTCATAGTCGAATTAGTTTCGACTTTTCTGGCTAAGTACCAACTTAAAATTTAGTTTCGGCAGCAGCTGCAACTAAGTCGTAACTAGGAAGAAGTATTTTATCAAATTAAGGGAAAACAGACGAAATATGTAAAAACTAAGTTGATAGAGGGTGATTTTGATAATATTGAATAATCTCCAATTAAAATTTACAAAGATTGATCTATTTTAATCGGAAGATGAAATTAAATGCGTATTACAATTCGAATAAAGCTAAATCTTCTTCTTCTTATTTGGCGCTGTAACCGCCTAAGCGATTTTGGTCGAGTCCAAAACAGCACGGCAGTCATTTCTCTTCTGTGCTAACTGACGCCAATTAAAAATGCCAAGTGAAGCCAAGTCCTTCTCCACCTGGTCTTTCCAACGCAGAGGAGGCCTTCCTCTTCCTCTGTTACCAGCATCTCGGCCCGCGTTGAATATTTTCAGAGCAGGAGCGTTTCTGTCCATCCGAACGACATGGCCAAGCCAGCGGAGCCGCTGAATTTTAATTCGCTGCACTATGTCTATATCGTTGTAAAGCTCATACAGCTCATCGTTAAATCGTCTGCGATATTCGCCATCACCAACGCGTAAAGGTCCGTAAATCTTTCGCAGAATCTTTCTCTCGAAAACTCCAAGAGCCGCCTCATCAGATGCTTTCATTGTCCATGCTTCCGCGCCATACACCAGCACAGGCATGATGAGGGACTTATAGAGTGTGATCTTTGTACGACGAGAGAGGACTTTACTTCTCAATTGCCTACTCAGCCCAAAGTAGCACTTGTTGGCAAGAGTGATTCTCCGTTGGATTTCAAGGCTGACATTATTATTGGTGTTAATGCTGGTTCCCAAATAAACGAAGTCGTCTACTTTTTCAAACTTGTAACTGTCAACAGTGACGTGGGTGCCAAGACGCGTATGCTCTGACTGTTTGTGTGCTGACAGGAGATACTTCGTTTTGTCCTCGTTCACCACCAGACCCATTCGCTTTGCTTCTCTATCCAATCCCGAGAAGGCAGAACAGACGTAGCCCTTGTTTTTACCGATAATATCGATGTCGTCGGAATACGCCAGCAATTGTACGGTCTTATAAAGTGTTGTGCCTGAGCGGTTCAGTTCTGCGGCTCTTATTATCTTCTCCAACATAAGATTAAAGAAATCACACGAAAGGGAGTCCCCTTGTCTGAAGCCTCGTTTGGTATCAAACGGCTCGGAGAGGTCCTTCCCTATTCTGACGGAGCTGGTGGTATTGCTCAACGTCATTTTACACAGCCGTATTAGTTTTGCGGGGATACCAAATTAAGACATCGCGGCATAAAGGCAACTTCTCTTCGTGCTGTCGAAAGCGGCTTTAAAATCGACAAATAGATGGTGTGTGTCGATCCTATTCTCGCGGGTCTTTTCCAAGATTTGGCGTATTGTGAATACCTGATCTATGGTGGAGTTTCCAGGCCTAAAGCCACACTGATAAGGTCCAATCAGCTCGTTGACGGTGGGCTTCAGTCTTTCGCACAATACGCTCGATAAGACCTTGTAACCTATGCTTAGAAGGCTAATTCCGCGGTAGTTGGCGCGTATGGCGGGGTCGCCTTTCTTGTGGATTGGGCAGAGCACACTTAAATTCCAGTCGTCGGGCATGCGTTCATCTGACCATATTCTGCATACGAGCTGATGCATGCACCTCATCAGCTCCTCGCCGCCGTACTTGAATAGCTCGGCTGGCAGGCCGTCAGCTCCAGCAGCTTTGTTGTTTTTCAGCCGCGTAATCGCTATTCGTACCTCGTCATAGTCAGGCGGTGGGACAGCTACTCCATCATCATCGACTGGGGACTCGGGTTCGTCTTCCTCACTACTTTCAGCGCTGCTACCATTCAGTAGGTTATAAAAGTGTTCCCTCCACAATTTAAGTATATTCTGGACATCGGTCACTAGGTCGCCATTGTTGTTCTTACAGGAGTTCGCCCCGGTCTTGAAACCTTCCGTAAGTCGCCTAACCCTCTGGTAGAATTTTCGGGCGTTCTTCCTGTCGGCCAGCATCTCAAGCTCTTCCACTCACGCATTTCGGCCTCTCTCTTCTTATTGCGGCAAATACGTCTCGCTTCCTTCTTCAGTTCCCTATAACGGTCCCACATGGCTCGCGTTGCGCCCGATCGCAGCGTGGCCCTGTAGGCGGCATCTTTTTTCTCTGCGGCTTCGTGACATTCCTCATCGTACCAGTTGTTCTTTCGGGCTCGCTGAAATCCAACTACTTCTTCGGTGGCGGTACATAATGATCGGGAAATGTGGTTCCACTGCTCGCGTACGTCGGATTGTTGAAGAGTGCTCTCAGAGAGCAGGTGTGTGAGTCGAGTGGCGAATAAATTGGCCGTCTGTTGTGATTGCAGCTTTTCGACGTTAAGCTTTCCTTGCATTGTTGGGCGCACATTTTTTGCTGCACAGAGGCGGGTGCGTATCTTGGCTACAACAAGATAGTGGTCCGAGTCGATGTTTGGCCCTCGGAGTGTACGTACGTCCAAAACGCTTGAAGCATGCCTTCCGTCTATCACAACATGATCGATTTGGTTTCTCGTTTTTCGATCTGGAGACAGCCATGTAGCTTGGTGGATGTTCTTATGCTGGAACCTAGTACTACATATTACCATATTTCGGGCCCCGGCGAAGTCGATCAGCCTCAGTCCGTTATCGGACGTTTCGTCGTGGAGGCTGAATTTTCCGACAGTGGCGCCAAAGATCCCTTCCTTGCCCACCTTGGCATTAAAATCGCCAAGCACGATTTTGACATCGTGTCGGGGGCAGCGCTCATATGTACGTTCCAAGCGCTCATAGAAGAGATCCTTGGACGCCTCATCCTTCTCTTCCGTCGGGGCATGGGCGCAGATGAGCGAGATGTTGAAGAATCTAGCTTTGATGCGGATTGTGGCTAGTCGTTCGTCCACCGGGGTGAACGCCAGTACTTGGCGACGGAGTCTCTCTCCTACCACGAATCCAACACCGAATTTGCGCTCCTTTACGTGGCAACTGTAGTAGACGTCGCAAGGCTTCACGCTTACTTTACCTAAAGCTAAATCACAAATTTATAATTGGAATAATTTAGATAAGTTCTCCAATATTAAGTCAGTTTCACGCTAGTTCTTTTAAAGTAAATTTGTGCATAACATTTAGATATCTACTATTTGTATGTTTCACAGCATGCTTTCGATAAACATCGACTTCACATCATTGCGGTTGTTCTGGCTATTTCACACAATTAACAAGAAAATTATACCTTATTCATTTGCATAATCATGCAATGAAAATAAAAATTACATAAACGGATGATCAAACTTGACATTATTTAATAAAAATGTAATTTTTCCAAAATATCGTAAAGAAAAATCGATAAATTTTCACACTCATTTTGCTGTATCGTAAACTAAGTCGAAACTACTTAGTAGAAGTCTGAAATGCGACTATGAATAGAGGTAAATTTTAAGTTGGTACTTAAATTTAAATTGCAACTTTGTTAGTTTCGACTTAGTTCCTGGAATATGAATTCGCGCCATTCTCTAATCGAATTGAAACTTTTAACCGTGCCACCATAAATCACATTTTGAATGAGAGTTAAGAGTTGTTTAATCGTGTTAAGAGTGCATATAAACACTGAATTTGTCCACAAGGTTGTTTCATGCAACTCTCTATAAAGTAAACCATTAAATAGTTCTTGAAATTACATTTATGCTAGGCTTTGTTATAAAACTAATAGCTAAGATAATTTTTACAAGGCTGTCTGAGTCTTTAACATTTTATAGGCTTACAAGTATGGAAAGCGCCATTTTGTTTGTTTACATTTGAAAACAGCTGAGATCACCTGATTTTCAATTCTTTCATTCTCCGCACAGAGTTACATTCAAGTTTCAGAAAAAACTTTAAAATGTAAATTGAGAAATATTTTAGAAAAATGTGTTTCTATTCATTTGAATTCATTAAATAAGAAATTAAAAATGCATGCCAAGTCTTGCATTTCCAATAATAACGATAAATGTGTATGTTCCAGGCAATAATTTAAAATAATTGTGAAACTTATCGTTTTGCGCTAAAATACAACAATGTGTGTAAAATTCGTTGACATTGTTTCTGTTTTGAACATCATATTCGTGCCTGCCGGTGGAAAAATTAGGTAGATTTGCTTCTATTTTTAAGAAACCATATAATTTAATATATATTTCTTTCCAGAGCGACATACGGACAAGTAAGATGATCATCGTTTAAACAAATGGTTTATTTTCTTGTACAAGCAGCCGTGGCCCGAGCAGCGCAAATCGTGACAGAGAATTATAAGTAATAAGGGAAATAGTAGTGCGATATGAAACTGGAGCTCGGGGAAAACTATAATTTACGTCTCTACGCAGCACGTACGCATGTGTGGGTGCATTTTCGATTGTGGCCTAAGCAGCGGCCCGAAAAATCTTACCAAACCTTTTTTTATTTTACGCTTACATCAACGTTATGCCACAATCACGTGCCGCCGCAGCTGCAGCTACTGGCAGAGGCCCACAGGCACTCGTAAAAATTGGCCACTATTTACTGGACGCAACACAAGGTAGCAGTAAAGATATTGGACCTCATGCATTAAATGTGAGTTAAAGCTCCAACTCGATTTTCAGTACAAATTCTTGAGTTTGAGCTAACCCCTTTAGTGCAAAAATTTAGTCTGACCTTAGACTCATTTTTTATGCATGAGGCCCATTAAATCGCATAAATTGGTTGGAATGGTTGGAAGTGGACCAACAACTTGCTGCCTTCTTGTCAATTTGGTTACGTTGTGTTGACTACCTCCGGAGGCATTATAGATCTTGAGGAGGCCAGACGGTAACATTTGGGAGGCAAAATGCTAGGATTCTTATTCTAAGCTGGGCACTGGGTATTCACACTTTTGTTAGTGTATTGAAGCTATTGCAGCTGGCAAGAGCAACATGTTTATATTATTTTTTACAAAAAAAAAAGATGAAAGCCACTTAAAGTAATGAGTAAATTTGCGTGGAAGAAAATAAAGAATAAAGAAATTTGTAAGATGAATATCGGGGAAAATCGTTTGCATCAAAATTTCAATCAATGAGTATTCATAGCTTCATAGCAGTTACATCAAAATCCATATTTGACAAGAAAGAGTACAAGATTGCCCCGTCATAGTGGCGATGATATTTCTGTACAAAAAGTAAACAAAGCCGAATTGCACGTTAAAAGAAAATGCCAGAGCAGTCAATTTTCTCAATAATAAATTTTTCGATAGTAAACGGGCTTTTTAATTGTGCTAAATTCTAAAAATATATGATATACAATGACTATTAATAAGGAAAATTTGAAAAAAAACGGTAATTTTTGTGGAAGTATAAGTGAATTTCAGTGCATTTAAAGCTTCTGCGTCGTTTACTTTTAAATCAGAATTATCAAAATCGACAAATTCAAATTAGCGGTACGTCTTACGGTGCCACCTTTGTTCGCTGCATCGTGCATATTATGCACATGACGTTTTTAAATTCATTTTACATACATACATGTGTACCAGTCCAAGATGAAAAAAGAAACCTAAATTAGTAATTTTTTTATGAATGTAGTTGAAAAAGTTCACAGAGGAACGCATACAAATTTAGATGTCAACAGAATAATACCTACAATAAAAAAGCATCACTGAAGTGTGAGAAGGCTTTAAATGCCGTTTTAAAAAGGTCAATACATTTATAAAATATTTTGACTTTTGCTGGGTGTAACTCAGTCAAAGTTCCATTAAAGAAAATAAAATTCTGAAAAGTAATAAACAGGAAAGAGTGCACACAAAGTTAATATTTTACCCAAGTTCATAAAAAATTAAGAATTCGAATTTTGTATAAAAATGTCACTGTACAGAGCTATATAAATCTATTTTATTTTTTTTTTAAATAAGGCAACTAGCATATACGGTTTTTATAAATGAATCTTGTAGCGTCACGCTATATAAATACATATGTACATATATATGTTTTGGCTAGCGAAATTTGTACTTATGTCAACTAAGTAAAAAAGCGTATGAGTAAATTTAACCACATTAAAACGTTCTTAAATATTCAATGGCGCAACACAGCAACTCTTTTTGTTGCACGAAACCCTTGAACACGTGCCTGTCATCTATTTCATCTTTTTCGACATTTCGCTATTTTGCATTTCTTTCATTTTGACGTCATTCGCATTGTCAGATTTTTGAAATTCGTTTTGGTCCGACATTCTGCTATTTCATAATTCTTTCATTCTCATGTCATCCATCTTCCATTGCTCACCTTCCATTGCCGTTCGCATCATCGAACGTGCCTGTCAAACACTGCCGCCATCATGCTTTTCAGTTTGGCAGGCACGTCCGCTGTTTGGCAGGCACGTCCGCTTTTAGAAAGAGAATAGACAAAAAGGGGCATAGGATTCCATACTTGTAAGTATATACGATGGTCTTTAACTATTATTTTTCAATGTTCATTATTTTCAAGAATTGACACATGTATTAACAGGGTTGCATCGGGATAAACTCTGTTTGAAAGTGTGTTCGATCGACTCATTTCTTGTGTTGCATATAAACACTTGCATTTCAAGCGAGCTACGCTGTCACGAGTTAATTCGATACCGCGTTTAATGCCATATAAACAAGGTATATTTTGATTAAATGTATCATATATTTCAAAGAAATTTTTATTCATTTTGAAGATAAATCTAATTTGTGGAAAATGAAGTAAAACGAAGTAAAATGAAGTGACGAAGTGAAGGCTTCTAAAAACTTCAGTTCCGTCTCTGAAAACTTCAGTTGAAGTGACAGTGGCAGCACACAGTTTACAGAGTTTAACCGGCAAAGCCACAGCGCTACAAGCCGTAGGTACTCTGCATGACTTACAACCATGCAGAGGTGGTAACTGATGGTTATCATTGGCCCCGACGCCTACCCAAAATATTTTTGCTTTAAGAAAGGGTTATAATCTCTAAGCGCGCCCAAAGGCCGCCTACGCAGTAAAAAGTTTTGCACGAAAATACTTTGGATACCGTAGCCGGAGTTGGTCCGATCTGGTTCTGTTTTTAAACACTGTATAGTACGGACTTAAGACTTGATGTTGTATACCAAATGAAAGCTTGTTTTATATACTATTGAATTATAACATTTTTATATATTTTATTTAATAAAGTAATTTAAAAAAATCATGTGTTTCTTAATTTTTTTTTTACTTTTTAAATTGAATCGGTGCTAAAAATTTTCAAGATGTATATAATATTTGTATATCGTATTAAAGGAATTTATATTTTCTATTCTTAAATCTGTGCTTTGGTTTTTGATTGATTTAAAAAAATTATGAATTTGACTTTTAACCTTGGCAAAGGGTGAACACACCAAAACTGCGACACTTGGGAAGCTTATAACTTACCCAAAACGAATTCAATATCTTGAAATTCAAATACCATAAGTTGACCATGACCTTAGTTGAACGTTGAAGAAATTTCATTTGAATTTGATTCCTAGTTGAGTTAAAAATGGCAACCGAGCTAGAAACGAGACAACCCATTTTGCACGAGTTTATAAATTATCCGGCCTTAAGTACACGTAAAATTGCTAAAAAATTAAAGAGTGCACTATTCGACAGTTTGCAGGGTTTTAATCGGTACAAATAAGGCCTGACAGTTACGAGAAAACCAGGGAGCGGGGGTTAGCATGGTCAAAGTGATAAAAACAGTGCTCGGGAGGTCCTCAGTGCGTTTTCGCGAGATCCGAAGATTTTGTCGCGTTATGTTGCAAAATCCGTACGGAGATCGCAGTTTTTCGTACAGCTCAAACAGCGCCAGGCCGAGGCGCAAAGTAGAATGTTACAGCGAAATCCCGCATTCGGAAGTTGTATGAATTCTAATTTAAAAAATACAACTGCATTGTTATGGACTGCGAAACCTACTGCTATAAAAATTCAAAATATATTGCAGGTCAAGATTTTTATACTGCTGCAAGTCGTCAAGATGCCCCTGAAAGTTGTAAGCTGAAAATGAAGTCCAAATTTCCAAAACCCACATGGTTTGGCAAGCTATTTGTTCCTGCTGCCGTAAGAGCAGCCTTTTTTTCCCATCCGGGACAATGAATGATCAAGTTTATCGGGATGAGTGCCTCAAAAGGCGTCTTCTGTCATTTATCAACAGATAAGGAGTAGGACATCGTTCTAGGCGGACATGGCAACCTGCCACTATGCCAAGGACACATTGCCGTGGTATAATGCAAATAACATCAATTTCGTACCTCACGACTGAAATCCACCCAATAGCCCAGAGCCACGTCCTATTGGGGAATATTGGTCAATTGTCAAAGGAATCTTGAAGAAAACAGGTGAAATAGTGAAAATTATTGAAGAGTGCAAAACAAAGTAGTTGTGCGCATCGCGTAATGTCGATGATGCAGTCGTGCAGAACATGATGGCGCGTGTGCGATGAAAATACCGATCACTTGCATATGGAGCAAATAATAACTAATATTTTAACATTTTAATAACATCTAAACTTCCAAGTTATATAATCAAAACAAAAATTATTTCAAAGCCTTCTAGTTTGTTTCTGGTAATAATTTCTAAGTGTCGCAGTTTTGGTGTGTTCACCCTTTAACTCCGTAGTTACCAGTGTAGTTTTCGATTCCAATAAAAAAAAAATCATACCATTATACTTGCTTCAAAATCCTCTTCGACGTCCTTGTTCAAAATTTGTCGCCCCGGTTATTGTAATCGTGCCCTTTTCGAGCAAAGCGCCAGACGCAAAAGGTATGTCACAATGAAAGCCAAAATTTCTGTGGATTTTATATATTTAGCTTTAAAAATATCAACAATGTAATTAAATTTTATGCTTCTGCATGAAAACTTGGGCTCGAACAATTGCCAACGCTCGCAAAAATATGTGATTTGGCCATCTTTTCGCTTCGCGCTGCAGCTGCAACAATCTATATATTAAAGGGGTTCGCAAGTACCATTAAAGTCATATTATAAATTTACGCGGTGTTAAAAAATAGTTGGGTGTGGTTTCAAGTTCTCTAAACATTTATTTAAGCTTTTAAAGTTTACGACATACAACAATACGAGACTTACGACACCGTTGTGAATCACTCAATTGTGCAATTTCAAAAACTTTCAAGACTGCTTAAGGAGGCTAAGCACAATGTGTATATCTAATTTGGTCGATATCGGTGAAGTATGTAGTTATTGAGATACGCATATTTGTTATAAGTGGGCGGTGTCACGCCCATTTTACAAAATTTTCACTAAAAACAAATTTTTGTGCTAAGGAGCCATTGCATATATCAATTTTGAGTAAATATTAATGAATTCTTTAGACACAGGTCAAAATATTTGAAAGACCCGTAACTACACAAAGATAAATTCAAGGCCGTATTTTTGCTTAGGTGAGGTATCAATTTATTCGAAAATATGTACTTATAGATAAATACTACATATTTGGCAACTTTGATAGTAATTTTTCAAAAAAGCGATGGTCAAAGTAATAAAAATTGAGAGAAATACGGTATTTAAATTTTAGCCGATGAATACTCCCAAAAAGCTAAGGCTTTCTGCACATTGGTCGTCCAATCACAGTTGCTTCATCGTCACAATCATGATGCAACGATTACATGACGATAACACTTTCGCACACTCGGTCGTGATATTTCAATTAATTTTCAGTTTGAAAATTGGTTTTTGTTGATTTCTCATTTTTTATGTATTTTGCTTAATAGTTTGCTCATATATTCAAAGTATATTGTGTATTTGGCGGCTAAAAATTCGCTTAAAGCAGGTATTTTATGTTTTTGGGTTGCTGTTTTTGCGAAATTTTTACAAAAACCTGCAATTTATAGTGATGAACTGTGCTGCAACATTTCTAGATATAATTTTTCATTAATCTCTCACTTTTCTTTCCTTGAAATATGTTTTGTGCACGCACATAGAGGCTTTTTACAATTTCGCCATATTTGATTGTAAAATTCTCGCATTTATTAAATTTTATCGCAATTATCCACTTTTTAATAATTTCCACAGATTCATGCAAGAAATACTAATTTTTATGCAATTTTAATTCAAATATTAACTTTTTCACTAACTTTTCCACATAAAATGTAAACAAATAATGCGTGTATAACGATTAGCAAACGACAGTGTCTTGCTTATCTGTTTCTGCGTCTTCTACGATTTGTCGATAACTAGCCGATAACCACAAGTGTGCAAGTGAAATGCATGTGCTCTGCTTAAAATTTCAGGGTGAGACGATAACGCAACCATGACGGACGACAAGTGAGTAGATAGCCTGAGACTGAGTTTCTCCAAACTCATTTAAGCCGAAATTAACTTTAATTTAATTTTTTATTTGCTTCTCATTTAAATTATTTTCAGTTTCAATAAGCTCTTTATTTAAGTGAGTAAAAAGTGATTGTAAACAGACTTGGCCAGCGAAAGCTTTCATTTGTACTGAGAGCTTTTGAGCAGGGCCTGTATAAGTTAACACCACACCTTACAATACCTCGAATTGGACAATAACCCCAT
>NW_023458557.1:39963211-40005098 GCF_013731165.1 Rhagoletis pomonella
GTCCGCGAGCTTTTTAAAAATAAAGTTCATTAAATAAAACTTTAACTTATACAAGTAAGCAGCAGATACACAAAATTGTGGTGTGTGTATATTGATCAGCTGATTAAACCTGTAACATCTCTGAGTGTGGTTATTCTGATTTAATTTTTATTTAAGTGAAGAGCATAGGCGCATTTAATCAAAACTAAAAACAAATTAAAATTGATTGGTGAAACCAAAAATTCGAAAATTAAAGTAATTTTCACTTAAATGAATCTGGTGAAACGCAACCTTAGTCTAGAATAAATTACACGGTGCTACAAAAAAAGCAAGGACCGAAAATAATCGTTATCATGAAGGATTTTTATTTAAAAATCATTTTATAATCGTTATTTAATGATCTATATTTTTTCAATCAAAAATAATCGTTATTCTTTGATTTTTATTTTTTGAATAATTTTTAATCGTTATTTTATGATTTTTCTATTTTCGAGCAATAATAATCGTTTTTTATGATTTTTATTTTTTCCATAATTTTTAATCGTTATTTTGTGATTTTTATTTTTTCGATCATCTTTAATCGTTATTTTATGATTTTTATTTTTTCGATCATTTTTAATCGTTATTTTATGATTTTTATTTTTTTCGATCATTTTTAATCGTTATTTTGTGATTTTTATTTTTTCGATCATTTTTAATCGTTATTTTGTGATTTTTATTTTTTCGATCAAAAATAGAAGTTATTCTAATGTTTTTAATGTGTAAACCGAATGTGCACAGATTTGACTTAAAAAAACTTTTACAAGGCATGCTTATGTACACAGTAAAGTCAGAATTGTAATGCTCTCACCCCCTAGGATTGTTCTATATCGAGAAAAAGTATACCCATATTTTTATACCTTTCATGAGCATGAAATGGTATTATAACTTTGGTCCGATGTTTGTAAGTACCACAATTAAAAGGGATAGACCCATTGAAATGTATACTTAAATGATCATGAAAGGGGCACCCTTGACTTCACTCTCTGTAGCGTGAACAGGGGATTTTATCAAAAATGTAAAGATGTGAAAAGCACACTTATTTAAGTAAACGAAACGTCAAAAAATTTCATAAATATATTCCAACGGGTAAGGAAGTAACACGTGTTTTTCTTTTTTCGCGATCGTAAGTGTAATTTTCGGTAGATGGGACATAAGCTCTCTTTTAAATAATAAATACGTTTTTTTATAGCATCTTACAAAGTTGGTTACTGTGTGGATGTGTGTTATGAAAATAAATAGTGAGTTTATCTGAAGTGTAATACAATTTGCAAAATAAAAAAAACGAAGCGGTGAGTAGAATGGGGCATCTTTGACTTTTGTAGAAGGGGCAGATTTGACAAATGTCAAATGAACCCCATTTAACATTTGTTGTATGTTAAATGAAACAAGTATTTTTCTAATGTTCAGTATTACTTTAGAAACGGTTCGCAACTATAAGAAAAAGACCAACCGATGCCAAATAAATGAGGATGATATGAAAAAGCCCTTGCAGAAATAAAACATCAACGCGAAACACCTACGTCGGCAGGGAAAAAGTACGGATTAAAAAGAACGACTTTGATCATGCGGTTGAAGAAACTAGATCCTTTGAGGAACGATTCAGACTCTGGAAAAGATAGTAGATGTGATGAGAATTTTATTTATCACTCAAAATACTCAAGCCATCAAACGCTAACGAAAATTCAAGAAGAACAATTAGTCGAATATGCTAAGAAGTGTGCGTTTTTTGCATATGGATTGTCTTATGATGTTTTCAAAAGATTTGTTTACGAATTTGTGGCCGCTAATAACATACCATGCCCATCTAGTTGGGAAACTAACAAGGCAGCTGGAGAGAGCTGGCTTTACGGATTTTTGACATCCCTCCCTAACACCAAGAAAGCCTGAAAAAACCAGTTTGGCTAGGCTCAGAGGTTTTACAAAACCTGCGGTGGAGGAGTTTTTCAAAAACTTGAGTGAGACATATTCAAAGCATTATTTTGAGCCTAAAGACATTTACAATTTAGATGAAACTGGCATAACCACAGTAATGGACACACCTAAGGTAAAAAACTTATAAATCTTTGTTCAATTGGAACTGAATTGTTTTCTTTATTCATTATAGGTCCTTAGTGCTAAAGGACAACGTTCTGTTGCACAGGTTGTATCTGCAGAGCGTGGGAGTTTGGTAACCATGGTTGGTATAATAAATGCATGTGGAAACCATTTGCCACCTGTTTATGTATTTCCAAGAATACGTGCAAACGCAAGGTTTTCACATGGCTGTTTCCCAGGATCTCTCGTTTTGAACTCCAAATCTGGGTGGATGGTTGCCGAAATTTTCACAGACGTATTGAGACATATTCAAAAGAACAGCAATTGCTGTAAGGAGCAATCGATTTTAATTTTACTGGACAATCACGCTTCACATTGCAGCCTTGAAAGCATACTATATTGCCGTGATAATGGCATTATCTCATTGTCATTTCCACCACATACCTCTCACCGTCTTCAACCACTAGACGTTTCAGTATTCGGGCCTTTCAAAAGATTTTGCATCAGCGATTTTCTAATAACTCATCATGGAAAGCAAATAAGCATTTACGATGTAGCAAAATTAAAGGATCAACCCTTTCAAATGGCTTTTACTCCAAGTAATATATTAAGCGGCTTCAAAGCTACGGGTATTTATCCATTGAATTAACAAATATTCTTGGACAGTGATTTCTTAGTGGAACTGGAGCAAGAGCAAGATGATTGACCAGTTATCTATCCACCAACCTCGCCAGTGAGCACTCCTGGAAGGTCTAAATCACTTTTTCGGGCTACTGAAAGAACGGCAACACAAATTTTAACACCAGAAGATTTGAGGTCTATTTCGCGCTTGGCACCAAACATAACACAGAGAAGTGGAGCTTCGCGTATTCTCACTAGTTCACCAGAAAAAAATCGTGCTCAGTTTTCCAAACGTTCTCTAAAATTTTCAAACGAAAGCAAGAAAATTCCATTAAAACAAAAGTCAAATAAAAACAAGCGTCCAATAACTGCAAACCTTACATCATCAGACGAAAGTATCGTGAGCCTCAGGTCAGACAGCGAAGAAGATTTTACCAAGAAAGAAAATCATATGTTGAACTTCAAGTTATTGGATGATGAGGATTTAAAGATTGGAGAATACGTTTTGGTAAATTTTGGAGAAAATAGCAAGAAGCCCTTTTATTACACTGATGAAATTGTAGAGATATTTTGCGATTCTACCTACAATATAAATTATTTGCGTAGACTATCTCCAGACAACAGGGTTTTTATAAAACCGGTTGTAGAAGACATTTCTATAACTCATAGAAACGAAATTGAGTTTAAACTTCCGACTCCTAATAACCCAGCCTCAACCTCTCGCAGCCGCACCAAATATTTATTTGAAGTCAACTTTGACGGCTTATACATAAAATAAATTTTCTAAACTATTGAATTTTGTACTTTTTCCAAAACTAAGTAGCGTTATGTTTTTCTAAAAATAAAAATAATACTATATCATAAGTTTGAATAAATATGTACGCTGACCGTTATTTTAATAAAATATTCATTAACTAATTATAAAAGATTACTTTACATTTAAATGAAGGCAAAATAACATTTAAGTCCAAAAAAATATCAAGGAAAATATGGTTGTCAAATGTGCCCCTGGAAAAGTCAAATGTGCCCCACAGTGGGGAATATTTGACAAATTATATATGGTTTTTTAAACATAAATAAAAATTATCTTTGACTTTTTTTCTAACTTTTTATTTTCATTACGCTATATGCATATCCTGGCGCTTCTTTAGACATAACTCTTTTAAAATTATATTATATTTTCTAGAAAATAAAGAACTTTTAAATGAAAGTGTCAAATGTACCCCGTCTTCCCCTACTTACAGTGAAAATTAGAAAGATCGGGTCACTATAATCTATAGCTCCCATACAACTGATTGTTCAGATATAAGATTTTTCGTTAAAACTCCTCCATTTATCTAGATAGGAACATGAAATTTTGCACTGTTATCACTCATTATCAAGAGAATACTTGCAGTTATAATGGCGCAGATCGAGTGGCTATAACATATAGCCAGCATATAACTGATTTTTCAGATATGAGATTATTTGTTATAACTTGTCCATTTATGCAGCTAGAAACATGAAATTTCGCAATATTTTCACTCATTATCAACAAAATTTACAGTAAAATGAACAAAGATCGGGTCACTATAACATATTTATTGCCTCCATACAACTGATTGTTCAGATATGGGGTTTTACTGTGAAACTCCTTTGTATGGACAGCTAAAACCGATAAATTTACACAGTCTACTGAAAAAATCGTCAAAATCTATGCTGTTTAAGCTTTATCTCCTATACCAATGATTGTTCAGATACCAGTTTTTGCGATATATCTCCTCTATGTAGGAAGCTAAGCCCATTAAATTGTGTTACCGGTTTACATACCGATCAAACAGCAGTCAAAATCACTTAGATTAGTGCTATATAAGGTATGCATATCTTCCATACCTCTGATTGTTTAGATATGATTTTTTATATGTTTATGTAATATATTAATTTTTTCAAATGCAGTAATCTGTTAAAGTAAAATTTTCAGATGTTCATAAAAGGTATGAAGCCTCCGGGATAGCCGGACACAGCGCCGCTCTTACTTGTTTTATTTTGAAATCAAAAAATATTTAAAGGTCGCTCAAAGCGCCCAAAGTTTTCCATGTATTTCATATGGGGGGAAAAAAACTTTTCGTAGAAATGGTATAGAAAAGTTAAAAATCAATATTATTCTACCAAAACACTCTGCTTATCTGCAGGAGATTCCCAATAATTATACCTAATTGTTTATTTAGCCATTTTTTCATCGCAACTTTAATTTATAGGTCCGCCATAAACCCACAAAAACCCCGAAAAAGGCAATGGGCCGACCAATAAAAAGTCCTTAGTATTAAACAAGTAAGAGCAGCGCTGTCTTCGTCATTATGAAAATACACCCACCTACCAAATTTCATCCGGATACCTCGAAAACTGAGAGATTGCATACAAACAGACGGACATGGCTAAATCGACGAAGCTCGACGTTCTGATCATTTAAGGGTATATTTCAATGGGTCTATCTTTTCTAATTGTGGTACTCACAAACATCGGACCAAAGTTATAATACAATTTCATGCTCATGAAAGGTATAAAAATAGGGGTATACTTTTTTCGATATAGAACAATCATAGGGGGTGAGATGATTACAATTCCGACTTTACTATTTTTGGACCACCCTACTGTACATATGCATGCTTGTAAAACGGTTTTTTAAGTCAAATTTGTCCACATTCGGTTTACACATTAAAAAACTAAGAATAATTGCTATTTTTGATCGAAAAAATAAAAATCATAAAATAACGATTAAAAATGATCGAAAAAATAAAAATCATAAAGTAACGATTAGAGATGGTCGAAAAAATAAAAATCACAAAATAACGATTAAAAATGATCGAAAAAATAAAAATCATAAAATAATGATTAAAAATGATCGACAAAATAAAAATCACAACATAACGATTAAATTTTGATTTTTATTATAAAAATCATAACGGTTACGGTCCCTGAAAAAAAGTCATGAAATACACCCGAAACAAAACTTAGTGTAGGTTGTAGGTATGGTCGAGTACAACATGAAAATAGGTCCCGTAAGGTTCCTGAACCCTCCATTTTTTTATACAAGAAAACCGTTAATTTCGTACTTGATGCACTTATCCGATCGGATTTTAAATTCGAAAAATTTTTGAATAGTGGATTCATAGTCTTTAAAACGATGTATAACAATGTACTGTGAGACTTAGCTTGTTGGAAGTTTTATCGGTTAAATTTTAATGAATCCCTATTTTTCCTCATTTTTACAACATTGATCAACGCTAATTTCAAAAATTTCTGTGAAAGTTGCAAAATATGTGGTATTTATCTAAAATAACATTTATTTTCGAATAAATTGATACCTTATCCAATGCAATTGCATAACAATTTTCGAAGTTGAGCAATTTCAGCAAAAATACGGCCTTGAATTTATATCTGTGTATTAGGGATGTTAATTTTTCGGCTTTTTCCGATCCCTTCATTTTCGGGATAGCGTTGTCACAATCCCGGGATTTAGATATTCATTACTTTTCAACAACTTGAATCGAAAGAATGGCTTCTATAGCTGCCACAAAAGAACGCTCAACTCGGGTAAAATTTCCTTTTAGCTACTTGAGCAACCCTGTTGGTAGCTGGCAAAGAAAATGTGATTAGTTTAACGGGATTTAGATACAAAAACCAATTTAAATTAGTAATTATGCGAGGTATTTGCGTAATATATATACTCTTTTAAAATATAAGTCACGTATAAAAGGAAGCAAAAATTTCCCTCTCCACTTCCCCATTAACAATTCACAATAGAGCAGTTTTTTCACTTACCAACACTAGCCTTCAGGTCGCGTATTTTTAACCGACCTGGCTAAGCTCGGATAAATAGCCGAGTTTGTGTTGTTGCTTTGCGTGTATTTCGTCATTTAAGCGAGTGTTCTTTTGTAGCTCGGTTGCAAAAGAATGCACCTTATGTTGTTTGAGAAGCTCTCCTGCCATGAAGTGAACAATAAATAAATGGGTTTGAAACCTACTTTTTATTTAAAGTGGCGTTTTTATTTTTTCTCTCTGACCGCAGGATTTATCTTGAAGGACTTTGTAATTTCAAAGATATGATTGATTCCAAAAATTGTTAAAGAATATTCAATGCAATGTAGAACAAAAATATGGGTAACAAATGCAATAGGAAATTTCTTTAGAATTTAAAATTAATTTTTAAGCTGACAAAGTTAGAAAAATAAAATTCGAGGATGTTATCGAGTTTATATAAATCATTAACATATAATTTTTTCAAAAACAAATATTGCGAAATTTCAAGGATAAGATTTTAAAATGACATTTTCAATATTTACCAGCCCTTCCGCGCCAGAAACTTGAATCTGTTTAAATTCTACAGGCTTTCCTCATTCATTTTATACCCATACTTCTTCTCTAAGCACATTTCTCTGAATTTTTTAAATCATTTTTGAATTACTGAGGTCAGAGTGAAACACTAAAAACGCCCAGTAAGTGAAACTTTGTTCCCAATTATAAACTAACTTATTGAACATTGAATGCTTGATAAATCAATGCTAAATACCTCAAATAAACGTCTTTTAGAAGAAAAAATTTGGTTTTATTATTTTATTACACTGTAAATGCACTCAAAACTTCAACATTAGAAAAGTAATTGAATACGACAATATTTCTTAATACAGAAGGCTCTGCAAAAACAAGTAGTGGGGAATAAATATCTCGATATTTCTTCGTCCCAAAGAAGCAACATGGCATTGAAGAAAAATAGGCATTTAAGTTATATAATGGGATGAAATCACTACGGTTTTGCATGTACCACCAACTTTTAAACTTCGTATTAAGTCCGACCGATTCCAATTTTTTTCAGGTACCGATGCCGATTAATCGGCTTATGGGGAAAGAATCGGCCGATGCCGATGCCGATTCCATAAAAAATTACAAATAAATGTATTAATTCATAAAATCAGTTCATTTCACGGTGTTAAAAAAAAAAAACAAAAGAAAAGAAATAATTGAATTAATTGGCTTGTTATGCAACATTACATACACGTGTATGTACATACATACATACATATGTATGTGTAAAAATATATGTACATATATCACATTTATGTACATTACATAAAACACTTTTTTTATCATGCTAAGCAAAAAATATTTAGGAACATAAAATTTCGTTTCGTTTTGTACTAAAATACACTCTTTTGCACTCAATGCATAACAACTTACATATATGCTAGGTATGTATGTACATACATATAGTGGTCCACAAATTAAAAGAATTGCGATATTTTGACCAATTTTGTCTTTTTTATTTAATGTTTATTATTTTTTTTGTATAAAAGTCTAGTTGGTATACAACAAACACCATACAAATTCAGATTTCAAACTTTGTACAAAAATTAGAAAAATTCTGCTTATTTTCACCAAAATTTCAAACTTTTTAATCAGAATTTTGGTATGTAGTTTTGTAGACCATTTCATTCTAGTATAATGATGTGCAAGTTTCAAGCTGCTATAAAATCCCGTTAATTTTTGGCAATTTTTTTTGCTGAGAGTGTTCTCCATATTAGAGTCCGACCGATTAATCGGCATCGGCATCGGCAGCGGCTAGTATCGGCCAGGGATGCCGTTTGGATCTAAATAGATCCAATTGGATACATTTTTAGACGAATTTTTGCGGGATACTTATTTTTTCCGGTCATTATAAATGTGGATACTGGAGGCCAAAATTTTATATTTCCTATAAAGTTTTTTCGTTCAAAAATCGATTTTCATTAAAGATGGTAGAAAGCATTACGTTTTCTAAACGTATAAAGAATCGCTACTTAAGCGTGAAATTAAAGCATTTTATTTTTTGTGAACGAAGCAATGAACATATGAAGAGATCTCACCAAAATAGGTTTAATTAGCTTAAAAGGATGCTTTACGCAAGATCTTAATATACATATCGTCGTTTAAAGTATCAACAAAATGCAAAACCGCGTATCAAGATAATGCAAAACCGCGTATGTGACGTTGCATAAATTATTTTCTAGAGAGTAAAAACACTTATATTTCAAAATGGTTCTCTTTCTTATAAAGCAATCGCATTTCTGGCTAGTATATTTCAGGACGAATGGATAAGGATTGAGCCAAGAGCTTGTGTGAGCAAATCCAATTTTCGGCAGCAAATGTCAGAATGACGATACGCGGTTTTGTACTTTAAACGACGATATATATAAAGTAAATTATACTCTTTCTGTAGTAATCTCTTTCATATCAAATATTTTCATTTGTTAATTTAAAAAGAAAGAAGATTTCAATGTAGTTTAAAAAACTAAATTTGATTTATTTAAGGAAACTTTTATGAATTTTACTGAAAAGACTTTAAATACACTCTAAAAAAATTTTGTTTATTTGAGCATATTGAGAGAAGTAACCAGTTTCCTCTTTTAATATGTGCAAATTTGCATGCGGTGTAATAAAATTAATCATTGCCTGTTTACTTTTATATAACGAATTTGTCGGAAGAGCAAAATTACACATAAAATGTTTAAAATAAAGTAATGTTTATTATTAGTAGGAAATGTATTTGTAGTTTGAACATTTTTGTAATTTTAAACATTCTGTATATGTGTATTTATGTGTATATCTTAAAGATCGCAAGTTCAAAATCAAATACTGAACAACCTATACGTATATTTATACAGATTCTTGTTGACAAATAGATACTTTTCAGTAGAAGTTTTACATGCTCTTTTTAGAGTGTACTTGCTATTTATTATATTTACTTTGCAAAATACTTATGCACAAAAAATGTACTTTATAAATTGAAATTACAAATGTTTGATTTTATGCACATGTATTCCAAGTCCTTAGGATGGGTTAAATTATGTCTTTTTCATGAAAATGTTTGGTTTTCTTACAAATTATGAGATATAAATGTCAAAAATGAAAATTGGATACATTTGGATACATTTTTGGCTTGGTCAGGGATACATTTTCTTGAGACGGCGCGGCAACACTGGTCAGACCTACTTAGTTACTGTGCCGTGCCCATATTTATAAGTATACATATGTACATATATATGCATATGTTTAGGGCTGCCATATATCTCTGTTGCCAAACCGGGACACTTTAGGGAGGGCCTCTCGCTCCCTTCCCTTTCATTTCGACGTGCGAAAGGATGTAGTGAAATTTTATTTTGAAAGACAAAAACAAAAACATAAAAACATGAGATCATGAGATCATTACAACGTACGCCAACAAAACAAAACAACTTATTACAACTAAAGCACAGAGAATTTTTGACAATGCATGAACCTCTTTTTATTCTTTATACAAATACAGTTTATACTAAATATATGAAAAAACATAAAAATAAAATTGTTAAACTTTGTGCTAAACTCGGGAAAATTCAACAAATTTGCAACATTCTAATCAGACTTTGTATACAAATTTTTAAAATGAAGGTTTGCAGCCCATTAAATTTCAATTGATTTTTGGTATTGTTTTTACTGAGAGTTTCTTCCATACAAACTATGTTCGATAATTCTTTTTATATGGAAGACACTGTCAGCAAAAAATATAAATGCTAAAAATCGACGAAATTTGCTGGCAGCTTCAGACTTGCACTTTATTAATTGCCTCAAAAGCTACATTTTCAAAATTTTTCTAAAAGATCTGATTAGAAATTGTAATCTGATGAAAGAGCCTCTGAGCCAATAATTTTGTACGGCACTGTACTTATAAGTACTCTAGGTTTCATAAAAGAAAAAAATTTAAGTACAAGATAACATTAAAATATCAGTCATATTTTTCGTTGCTGTGAACTTGTTTCAAAACTTCTGTATTTTCCTTAATATAATTGTATAACTCTGTGCACGTCATTTTGAACGTATTTAGGTTCATATACTAATCATCAACTATTGCTTGTGCAAAGTTCAACAATCTCGAAATGTAACTATTTCACAAATTAAACCGGAAAGAAGTTTAGAATTAAAAAAGCGTACTAAATCAAAAAAATACGCATTTAAAAGAGCACCAACCCAACTCGTAATACATTTAAGTATACAAATTTTAGTATTTAGTGTAGAAATATTCAATTCAAATAGGCCCATATTAAAATGAAGCGATATGCAATTACCGATTGCTTTTTCATAATTAAGTTAAAAAAATATTTAAATTCCATGCTGGTTGTAATGGGAATTGAACCCTGACCCTCTGGAAATTAGCAAATTCTGGCAAGCATCCTCGCGCACTCAGCTACAGCCAGACATGTAAATGTGCATTTAAATGTTGAGTTTGAATCAACACCACGCGTGCGTGTTATGAAAGTATTATTTTTAAATACGAACATTTTTAAACGATAATCAAATAGAAAATATTCAATTTACTATGCGTTATTTCCCTCAATGAATTCATAACATTTTTCTGAATATTACAACGCGTTATTTCTCTTAGTGTAGTGATTTTTGAACTTTTATTCAAATTTGTGCAATCAAATCAAAAACCGGGACACTAAAATGAAACCCGGGACATTTTAGGGTTGGACCGGGACACCGGGACAAATAGTCTAAAACCGGGACATGTCCGGGAAAACCGGGACGTCTGGCAGCCCTACATATGTTGCCAAAGTCCAGTTTTTTTTGAGCTTTGTAGATTTACCGTCTGCTTTAATTTCTGCATTTATGTATGTTCTTATGCCTTGATTCCTTGATTTGTTTTTTTTGCGAAATTATTTTTTTCTTAAGTACTTTGTATAAGTAGAGCAGAAAATTAATACTTTTTGTTTTTGGATTCGCACTTTTAGTAGTTTTTATATCATTAGTATATTTCGAGGGATAAATGCCGGATTTTCCTTTTGTTTATTAATTTATGGATTTTTTTGTTTTATACCTACATTTAGATAATATTAAGCTTCAGAAAAATTTATTTACCTAATTTCATCCATTTTGTTGTTAATTCCAAGTAGTTTAAGCCTTAGTATAATCCTCCTACGCGTCAAATCCTCAAGTGAATAGTTGAATTATTAATAGTAGTATTTACGGGAGCTCCATCCCTTCCAAAAGCGAAATCCAAATGAACGCAACTCTTAGAAGTTACGCGGTACCCTGAA
The DNA here is from genome assembly GCF_013731165.1 of Rhagoletis pomonella. Taxonomy (NCBI): domain Eukaryota; kingdom Metazoa; phylum Arthropoda; class Insecta; order Diptera; family Tephritidae; genus Rhagoletis; species Rhagoletis pomonella. Next base: position 39,974,974 of record NW_023458557.1, read on the forward strand.
TGAGTAGGCACTGGAAGTCTGTTTGTGCATTTCTATTCCCTCCTTTTTCAGCTTCACATCTCTGTGGATGCAGGCGCCTACATCGCTGGAGAGATCGGTGAGTGCTAGTTACTAAGAGTATCAACTCTACTGTCGCACATACATATGCCAGCGCAACTTCCAATGTGTACGTTTGCTGGGTCGTAATTAAACAATAGAGCTACACTTTTCTTGTTTGGAGTTCGAGAGAGGATTCCAGTTTTTTTTTTGCATTTTTTAAAGTTATTCACTTGTCAGATTCCACGCTTATATGCACATAAGTACATAATAATTTAGCAATGCATACGTTAATGAATACATACAAGGCGAATTTATATAAGGTGATAGCAGGAGTACAATAACAAAAACTTACATGTATTTTGTTTTTGCTTTGGCGGCATAAACTGTCAAAATCTGTAAGAGTGTGTGTGCAAATTCAAACAAAATTTTTCAATTTGACATAAGAAGCCGTGAGGCGAAACACATACATAAAGTCAGCTGATCTAGTAACACCACCTTATATAAATTCGCCTTGAATACATACGTATGAATCGCATTCGCTTTCTATTCTCTTCTTTTCATTGAGTTTTATTTATTTTATACATACATATATAAATACATATAATTTTTACATAGGCATCTATGCTTTCTAAGTGAGAGTGAAGTTGTATCTGCTTAGATGGTTTGGTAGTTTCTTTTTTTGATTTTTTTGTTGTTGAATTCACATCTTTTTATACATACATACGTACACACATGGGCGTAGCCAGGTAGGGGCAGGGGGGTGCTCGAGCGCCAAACCCCCCGCCCCCCCCTAACTTTCAAATTTTCCTTATATATATATAAAATAGTACCCTGAAATGCCAGCTTAATAAGGTCGAGCGCCCCCCCTAAATTTCATTCTGGCTACGCCGATGCGTACACAGATACATATAAGTAGTCGTTAGGTACCATTAGGAGATAAAAAAAAAACCTTAGGAATAAATAATTTTGAGTTATGATGTACTTTGAATTGAAATCACTTTGTTTGATTTGAAGGGTTTAAGTAGGTGAACGATGCGGTTCTAATAAAGATAAGTTTGTGTGGGTGTTGTACGGGTACGATGTAGGGGAAGTGGGGGTAGTGACTGAACGGACGTACTTGCTATGACTTTACTGACCAAAATATTGACAGACTTGAGTCAGGTTTAGGTGGCCTTGTAGAAGAGCGGGAGTCATGGCGAGGCCCAAGGCTGCTTTGAGTTTCAAACAGAAGGGGTGGGACTGACTCCGCCTGACCTTACTGTTCCTTTTTCTTACTCTTTGCTTATCTGTCTATTGTTTCTCACGTTTCCGTAACTAGGCATGAACTCCCTCTTTTGCTTATGTTTGCTGTAGATAAGGTGTATGGAAAAGACCCCCCACCGACGAGCTATGTCAGGGCTAGAAAGCATGCCTACCACCATATTATCTTATTCTCAAAGCCAGAGACATAACACAGTCTCTGGTACGAAAATCACACACTATGGGTCACTTATCAAGCCCTTGCTGGTATATGGCGCAGAAGCATGGACAGTGACAACATCCGATGGGGCGGCTCTTGGAGTATTTGAGAGAAGGATTTTGCGGAAGATTTACGTGTTTTTACGCATTGGCGACGGCAAATACCGCAGACGATGGAACGATGAGCTGTATGAGCTTTACAACGACATGGACGTAGTGCAGCGAATTAAAATACAGCGGCTCCGCTGGCTTGGCCATGTCGTTCGAATGGACACCGATGCTCCAGCTCTGAAAGTATTCAACTTGGAACCCGCTGGTGGTAGCAGAGGAAGAGGGAGGCCCCCACTGAGGTGGAAAGGCCAGGTGGAGAATGACTTGGCTTTAATTGTCGTCAGTTGGCACAGAAAAGAAACGACTGGCGTGCTTAGTTGAGCTAGGCCAAAATCGCTTAGGCGGTTACAGTGCCAAATAAGAAGAGGAAAAGATGTGATAAAGTAACTAAAATATCTCATAATAATACTACTAATAAAACTACCACGAAAAAGGTTTTTTCTTAACAGCGGTCGTCCCTCGGCAGGCAATGGCAAACCTCCGAGTGTATTTCTGCCATTAAAAACGGCTTCTAATAAAAATACAATCGCCGAGGGGAGTCGGCGTAAAACTGTAGGTCCCTCCGGTTTGTGTGACAACATCAAGGCGCACTCCACAAATCGGAGGAGAAGCTCAGCCAAACACTAACATATGTGTAAGCGCCAATCTATTATTATTATTATTAATACTACGTTTTTAAATATATGTCTATTTAGATGTTTGCTTTATAATTATGCGCTGTTTAATTCAATATAACATTGAAAGATTTTTTTAACGCAGCGGCAGCACAGCGTTGAATTGGAAATAATATCGGCGCAACTATTTATTTATTGCAACTTTATTTGTTTAAATTTATCATCTGTTCATTTGATAGCATATTCAACAACACGTAATTGTTGGGATCAACAGTTGCAGCAGTTTCGTAGCAATTGAGCTAAACAGCTAATCTTATGAATGCGCCCAATAACATAAAAATATTAATTTGTGTGAAATTTTCATTTCGTGTTGGCAATATGCATGAAAACCACAATGAGCGTGCAAGCCTGGGCCAAACTCGACATAACTACCTCCGAGCAAAGTAATCAGCCGCCATTTAATTTGCCAAACAAAAGTTTGTCTGTGTAAAGGTACGACCACGCTAAGCGACGCGGCACTGCGCGACACGGCGCGAAACTTTTTGGTATTCCGCACTGAAACTCCAGCAGAGCCACACTTCGCTGCAAAATTTTTAATTTGTTTGTGTCAAAACCTTCAAACAAGTTGAATGCCAGTGACGCTGATATAATGTTAATGCCTTTTATTTTTATTATCCTTCGCGAATTCTTCTCAAATCTTATTTTTTTTTACATAATACTATGTTCACGTTGAGCCATCAACTCGAGTTTAACGTTTTCAGTTTATGACCAACTGTCAAATGTTCTCATTGGGGTGTTTAAGAAAGTCAGAGTTTAGTTTGACATTTGTTTGTTTACTTTTTCTTATTCACATTCAGCCTGTTCCCGTACCCCAGGGTTTCGACAGAAATAGTCCGAAGTAGCCGTGGTGTAGAATACCAACCGTTTAACCAAAAGAAAAAAATAGTGACTCCATAGAACTTTTCATGCTGATTTCAACCATACCAAGATTATTCGGCACAAATAAAAACCAAAGCAAATAAAAGAGGTTTAAGTTAAACTTTTCTATGTTTTATATTTACAACGTGGCGACGAATAACTGTTGCCCAAGTTTGTTTGAGAAATAAAAGGGTCCTTTAAAGGTTTTGCGAAAAAAGTATTTTATTGTTAATTTTCCACAAATTTTATTTTAGTTGTATTAATTGGTTTTTACATTTTAATCCTTATTTACATTTGCGTACCAAATGAACTTTTCCCTCAAAGTTTACCCTGCTGGCATGTATAATATTTCGGAAACTATTTGATCGATCACAAAAGTATTGATGCTAATTTAAAGAAAATTTAAATACACTTTACGCGACGTATAAAGTAAATCCTTTTTGAAACCAATTTTAAATAAGCGCCATTTAAAAAAGATATTTATTAATTTTTTTGGTTATTAGGCATTTCTGGCTTAAAAAAAAAATAAAAATTATGTACACCAAGTGAAAGAACCCGTAATTATCTTTACTTTGACGTCATTGGTTTTATAATAGGTTAACTTGTTTTCTGTATTAATATTAAAAAAAAAACGAAATAATTTTAACCATTGATAAAGAGCCACATTTTTGGGTTTTTCATAGCTAGATTGCTGATATTAGCTCTGATCCAGTACTCCATTAACTTACAGGTTTTTACACAAACTTGCACGAAATTACAGGAAAAATGATCCCGTACTCCAAATTCCTGCAAAATCCTGTAAATGAGAGCGATTTTTGGAGATTTGTGTAGATAATGAAGTTGCAAGATTTTACCCGAACTTTTTCTTCTGGTAAAATCATGAAAAGTGTCCAGCGATCACTGGTTGACGTTTTTACAGGAAAAATGCTTTTTTGTGTCCGTCCTTTTTGTTACTCACTTTTTACTCTCACTTCAGAGAGTAATTTTGCTGTTTGACATTTTTACAGGATTTTACACGAAAAGTATTGGATCATAGCTATTCTAGACTTATGTACACGGGACGACCTCAGACTGTTTCTGATGAAATCGTGCAGTACAGGAACAGACTATTTGTCGGAAAGTTGGTTGCAGGTTTGGATTAGTCGATGTTTAGACACGGGAACTTTTGTTGCGGCAACTCGAAGCTTGTTGGGGAGATAGCGACGAGAAGAGGGGACGGGTACCGAGTTGCTCGTACTCGGGCAACACGCTTTGTGCTCTCGTTCGTCTGAGTAATTCAAGTTGGCGGTCCACAGCTGGCAACAACAATTGCGTACCAAAAGAGAAATCGCCGATAATAAACAACTCGAGTTTCCGTGTTTGAACGCAGATTTATCAAAGACAGAACAAATTCGGTAAAAAAGGTTTGCGTTCCCATAAACTCCAAATAAAAGTGGAGTTTAAAGAGAGTTTAACGAAAACGGTTTGTATGGTAAACTCCGAGTTTAAGAGCAGAGTTTAGCGTAATACTATGTTCACGTTGAAATATTAACTGGAGCTTAACGTTTTGAGTTTATGAGCAACTGTCAAGTGTTCTCATTGGGGTGTTTAATAAACTCCGAGTTTAATTTGACATTTGTTTGTTTACTTTTTCTTATTCACATTTAGCGTACTCCCGTACTCCAGGGTGTAGACAGAAATAGTCCGAAGTATCCGTGGTAAAGGATACCAACCGTTTAAAAGGCGTTTGCATTGTTCAAGTTTGCATTCAACTTTTGGTTGAACAGCTTTTAACTAATCACTTTCAACAAAATTAGTCGCCAGCCAATTTTAGCCATTCCACTCCAATGTTGAACGCAAAATTGGAAAATACAAACACTGCTTGATACCATTTTCACACGCCATCCTGAATTACTTTATTCGTTCCCCCAATTACGATCGCGAATTACCCCATTCCCACGGCCACTTTCTTAATTCGATTTGACAGTTGCCTGTCTCTGTGTTTTTATTTTGTTTTCTTCGCTGCAAAATTGATGCAAAATATAGGTTCTTCCTAAAAATTTACAAGTTTCCGTATTAAATTAGGGATATACACATTTATAAACTTTACTTTTCGTACTTAGAAAAAATTCAAGATTTGACTTGTGACCTAGTTTCGATAAATTTCCGACAAAAATTAGAGACGGCACCATGGGCGTAGCCAGGTAGGGGAAGGGCCCGAGCCCCCCCTAACTTCCAACTTTTTGCCTATATATTCAAAAATTATACCAGGAAATGCCAGTTTAATAATTTCGTCCGTCCCTCCGCCCCCTTAACGTTCAAGTTTTCTCCTATGTTTATATTTGGGCAATTCACAAGGTGTTGTGAAGTTATATTTTCCTAACAAAAGTTGTGTTAAAACACGACGGTTGTGAACACCTGTTACGATTATTTATTATATCTCAGCACTTAACCTCACATAACACCGAATAAACATAGGTTGCAGAGTTGTATCGTCATGTGTTATTTTTCTTCACAAAACAATAACAACATTTTTACAACTGTCATGAAATATCATGACTTCACGATAAACACGACAAATACGACACCTTGTGAATTGCCCAATTATATAACAAATTATACACTCAATGCTAACAAAATAATTAGTAAATTGATTTAAAAGTGGATCATCCGGTTATGTATCAAGTTATTCTAGCTAACAAAGCACTTGCATTTAAGAAGGGTCGACAATGAGCGGAAATAGATTGAACGGAAAACTAATAAATAAATTTATAGTTCAATTGTTAATTGCTTTGTGTTTAGGTTTGTGTCTTCTAAGCGTACATCCAAAGTTTTGTATCAGAAAACCAATCTGAGGTGATTAATAAAACTGTAGACCGGTTTGTTGAACAGCCAAGACGTTTACGTCTTAAGTGATTACAGCAGATGGCAGAAAACACATAGCGCACATAAATTTCTAAAATAAAAATATCATATTGGAGGCTGATAATATATCTATTTTAAATTATAGTTAAATCATTAGTTAAACTTAGCTACAGAAAATTTACACAGAATTTCCTATAGTTAAGTTTAACTAATGATTTAACTAAACTTTAAAATAGATAAGTTAATAGCCCTTAAGGCATTTTTTATTTATTACACGGTGTGACAAAACAAATAAAAATTAATATATGTCAATGTTATTGTGGCTTACTAACATTTTTGTTCTTAATATTTTTATTGATAACAAAGCTCAATAAAAATATTAAAAAATAAAAATGTTAATAAGCCGCAATAACATTGTCAAATACATAGTTTAGGAAGAGCCTGCCTGAGGCTATACAATAAAGCAAATAACCAAATGGATGTATAGAATTGACAACAACAACCACGCTGTCAAGTTTAAACAGCGGCAAATCAGCTGCACTTGATAGTAGTTAGTTGAATAAGGAAAATTAATTAGCAACAAGATTAATATACCCTTGTGCACAAGTGCGCTCGGGTATAACAAGAGTTTACGGGGTGTACATAACTCAGTGGTTAACGTTTCTGACTTTGAATATCGATTATGCAGGTTCGATCCCTGCTGAAGTCTAGAAAAAATAAGTCTGATGAGGAGATGTGGTGATCTCCGAAATAGCTGCTATAACTTCTACCGCTTAGACTCTGTTGCTTTTTCAAATTTTTCCTAATAAACAGTCGTGGTACAAAGCTCAATAAAAATATTGAAAATAAAAATTAATGGCCCGTAGTTATAGAGAAGTTAGAGGCAGGTTTTAACATTTAAAACTGTATATTAAGATAAACACTCTTTTAACACTGTCATAGTCAACTTAAAAGACCATTTAACTTTAAAACGGCATTTTAAATTTAAAATGAGGTTGACGAGGTTTTAAAATCTTAAAAGCGTACTCTAAGTAGACGTTTTCCTGTCAAAATTTGCGGAGAAAATACAAAAGTGGTCTTAATTTGAAGAATATGCTTCCCAATCAAAGGATATTTCGAGATTTTGCGATTTTCGATGATACAATCGTCTTGTCCTCAATGACGTTGATGTGAGTATTTATGCATTCCCGCAAGCAGGTCTTTTCAGCAGCAGTCCAATTAACTTCACGAATTCTTTTCACTTCCTATAAAAATTATATTATTTACGTTAATAAATTATATTTTACAAAAATTTTGTTATTTACTTACAGTTTGCTGCGCCATTTTCAAAATTATTTATAATAGTCAGTTGTCACAGGGTGAACTTGCTAAAATAACAAAGTTTTCCTAATGCCGATTGGTTACTTTTTTCATTTTATATTAATGGCCCTGTTTTGTGCCAATCTAGCAAAAACCTGCCTCTAACATGTCTATAACTGACTAAAGCTTAAAGCCTGCTCTAAACTTAAAGATTAATTTTAACTAGAAGATGTTTTAACTTTCGACTATAACTACGGGCCAATATATTTAGCATAAATGAATATACCGGCTTAAAACACCTTCATACCCAAAATATTGAATACGCCCTCATATTTATACATATGTATATCATTTTGAGAAGATATTTCGGTGCAAAGCAACGATTATAAATTGTTAGTTTATCTTACAAAATTGCGGAGGAATATTACAGAGTATACGGAAATGTTTATTTTTTTACATTTTTTATTTTGAATAACGCCTTGTCCGGGTATATGGTTTACTATACAGGTATGAAGATCTATGAATTTAAAAAATACATCGGGGTTTAGTTGAGATAATCGCCTGGATCACTATATTCTGTACATTTACCAGTACTGCAAAGCTTTTGACTGCCATTCACCTGGGGGTGGCCACAAGTGATTCGTGTGCTTACGGTTCAAATCGCAGCTCGCTACGTCCGGATATTTATATCCACGAATCCTCTGGGTAGCGACGGAACACTCATTTGGGAGCGAGCTGAAGTGGAAGGGTGTGAAACCCCGCGTACGCTGGGTTTGGGTCCCGCCACGTTAAAACCCTGCCCAATGAAAAAATAATACATTCCTAGGATGATATAATTTGAGGGTATGAACCTGCAACCGTTTATCGGGAAGGTGCCTCTGCCCGGCTGGTTGATGTTCTAGGACGGGGCGAAGGAAGATAAGCGTGGAGCCTTACGACGTCTACTAAAGTTGTCACGTAAAGGAGCGCAAATTCGACGTTGGATTTGTAGTGGGAGAGAGACTCCGTCGCCAAGTACCGGCGTTCACTCTAGTGGAAGATCGTCTAGCCACAATCCGCATCAAAGCGAGATTCTTTAACATCTCGCTCATATGTGCCAATGCCCCGATGGAACCGAAGGACGAGGCATCCAAGGATCTTTTCTATGAGCGCTTAGAGCGTATATATTAGCGATGGCCCCGACACGTATAAAAATCGTGCTTGGCGATTTCAATGACAAGGTGGGAAATGAAGGGATCGTTAGCGCCACTGTCGGAAAATTCAGCCTTCACGACGAAACGTCCGAAAATGGGCTGAGCTGATCAACTTCGCCGGGGCCCGAAACTTGGTAGTATGTAGCACTGGTTCTTGCATAAAAAGGTCCATCAAGCTATATTGGTGTCTCCAGATCGAAAAACGGGAAACCAAATCGATCATGTTGTGGTGGACGGAAGGCACACATCCAGTGTTTTAGATGTACATACGTACACTACGAGGGCCAAACATCGCCTCGCAAAAAAAAAGCTAGACGTATTTGCCGCAATAAGAAGAGAGATGTCGAAATACGTGAATGCGAAGAGCTGTAAACGCTGGCCCACAGAAAAAACACCCGAAATTTTTAGCAGAGAGTTGAGCCACTTACGGAAGGTTTCAAGACTCCTGTAGGAACAACCACGGCGACCTAGTAACCGGTGTCCAGAACGTACTCAAATTATGGAGGGAACACTTTTCGACCTTTTCTAATGGCAACAGAAAAGAAAGTGAAAGTGGAGAAGATGAACCCGAGCCCGATGACGATGGAGTCGATATCCCAGCGCCTGACTATGACGAGGGACGAATAGCGATTATGCTGATGAAAAGTAACAAAGCTGTTAGAGCTGACGGTCTATCAGCCGAGCTATTCAGTCCGTCAACGAACTGATTGCGCCTTACCTGTGTAGCTTCAGATCTGCCAAAGCCACCACAGATCTCGTATTCGGAATAGGAACGACACATGCCTTCTATTTGTCAATTTCAAAGTCGCTTTCAATATCACGAAAAGTGATGTCTTTATTTCGTGATGTCTCAATTTCGTATCCCGGCGAAACTAATAAGGCTGTGTAAAATGACGTTGAGCAATACCAGCTCCCTCAGAATTGAGGATGACCTCTCCGAGCCGTTTAATACCAGTCGAGGTTTCAGCCAAGGTGACTCCCTTTCGTGTGATTTCTTTAATCTGATGTTGGAGAAGATAATAATAGTCATGGATCGGAGCCGCTCAGGCACAAAACTTTACAAGAGCGTACAATTTAAGGCGTATGCCGACGACACCGTCATTATTGTTACAATAAGGGCTACGTCTGTTACAAATAAGGGTTACGTCTGTTCTAAACCAACGCGGGTCGCGATGATAGAAGAGGAAGCCCCACTGCGATGGAAGGACCAAATGGATAAGAACTTCGCTTCACTTGGCACTTCCAAATAGGTGTCAATTTGCACAGAAGAGGAACAACAGTTGATTTGTTTATTTTAAACCATTTTTTAGTTTTTACAGAATACTGGTAAGTCCAAGAAAAAATATATAAATTTTGTGTGTGTAGCATGCATAAACAATGAATGTGCTGAGGTTAAATCGTTTTGAAGTTGCTTTTATAAAGGTTAAAATGTTTTGCATTAATCAAGGAATTGAACGTATTGAGGGTAGCGGTTACCGTGTACGCACTGTAAATATTTTTCATCGGATAAACAGAAATTAAGTTACGAACAGTTATAACGCTCAACCTATGAAAAGCGCGTTTTTAGACTTTAAGCCCAGATTTGAGGGGGTATTCAAAATTCCAAGTATGCTTCAGTAGATCTATAACTTTAGTAGTCACACAGTGTTATAATCCCGACGAAATCATTGAAGGTGGTACCGGGAGGGGACCGGTACATGACGGTAGGAAGTTTAGTTTGTGTTAAAGTCTCACACTGACGGGTTTAGTTTTATCTCAACTTCTGTTTATGTGTTTTTGTACAAAATACCTCTATTGGTTACAATAATTTTAAGCTATAATAAAAAAAATTTTAGTAAGTTATTAGTTTTAAAAAAATTTTTGTATAGGAGGCCCCCCCTAAATTACGTTCAGGCTACGTCCATGGACGGCTCCGATTTGTTCGTAATTCGCATGGTAATTGGATCTGAATTACCAACAGATGAGGTAATTCGCTCTCAAAATTTTGTATGGCGATTACGTAATTCGAAGGGTAATTGGAGTGCGAATTACGAATGAGAGAGCGAACTACGTAATTGGGGTGTCGTGGGAAACCGTATTACAGTGTTGCCAGAACTTTTTGACCCACCGACTAAATTACCAAAAAAGTGGCTAAAATGTTTCAACTAAAATTTACATGTTTTATTTAAATAAATCACAAGTAGAAGGACTAGCAAATTCATTCTATAAATCTCAAAAACAGAGACTGGTAGATTCATCACAAATAATTTTTTTGTTTAACAAAGGAAACTCCTTATACATACCATCGTACAGTTCAGTGTTCCCACATATGGGCTTTTCCTACCAAAACTGGTAGGTTTATTTCCATTTGGTAGGTTGGTAGGATGGATTGGATTTTGGTAGTTTCCATGACCAAAATAGTTACATATTTCGAAAAATAGAAAATATGTTTCTATAAACCTTGTTCCTTATTGTGCTTGACGCGCCTGCAAGTTAATTTAAATTGAAGTGAACTACAAAGTAACGATAAACTACATAGATTTAATAAATTAATTAATCCCAACTGCTTTTTACCCTCCATTCCCGCCCAACCGACACGAGGGGCGCAGTCCGCATGACGTACGGAACCTTTTTTTTATACCCGAGCGCACTTGTGCACAAGGTTATATTAATTTTGTTCACATAACGGTTGTTTGTAACAGCCAAAACGAATCGAGATAGATATAGACAAATGTATACATAAATGATCAGAATGAAAAGAGAAATCGATTAAGCCATGTCTCTCTGTCCGTCCGTCTGTCCGTCCGTCCGTGTACACGATAACTCGAGCAAAAATTGAGATATCTCAACGAAATTTTGTATGGAGGTTTATCCAAGGTAGGTTGGTATTGAAAATGGGCGAAATCGGACTGTAACCACGCCCACTTCCCATATAACGGTAATTTTCAGAAATACGAAAACTGCGATATTTTAGTAACTACTGGGATTATTCACTCAAAATTGATATTTACAATAAGTTTAAGACGAAAAATAAGAATATTATAAACTTTCGGAAAATGGGCGTAGCCACGCCCACTTATGGTTACATGTTTATATCTTAGTAACCACTGCACCAATTTCTTCCAAACTTGGCACAGTTGTTGGCCTTCGCACAACATACCAAATGGCCGAAAATTTTTAGAATCGGACAATAACCACGCCCACATCCCATATAACGGTAATTTAGAGAAATACAAAATCTTCGATAAATCAGTAAATATTAAAGCTAATTTATTCAAAATTGATGCTTGCAACAACTCTTAACCAAGAAATACGTTTGTGATAAAATTTTGGAAAATGGGCGTAGCACCGCCCACTTATGATCACATATATGTATCTCGGTAACCGTTCTACCAATTTGTACCAAACTCGGTATGGTTATTGTGCTTGCCACATAAAAGCAAAACGTTGAAAATTATTGAAAGTGGACTAAAAGTGAGGCCGCTTTTCATATAACGGTAAATTTCAGAACTGCTTGAAACTTCAAAATTTCGAAATCTAAGGACGCTAATTTACTTAAAATTTATACACCCCGGCTTATCATGTAGCGGTAGCTTTCGGAAAGGTGGAAAACATATATTTAATACGTGCGCCGGGTATTTAATGTTCGGCTCCGCCCGAACTTAGACTTTCTACTTGTTGTTGTTTAGTTTTTTGGTGCCGAGTAGTGGAAACAGGAGTTTGTTAAGTGTCGAGATCTAAAACTATTCAGCTACAGAATCAAATTCATCAGTTGATTGGATATGCTAAAGATATTATTCTTCAATTATTGAGAGTGGAAATGATAGTTTTCTTTATAGTAAAAATCGAGTCCGATATATCAAACGTGCTGGAATGAGAGTTAAAATCTTGACATAAACAACGGTATGATTCGTTTAGTTCAAAATTAGTTTTGCATGGCTTCAAAAACAGAGGTCGAAAGTGTCTTGACACTCGAGAGGGCACATTAAAATTTACCTCAGCCAGGAGGGCCGGGCTATTAATCAAGCCTGTCATTAATTTTACGATAAATATTATACCTAGCATTTCTTTACGACTTGCGAGCAGTGTTGCCACTTGAAAATATTTTTAGGTACCAAAACGCCTACCAAATCAGTTTCCAAACTACCAAAATTTGTTCATCATTAAAACGAGATTTCTCGAGTTTGTGGGGTCTTTAGCTACACAAATTAGCAGTAAAAATTAAAACTACACATAATATTGTTTACAGTTACGGTCCAATTGGACCAAAATGGCAACGCTGCTTGAATGAACTTGGTAGCGGGGATTCCAAACAAAAGATCCGTATTCTAGTATAGGTCTAACTAAAGTGGTAAAAGGAGCTTTTGTAACATAAGGATCTTTGAACTCTTTTGACCATCGCTTTATTGACTGTAACATTAATATGATGGTTGAAATTGAGTTTGGAATCCTTTGTGATACCAAGATGACAAAATTGGATACTTGCTCCAGATTATAATTTGATATTGAATAAACAGCTGGTTGAACAGCCCTCCGAGAGAAACACATCACTTTACATTTTTGAAGGTTTAGTGGCATATAGCTTGCATTACACCAACTAACCACGTTGCTCAGATCCGCTTGTAACAAAGACCTTTCTTTGATAGAGGACAATGCTTTAAAAAGTTTCACATCATCGGCATACATTAAAATTTGTGAATGTTTTATTATAGAAGAAATATCTCCCCCCCCCCTTATTCTAGAACCCGAATTTTCGTAATTCGTAAATCGTAGCTACGCTACGAAAAACGAAAAATCCACATGCTGCAACCCTTGCAGAAACATGTGCAGCATTGCCAGCTATCAGTTATTTTTCGAATGAAGGAAAACAAAGTCGAAAGAAATTAAAAAAACACTCATCGTGACCTTCTTTATTGTAAAATTGGCTAATTTTACATATTTTGGGGAAAATTATGGATTCTGATGTATTTGAGATTATAGCAGCAGAGTAAGCGGGCGCTATGGCAATGGATTCACAAAGGTATGCGGAGCTGTCGGGCATAGTAACCATGGCCGCATCTATGTAAGCTTCTGGTTGAATTGTTGAACCACAAGCCAGAACTCCTCCTATGCCTGAAGCTCAATCCAATTAATGCAATAACAGCTTCTTCCAAGCCATTGAAAACATGCACTTTGTTAGGTCCACCACCCCTGATCGGGCCTAAGTGTGCTGGCGCCCTCTGGGCCTAGCAGCCACTTCAACCTATGTCCACCACCTGTTGCGCTTGCTTCTGCCTTCGGCCGCGCTTAGGGATTATAACCCTTACTATATAGAATTCTCCTTTCTGTGTTGCTGGGAAGAGGGGTTTCCGCATGTCAAAGGTATACAACATTTCTTGTGCATATCACTCCGGCTACGCCGTCCACAGTATTTTTGCGCAGAACCCACGTCGAAATTCGCAAAGAAGTGCATAGTGCAAACCGAGTTTATTAATAAGCTAGTGGTAGGAAATTTGAAACATTTATCTTAAATAAAATGTGAATCCTTTGATTACACGTGTATGTTAAAGTTTGGACACAACAACCGTTTATGCGTTTGGACACAACAACCGAAAATCGTTGTACATTAACTAAAGCGGACCCAAGTTTCTCGATAAGGGGCAACAAATATTCTTTTTTGCTCGTTTATATAAAGCAGTGGATAAAAATATACGTATATGCGAAAGGCAAATTTATCTGTTTAAATGAACACCACCAATATTTCTTGCAAACACACATCGATTTACATCTTTCATTTCGCCACCGACACAGAATTGTTTTCGTACAAAATTACGCAAAAAAGCGTACTCGTTCGTTTTTAGGCATGCCATTCTTACGAATTTCGAAAGTTCGAAAATACGATTCGGATTGCAGCATACTATTTCTACGATTCGTAGCAAAATCCGAATACGAAAGAGTTGCAGAATAGGGGTGATCATTAATGAATATCAGGAACAGAATCGGACCAAGGTGGCTTCCCTGAGGAACTCCTGAAAAACTTTAATGATGTTGGAAGAACAATTATTAACAATCATTATTTGTGATCTATCGAGTTTACGGATGAGTAACGAGTGACGTACTTTGTCAAAAGCTTTACTGGAATCGGTGTTTATTACGTCGGTATGAGCATTTTCTCTAAAACCGTTTGAGACATGAGTTGTAAACTCCAATAAATTAGTCATAGTAGATTTTCCTTTAGAAAACCCGTGTTGAGATTCTGAAATTGAAGAAGATATAGAATATGTCAGCTGATTAAGAATAATTGCTTCGAATAATTTGGGGATAGCGGAGAGCTTCGCTATGCCTCGATAGTTTTCTATAGAGGACCTGCTGCCGTTTTTGTGAAGTGGTATTATGAAAGACTCCTTCCACGCTGACGGAAAAACGCCATGTTTAAGTGACAACTTGAATAGAGTTGCTAAAGGCTCGCAGATGTTCTCAGCGCAGTTTTTAACAAAACAGGTCGGAATATGATCAGGTCCAGGCCTAAATGACGCTTTTAAGGTTTTTAAATAGTGTAAAACTTCATCGGAAGATATTACTGGAATATAAGCCGAGTTGATTGGACAAAGCTCATACGGATAGTTTCCATTTATAGGGAAGTCTACAGAATAATTGGACCTAAAGAACGGGGCTAACATGTTGGCAATGAGTTGGCTGTCGCTAGACACAGTGTTGCGATAATGCATAGCGGACGGAAAACCGTGTACTTTACGCTTTGAATTTACAAAACCATAAAATGATTTAGGATTGTTATACGCAAACGTCAAGCTGTGAAGCTGTGTTTTTCTGTGATCTGTTTAAATTTTGTGTTTGATAAAGCTGTTTACGCTTATTAAAGTAAAAAATTAAAAAAGTGTTAATAAACTTCTGGTGCACAATTTAAAGATAAGTAAAACATCAAAATTTCCCGTAAATTTGATTAATTTAACTTGATATTCTTAATTACATGTGCCGAGTATTTTGTTTCATATAATATATTGTTGTTGTACAATTGTTTTTGTTTGTGCACATTGATTTTGCTCTTTTTGTCTTTTTGTCATTTCTGCTGTTTCATCTTTGTCACAGCTGTTTGCGTTGTGTTTATTAGGTGTCAAATATACAGTGCATCTAAAATGTGCTGTTTTGAGCGGTAGAGTTTTAGACGCTATTAACGAGGGTAAGGGTCTTCGTTGGTCTTGTCAAAAATGTAGATCAACCGAAGTTGATTTATTTAAATTCTTCAGGCAGTCCAGAAATGGTTTTTCTGAGATCGGGAAGGATCTGTCGGCGCTTGTTGAGAAATTTAAGCATTACGAAAAAATGTTTAAGTCTTTCACTTGTCTCGACGACCCTCCACACTCTGAGGATAGCCGAGAAAATAAAGGTGGGCATGTTATTAGTCCACATAAAAAGACAGCCACGGATTCTAGTAAAAAAATCCTCCCTCCCAGTCCTTAGAACTTATTAATTTATCTTCTCCATGCCCTCAGGCATTGGAGCCTCCGATTTCTAAAGCCATATCCACTAGGTCTACTTCTAAAAATAGTCAAACCGTTGATTTAACAGTGTTGCCATCAACATCTCAAACTCCACTGTCTAACTTAGTTCCTCCGAATAATTCGGAGCCCCGCACATCAGACATCATTACCAAAAAGTTGGTTGTAATTCCTCCGAGAAGATCAATCTTTGTCTCTAGATTTGCTAAAGATACTTCTTCGGATGATATAAAGTCATACATATCGACTAAAATTAGAACTAAAGATGTATTTATTCGTAAATTTAATTTTAAATACGATCGCGATATTTCATCTTTTAAAATTGATGTAGCTTCCGAAGATTTTGATTCACTACTAAATAGTTCATTTTGGCCGACCGGGGCGTTTGTTCGCGAGTTTGAGTATAAACCTAATAAAAGTAATAATAACGTAGCTAAAATTTCTAATCTTAATTCGGATTCAAAAAACTAACTCGCAAGTCTAATTTAAGTATTTACTATCAAAACGTTAGAGGTTTGAATACCAAATTAACTGACTTATATTTAAAAGGTTTTGACTGCAATTATAATATTATTTCCTTGACCGAAACATGGCTCAAACCTCATATTTTTAATTCCGAAATTCTTCCAAATGAATATCAAATATACAGGAGTGACCGCGTGGGCAGAATCGGCGGTGGTGTTCTTTTTGCGGTGCATTCATCGATACCATCCGAGGAAGTTAGTCTTCCTGTCATTGCATATACCGAATTTAAATGTATACGTGTACAGGCTGGAAAGACTTATATTTATTTAGCTCTTTGCTACATCCCTCCTAATTCTGCCGTATCGGTATATATGCAGCTAGTTTCTTTACTTGAGACCGTAAATGCAATGCTTACGGCATCCGATTCTATGATTGTTTTGGGCGATTTAAATCTGCCACATATTTCATGGAACATCATTGACACCGATATCGTACCAGTTTCATCTAGAGATAGTTACAATGTATTTCTGGAGGAAATGGCTGAACTTTGCCTCAAACAAATAAATATATGTCCAAATAAGTTTGGAAAGGTCTTGGATCTCGTTTACGTTGATGATGTTCCGAAGGCCTCTATTAATCGGTGTGATCCCCCAGTTTTGCCGGAAGATGCATACCATCCTGCTCTTGAGTTAAGCTACGAAATCATAAATGAAATACATAATAATAAGTCAAGTTCAAGTACTAGATATGTTTTTGCGAAAGCAAATTTCAGGAAAATTAACAAAGAACTTTCAAAGTTATCTTGGCCAATATATAGAGATGACGTGGAGCGTAGCGTTGAGCACTTTAATGATACTGTTTTCAATTTGTTTCGAAAGTATGTGCCAATACGTAATATTGTTCATGAAGAACCAATACAATTATGGTTCACTAAAGAGCTTAAAAAATTGAAAAATAAAAAGTCGCACTCTTTTAAACTGTATAAAAGAACGGGCTTACACAGTGATTACCTAAGGTACTCAGTTTTGCGGCATAGCTACTTTGCATTAAATAAGAAATGTTATAATTCATATTTATGTAAAATTAAGAAGAATTTAATTAACAATCCTAAATCATTTTATGGTTTCGTAAATTCAAAGCGTAAGGCACATGGTTTTCCGTCCGCTATGCATTATCGCAACACTGTATCTAGCGACAGCCAACTCATTGCCAACATGTTTGCTCGGTTCTTTAGGTCCAATTATTCTGTAGACTTCCCTATAAGTGGAGACTATCCGTACGAGCTTTGTCCAATCAACTCTGCTTATATTCCAGTAATATCTTCCGATGAAGTTTTACACTCTTTAAAAACCTTAAAAGCGTCATTTAGGCCTGGACCTGATCATATTCCGACCTGTTTTCTTAAAAACTGCGCTGAGAACATCTGCGAGCCTTTAGCAACTCTATTCAATTTGTCACTTAAACATGGCGTTTTTCCGTCAGCCTGGAAGGAGTGTTTCATAATACCACTTCACAAAAACGGCAGCAGGTCGTCTATAGAAAACTATCGAGGCATAGCGAAACTCTCCGCTATCCCCAAATTATTCGAAGCAATTATTGTTAACCAGCTGACATATTCTATATCTTCTTCAATTACACAATCTCAACACGGGTTTTCTAAAGGAAAATCTACTATGACTAATTTATTGGAGTTTACAACTCATGTCTCAAACGGTTTTAGAGAAAATGCTCATACCGACGTAATTTACACCGATTTCAGTAAAGCTTTTGACAAAGTATGTCACTCGTTACTCATCCGTAAACTCGACCTAATCGGCTTTCAGCCCAGTCTTCTTCAATGGATCTCATCTTACCTCTCTGATAGAACACAAAGAGTTATTGTTAATAATTGTTCTTCCAACATCATTAAAGTTTCTTCAGGAGTTCCTCAGGGAAGCCACCTTGGTCCGATTCTGTTCCTGATATTCATTAATGATATTTCTTCTATAATAAAACATTCAAAAATTTTAATGTATGCCGATGATGTGAAACTTTTTAAAACATTGTCCTCTATCGAAGAAAGGTCTTTGTTACAAGCGGATCTGAACAACGTGGTTAGTTGGTGTAATACAAACTATATGCCACTAAACCTTCAAAAATGTAAAGTTATGTGTTTCTCTCGGAGGGCTGTTCAACCAGCTGTTTATTCAATATCAAATTATAATCTGGAGCAGGTATCCAATTTTGTCGATCTTGGTATCACAATGGATTCCAAACTCAATTTCAACCATCATATTAATGTTACAGTCAATAAAGCCAAAGGCGTTTTTGCATTTGTAAGGCGATGGTCAAAAGAGTTCAAAGATCCTTATGTTACAAAAGCTCTTTTTACCAGTTTAGTTAGACCTATACTAGAATACGGATCTATTGTTTGGAATCCCCGCTACCAAGTTCATTCAGAAAGGATTGAATCAATTCAAAAACAATTCTTGCTTTTTGCATTGCGTAATTTTAACTGGGATTCAGATTACAATCTCCCCCCTTACACAAGTCGTCTAAAGCTCATAAATTTGCCCTACACTCGCAAGTCGTAGAGAAATGCTGGGTATAATATTTATCGTAAAATTAATGGCTTGATTAATAGCCCGGCCCTCCTGGCTGAGGTAAATTTTAATGTTCCTTCTCGAATGTCAAGACACTTTCGACCTCTATTTTTAAAGCCATGCAAAACTAATTTTGAACTAAACGAATCATTCCGTGGTTTATGTCAAGATTTTAACTGTCATTCCAGCACGTTTGACGTATCGGACTCGATTTTTATTATAAAGAAAACTATTATTTCCACTCTCAATAATTGAAATACTATCTTTAGCATATCCAATCAGCTGATGAATTTGATTCTGTAGCTGAATAGTTTTAGATCTCGACACTTAACAAACTCCTGTTTCCACTACTCGGCACGAAAAAACTAAAAAAAAAAAAAAAAACAAGGTTCCGTACGTCATGCGGACTGCGCCCCTCGTGTCGGTTGGGCGGGAATGGAGGGTAAAAAGCCGTTGGGATTATTTAATAAATAAATAATTGAATTCTTCTTAATTTTACATAAATATGAATTATAACATAAATTATTTAATGAAAAGTAGCTATGCCGCAAAACTGAGTACTTTACGTAATCACTGTGTAAGCCCGTTCTTTTATACAGTTTAAAAGAATGTGACTTTTTATTTTTCAATTTTTTAAGCTCTTTAGTGAACCATAATTGTATTGGTTCTTCATGAACAATATCACACCGATTAATAGAGGCCTTCGGAGCATCATCAACGTAAACAAGATCCAAGACCTTTCCAAACTTATTTGGACATATATTTATTTCTTTAAGGCAAAGTTCAGCCGTTTCCTCCAGAAATACATTGTAACTATCTCTAGATGAAACTGGCACAACATCGGTGTCAATGATGTTCCATGAAATGTGTGGCAGATTTAAATCGCCCAAAACAATCATAGAATCGGATGCCGTAAGCATTGCATTTACGGTCTCAAGTAAAGAAACTAGCTTCATATATACTGATACGGAAGAATTAGGAGGGATGTAGCAAAGAGCTAAATAAATATAAATCTTTCCAGCCTGTACACGTATACATTTAAATTCGGTATATTCAATGACAGGAACACTAACTTCCTCGGATGGGATCGATGAATGCACCGCAAAAAGATCACCACCGCCGATTTTGCCCTCGCGGTCACTCCTGTATATTTTATATTCATTTGGAAGAATTTCGGAATTAAAAATATGAGGTTTGAGCCATGTTTCGGTCAAGGAAATAATATTATAATTGCAGTCAAAACCTTTTAAATATAAGACAGTTAATTTGGTATTCAAACCTCTAACGTAGACTTGCGAGTTAGTTTTTGAATCCGAATTAAGATTAGAAATTTTAGCTACGTTGTTATTACTTTTATAGGTTTATACTCAAACTCGCGAACAAACGCCCCGGTCGGCCAAAATGAACTATTTAGTAGTGAATCAAAATCTGAGGATGCTACATCAATTTTAAAAGATGAAATATCGCGATTTTAGTCGATATGTATGACTTTATATCATCCGAAGAAGTATCTTTAGCAAATCTATAGACAAAGATTGATCTTCTCAAAGGAATTACAACCAACTTTTTGGTAATGATGCCTGATGTGCGGGGCTCCGAATTATTCGGAGGAACTAAGTTAGACAGTGCAGCTTCAGATGTTGATGGCAACACTGTTTAATAAACGGTTTGACTATTTTTAGATGTAGACCTAGTAGATATGGCTTTAGATAGCGGAGGCTCCGATTCCTAAGGGCATGGAGAAGGTAGATTAATAAGTTCCAAGGAATGGGATGAACGATTTTTCTGACTAGATTCAGTGGCTGTCTTTCTAGGTGGACTAATAACATGCCTACCTTTACTTTCTCTGCTTTCCTCAGAGTGTGGTGGGTTGTAGAGACATGTGAAAGACCTAAACATTTTTTCGTAATGCTTAAATTTCTCAACAAGCACCGACAGATCCTTCCCAATCTCAGAAAAACCATTTCTGGACTGCCTAAAGAATTTAAATAAATCAACTCCGGTTGATTTACATTTTTGACAAGACCAACGAAGACCCTTTCCTCGTTAATAGCGTCTAACACCCTACCGCTGAAACCAGCACATTTTATATGGGCAATCCCATCGCAGAGCCAGCATGACACATAGGAGTCGCTAAATACACGACATGTTTAAAATTATATTTAATTTTTAGGTTTTAGAAGCAAAAAAGCAAAACAGTTTTGAAAACGATGTATCAAACAGAGAACCAATCAGCTGATAAATATCTGTTGGAAAGCTATGTAGCGAACAGTTTTAAATACACTGTATATTTGACACCTAATAAACATAACGCAAACAGCTGTGACAAAGATGAAACAGCAGAAAGGCCAAAAAGAGCAAAATCAATGTGCACAAACAAAAACAATTGTACAACAACAATATATTATATGAAACAAAATACTCGGCACATGCAATTAAGAATATCAAGTTAAATTAATCAAATTGACAGGAAATTTTGATATTTTACTTATCTTTATATTGTGCACCAGAAGTTTATTAACACTTTTTTTAATTTTTTTACTTTATTAATGGTAAACAGCTTTATAAAACACAAAATTTAAGCAGATCACAAAAAACACAGCTTCACAGCTTTGACGTTTGCGTATTTGTTTTACATATGTATTGTGGCGAATACTGCGGCAACACAAAGCGAACAACGAGAAATAGGCAGAATGTTCGAGGAATGACGTAGAATGTTCCACAAACAGAAACGTCAAGTTGGATGAACACTGCGAACAGCGAGAGAAAGAGAATGAGCGATAAACTTCAGAATGTGCCATAAGTGCCAGCACAGGTATATAAGGGCGCCGCCACAGCGAAGTGAGTTAGTTACGAGTTACAAGTCAGCAAGCTACAAGTAAAGTGAGCAGAGAAGTGAGTTGCGAATAAGCAAGCTATAAGTTTAATTGTGTTAACAAGTTTAGTAAAGCGTTTCTACTGTATTAGCGAATATTGTAAATTGTTTGTTGTACAATAAAGTTGCTGCTGGAGCGCCCTACCGCTGTACAGTACAATCAGCAAGAATAGTGGAGATCTTCGTTGTCATTTGGAAGTTCTCAAGTCATTCCTAGATGATATCGATTATCCTTGTACAAACTCTATAAGGTCAGAAATCCTGAAAGCGACTGCTGTGAAGCGAGAATAACTATGGGTGACGAAAGATCGCAAGTATGGCATTCCGACGGATCGAAGATGGACGACGGGAGCACTGTGGCAGAGGCCTACTTGGACCAAGATTCCAGGAAAGTCTGCCAGTGGGCACATACTCAACCATATTCAGGTGGAAGTCTTCGCAATCGAGGTTTGTGTTCGCGAATGCCTTCGTGAAAGAGAAAATGTGGCCAGAATAAATATTATGTCGTACAGTCAGGCAGCGTTAAAGGCCATAGACTCAATCAGCGGCATCAAGGCATGTTGGCAGCTATAAAACTCTTTTGAACCACCTGATAGTCAACAATAGCACAACGCTGTGGTGGGTTCCAGGGCATGAAGGGTTTGAAGGCAACGAAAGGACTGACTGTCTCGCAAAGCGTGGAGCCTAAATGCGCTTTAATGGTCCCGAGTCTTTGTGGGCTTTGGAACGAAACCCAAGAGCATATTCTATGTGACTGCCTACGTATCATATACTACGTTTATACGTAAGCTATTTGCAAATAAAAATAATTTGCAAATACATAACTCACTGTTTATTCGACGGTGAAAAATTCTTTTCTAATATTTCCTGATTATAAAAAGGCAATAATATGACCATCGAAAAAGAAAATAAAGTTAAAAATGGCAACGTCTTGATTATAAAAAGGCAATAAGACCATCGAAAAAGTAAATAAACATAATTCAGTCCCGTTTTGACTTTCGCCCAACGCGGACGTGTTCGGCGTGTATAGGCAAATCAAGAGCGTAATCCGCATTAAATTCTGTGCAAACTAGAACTTTTAGTATTTAATTTTCTCGGTTTTCCTGGTTGCTTCGCAACAAGTCTATAAATCGAAAAACGAACTTTGTTGTCACAATGAAGGGGCTTGACCCCTTCAGCAATAGGTTCCGGGATTTGGATCCTGACCTGAGCCCATCACCTAAACCCACTAAACATAAACGACCACGTGCGGAAGATTTTCTACCATTACCAACAATCACTCAAAGCGATGATCATATACCCAGATATCTAGTAATTTCAGCCACAGTTGAAAATGCTCGCCCCATCTCCTCTTACAAAGTGTTTCAAATTAAAAAGGGATTAAACTACATTTCAAAGGAGTACACGGAAGTAAAGGAGTTAAGATCAGGGGACTTGCTCCTAAAAACAAAAAAATTTAAATCGGCAAAAAAAATTTTGCAAGCCACTGTTGTAGATTGTGTCCCCGTTAAAATTTCTTCTCACATGAAGCTCAACACAACACAGGGACGGATTTATTCCAAAAACATTATTAACATCTCTGAAGAGGAACTGGTCACATCTTTGTCCAATCAAAATGTGGTTGAAGTCAGGAAAATATTAAAATAAAAATAATGTGAAACTCACTCCAACAGGCGCTGCCATTGTCACCTTTGATTTGATACGTAGACCTGACACTCTTAAGCTAGGCTGGGAAAGGGTTCCTGTTCAGGAATATATCCCTAACCCAATGAGATGTCTTAATTGTCAGAAGCTTGGACACACTAAAAAGAGATGCCGCAATATTGAGCTATGCAAACAATGTGCTTTACAATTACCTCACGAAACATGTACCAGAAAATTCTGCATAAATTGCAACAACGAAGAACACACGTCATACGACTCATCATGTCCAACTTTTCTCAAGCACGTCTCTCAGCTGTCAACAAAATCAAGATTGATAAACGATGCACAGCAAGAGAAGTTTGGAAAACATATAACAGTAATCCCCAAGCTCATGCCATACTACCATACTATAAGAACAAAAATAAACGAACACTTGCGGAAATCAAAACCACAAATACCATCACTCAAAACAATAGAACTAACTCTCCACTTATACCAACAAACATACACACCATGCCTTGTTCGACTTCAACCAGCAATAAAAAGGAAAACATAACTGCAGTAAAATACAACAATGCAGCAGAAAGCATAACCATTGACAGTCAACCATCACCAACAACCACACCAATTAACACACGACGACCAACACCAAGTACAAGCTCGTCAGTCTCTAACAAATCTACTGAAGCAATAGAATTGACAACTCCGCCATCGAACCTACAATCAAACGCACACGGCAACATGACACCTCTTTCGCAACTTTACAGTAGATTTCCCGATTTAAATGTTCTAATCTCACCCAATATACTGAAAGCAACGCTTCCAGCACAAAAGTAAAGTATTAAACGTAAACTGACAATACCTGAAGAATACGATCACTTTAACAATTTTATCCGAGCAATATGGACTTTCTTCTAAATATCAAAATACTTCAGTGGAACATTCAAGGTTTTATAAACAACAAATATGCACTCGAAAATCTAGTCGTCAAACACAATCCTGACATAATAGCTCTGCAGGAAATGCACATTGTAAAGAAGAACTTAAAGATGCTTCATCTACCAAATTATGTAATTTTCCATCACAACAAGGACTATTCCTACGCCAAATCCGGAGTAGCGCTTTTAGTTAAATCCAACTATCAGGTTCAGCAGTATCTAACATCTATAAATAACCTTTTATTTCACTCGATTACCGTAGAGGGTAACACGCAACTACACATCACGAACATTTATAAAGAAGGTGACATATATCTTACGCCACAATTGGTAAATGACATTCCCAAGTTCAACACCGGGCATCACTTGGTACTCGGCGACCTGAATTCACAAAACACAATTTGGGGTTCAAAACATACTACACAGAGCGGAATTATTTGGGAAAACTTTGCCGATAATCAGAACTTAGTAATTTTAAACGATGGTTCTCCCACCCTCCTTAGAACCAGAAATTCTCTGACAGCAGTTGACGTTACTATGGCCTCGGTAAACCTCGCTCCCACTCTAACCTGGACATGCCTTCCCCAACTGGAAGCCAGCGATTATATCCCAATTATTATATATAAACGTTTAGTAAACACACGAAAACGATTTATTTCCAGGTTCTTAGATAAGAAAGCTGACTGGACTTCATTCAGAACCAAAACACATATGCTGTACAACGATCTGAATCAGACCTGCAACATAAATAAGGAAGCAGCTCAAATTAAAAGGATTATCAGAAATTCGGTGAACGAGGCCATACCTCACACGCATCAGCCGAGAAAACGCAACAGTCCACTATGGTTCAACTCCGAAATAGCTAAGCTTGTACAACAAAAAAATTTAGCTTGGAAGCGTTTCAAACTAACGATGTGCGATTCATATTGTATCAACTATAGACAAGCTTGTGCTAAGGTAAAATGAATCCAAATTTTGATATAAGAGTTCTTTGGCAGAAAGTAAACAATATAAGGGCAGCTAAATCATCCAACTTCCTCACCATAGTCCATGAATCTTCTGCTATTTCCCACCCGATCGACATTGCAAATCACTTTGCCAACTATTGGAGCATCAATAGCTCAAACGCATCCTTTGCAGCCGACGTCATCGCCGAAAAATCTTGCTTGAATATAGAATCCCTTGAAGAAAACGCAACTAGTCTATGGGACACCACCAAGGAGGTAACAGTCTTGGAACTTGATTCCATGCTCAGACACACTCGTAGTTCTAGTCCATGTATGGACAAAATTACATACCCTATGTTACAAAATGCATCTCAAAATCTTAAAATTCGCTTATGCAAACTTTATAGCAACATTCTTGTGATTGGAAACACGCAGTTTTAATCCCGATTCCCAAGCCTGGTAAGAATCCAAGCGGCGTTGATGGTTATCGGCCTATTTCACTGTTGCCCGTCCTTTCGAAAGCTTTTGAAAAAATCGTAGCCAATCGTCTGCTAGCTTCTATAAAAAGTAAGCTCTGCCACGAACAACATGCGTTTTTGCCTCACCGAGGAGTACATACACTCTGCCAGCAGTTAGAATCAAAGCTTAAGGAAAATTTTGCTAAAAAGAAACAGCATTTTATTGTCTGAGGATTTGGAAAGGGCATTTGATCGTGTTGTATCGTCTCTCATCATCAAAACGCTACATGATTGGAAAATACCCAAGAGCTTCCTAAAAGTAATCCACTCCTTCCTATCACACCGACAAATAACCACTCGAATAGATGGATTTTACTCACAAAAGCATACACTAGATAACGGAGTGCCTCAAGGATCATCCTTGTCGGTCGTCCTTTACAATGTATATGCCAACTCGCTTATAGATTTGTTGAAAGACAGTGAGGGAATAGACATTATTGGCATTTACGCGGACAACATTCTTGCCATTGCCTCCGGCGAACCATGTGATGTAGCTGAAAACCTCAAGGTTTTCGATCATAAAGTCCATCAGTGGGCTACTAAAAGAGGAGCGAATGTCCCAATAAACAAGGTGGAAGCGTTACATATTTGCAGAAAGCAAAAATGTGCAGCCTCTAATATTAAAGTAAGAGAACAACTATTCACGTAAAGAACAAAATAAGAGTGCTGGGTCTTATTTTCACGAAAACAATCCAGTGGAATGAACAAACCAAATACATTGCTAACAAATTGGGTAATATAAATAATCTACTGAAATTAATCTGTAGCAGAAAAAAAGGCCCCCACATAGAAACAGCGTTGAAAATTTGTCGGTCCCTTACCAAGGGAACAATACAGCATTGTATAACATTATATGGATGGACTACAGCAGCGAACATCAACAAAGTGAATGTTGCAATCAACAAGTGCTACAGAACTGCGTTAGGTGCATTACCGTCAACTCCGATACTGGCATTAAAAGTTGAAGCTCGGTATCAAGATTTTCAGGAATTTCGCAACAATAGAGCAATCAGGTTAGCTGCAAAATCTATAACAACAAGCATTCATAGTCTACATGAAATATTTTGGGAGTTCTTAGAACAATCAAAAAGCAAGGTCTTCACCGCCAACTTGTGCAGCATTAAACATGTAATAAATCTTTTATATGTGTATGAAATGCCTTTACCACCCAAGCCACTTCTACATGGGAGGTGCTCTGCTAATCAACAAATCGTAATTGACTTATCCCTTACCACTCGCCCAAAAAACAACACTAACCAAATTGTTTATCAACAAGTATTTAATGGAATTATTGCTTCAGAATCACCTGAAATTACGCTATTTGTTGACAGTTCATATCATGAGGGAGCCACTTCATATGCGGTACTAAAAAAAAAACCCTAATAACTCCTTCACTACAATCAAACAAAGCCTTTTGCCATTTTACTCTGGAATATTTCACGCTGAACTTGCCGCTTTAAACTATGCCGTTAAATTCGCCGCAAAACATTGATTTGCTCGGATAGCCTCAGCGTTATTAAAGCGCTAACTAGGAAAAGTGGTAACGTATTTAACTTCATTTTCGGCAATACTAATCTCACCAAGCCGCTAAAAATTCTCTGGGTACCAGGGCATGCTGGTATACTGGGAAACGAATTGGCAGACATCGCAGCGAAAGAAGCTGCACGCCTTCCTCTAATCTACGAGCCTCAATGTATAGATGC
Source organism: Rhagoletis pomonella (assembly GCF_013731165.1). Taxonomy (NCBI): domain Eukaryota; kingdom Metazoa; phylum Arthropoda; class Insecta; order Diptera; family Tephritidae; genus Rhagoletis; species Rhagoletis pomonella. The sequence goes on from NW_023458557.1 coordinate 40,002,597, forward strand.
AGCAAACATTTCATGTTACTCCGCCAAAAAATCTGTAACAAAGTCAGCTGAGTGGAGCATCGCTCGCAACTTTTTAAGGGTTCACAACACAACGCTATCAAGACCGAACTACAATCCCAACTTTTCCCGTGAGGAATGTGTTACACTTGCTAGAGTCAGACTTGGAACCAGGGTTCGTATTTGCACACACATGCTCTGCTCACACACACGCCAGAAACACATTCAACTTGTACTCACTGCTCATACACATGTGTGTGCATAAGTAGCCCAGTGGGAATTAGGAGCACGTAATTATACCTTATTAGCAACTTACTCTTCACCTGGCAGTCATTACCATTTCCCTGCCGAACGTCCCTTACTTTTACAAAGGCATGGCCGCCTTATGTAAGTAGGAATTTAGAATGTACATTTGGTATCAGACAAACTTCTGAGCCGCTTTACAAAGTAAGTTACGTGTAATGCAGAGAAGTCGCTCGGAGTAGTTCGGCAATTGGAGATAACTTCGGCTGCACGTTACTTTGCAACTGACAACGTAATGTGTCGTCGGAGGTGTTCATTTTGTGCTTTACTAGTAGATGACATTGGCCATGATGACAATTTTGGTACTAAAAACTGAAAGAAAACATGGCTTAACTCGTAAGGTGCTTACCTATTTTCCCAGTGGGAGAAAACAAACTCTGCTCACAGAAAAGTGTGTGCTGTTTGTTATTAAGCACATGCACATGTGTGTGAGCCGATTTATGTACAAATTTCAGCCCATGCACATGCACATAATATATTTTTAAAAGAATTTGTTTATTAAACGTTATTTTTTGAAAGACAATTCAATAACGAGTGAGATGTTGTTTGTTTTTTATATGACAGAAAACATATTAAAAAATTATTTTAAGATTTGAGATAGAAATCGAAGTGTATAAGTTTCTCTACGCAAAGCACACACATGCGCGTGTGCTTTATATTAATAAAAATAAAGTACACACATGTGCCCGTGCTTTTTACCAAACAGCACACACATGTGATGTGAGCAAGTTTTTAATTTTTTATATGCACAGCACACGTGTGTGAGCGTAAAATATTAGGATGTGCTGCGCATGTGTGTGCAAATACGAACCCTGCTTGGAACAACGCTATTTTCCACTAAACACCACTACATGAACCAAAAAGACAAGATCACGACAGCAGAAGAGTGGCCCGTTATAATCGCACTTATGAAAAAAGTAGGGCGATTTTGACATAAGCCGTTTGTTTACATTTGTTCGTTGTTTACAATTTGGTGGTGGCTTTTTACTGCAATTTTCGCTTGTGACAACGTGTGCACACATAAGGTAAAGAATAATTTAACACAACGACATGATTTATAGGAGAATTTGCATAATAAAAATGATTATTCATGCGTTCAACAATTACGCGTTTTTTTTTTTCTTCTCTTCGTTGTTTACTTCTTACAACAAAGATGGCGTCGAGATTTCAACAGCTAGAAAATAACTTTTTTCTTTCTTTCCTTAAGGCGTGATCTTGTGTCTTTCGTTCATGACACCACTACACCAGAATGGACCCACTCAATTGTACCTCTTGTTTGGTCAAATTGGACATTGTTCACATCCTTTTTCAGTGCCCAATATACAGATATCTCCATCCATCTAAAGCTCTGGACTGCAGCACAAGCGAAAGCATCACAATCGTCAAGAAGGCTCTATCGTCCCACAACAACATCGTTCAATGCATCTGATAGACAAACTGTTATTCATCGCCGGTGCACCATGACCTAGTTGTCCACCTGCACCCCACAATATTTTATAAATTCATTTATAAAATATTAAACAAATAAATAAATAAAGTAAACCTAAGAATGACGGCGTCTTGCGCTTATTTGCAAATAGTACCACTAATCAATACTTATTTACGTGATTTAGTTATTTGCAAATAAAAAATTAACTCAGCGTTTATACGGCAAAGTCTACCATTTTGCAAATTGTTATTTGCAAATAAGACGTGCGTATAAACGTAGTAATAAATAGCAGACAAATATACCTTGGTGCTTAATTTCTTAAATAGCCTAAGGTTGGAGTGAATACAATTAGGGTCTAGCACAATAGATCTTCTTAAGTCGCAGCGGGACTTTTCCTCATGCAATAATAATAATAAGTATGTGCAAAGAGACATACATTTGCATAAATCTGTACAGTAAACTGAATTGTTATACGCAGTTAATTTGTTTTTATTGTCTAGCTGTGTTTTAGTTTTACTAAATGCTATGTTATCTATATTTTTAATAAACTTGACACAGAAAAAAAATTAAAAACTCAAAAAAATGGTTGGTAGGTTTTGGTTGGTCATGGTAGGAAATTTTGTCAGGAAAAAATTTTATCCGTGCCAACACTAGTACAGTTCCATAAGTAAAGTAACTCTTCTTCTTACCGCTTTTCCTGGCAGACTGCAGGTGTGTATTTGGTGGTTTTGCTTCAGTGTGTTAGTGTATTTTGAATAAATTGTAATAGAAAT
>NW_023458557.1:40050098-40083585 GCF_013731165.1 Rhagoletis pomonella
GTAAAGCGTTGTAATTGCTTTAAGGAGTATTGGTAAAGTGCTTGTTGTACAATTAGGTTAATTGTACTACAATTTGGTCATCGTTAGCATTTATTTAACAATCCAGCGATACGAACCGAAGCATTTGGGAAATCCGGACAAGGTTTCAAGGATAATCGTAACAATTGGTGTCAGAAGTGGTATTGTTAAATGAATCCCGAAGGATAAACTTTTTAAAATGGCAAAAATTCAAGTTCTAAAGATCGAGGAACTCAAACAGGAGTTGGAGAAGCGAAATTTTGCAACCTCCGGGAAAAAAGTGGTGTTACTATCACGGCTGCGAGAGGCAATGGAAGCAGAAGGCATCGACGTGGACAAATACGACTTCCAGGGTAAACTCGACGATGCATCCGCAAAGGATGAACAGAAGGATGAGGCCGCTTGTTCGTCAAAGGATGTACTGCAGACATCCGGGAAGGTTGAAGAACAGCAAAAGTCTCCAAGTTCATCAACACCTATGGACACGAGCACGATATTGGCTGCCATGTCACGGATGTCATCACAGATGCAAACACAGCTTGAAGCACAAAGGTCGCAGGTGTCGTCAGGTGTTTCATCGCAGATACAAGCGCTGGAGACACGTATATCATCAGCGGTATCAGCGCAGATGTCATCCCAACTGGAAGCACGGGATACAAAGATTGCACAATTACAGGAAAAAATCTAAGAGAGAGAGGACAAAGTCGAGGCTAAGATGGGCGAAGAAGGTCGATTCCGAGACTTGCAGTTGAATCGTCCAGCCGCTTCGACGAACGGTCCCAAGGTAAAAACTCCATCCTTTGACGGCACGATTCCTTTCCAGGTCTTTAAGCTCCAGTTCGAGAAGACAGCTACAGCAAATCACTGGAGCATGGAGGATAAATCCGCTGCTCTGTTCGTTGCATTAAAAGGACCTGCAGCGGAAATCTTGCAGACTATTCATGACTGTGAAAGAAACAATTAGATGCATTGATGGGGGCCGTGGAAAGACGCTATGGTAGCCAGCACAGGCGACAGATCTACCAAATGGAGCTAGAGAACCGCTGCCAAAAGTCCAACGAAACTCTACAAAAATTCGCTTCAGAGATCGAGAGGTTGGCTCACTTAGCTATTGGAGACGCATCTGGTGAACACCTCGAAAAGGTAAAGATCCAGAGGTTCTTCAACGCAATGTGAGACATGTATACCAAGCGCGAGACGTATGCAAATCCGAAGCCAACATTTGCTGAAACGGTCTCGTATGCTCAGACACGTGAAACGGCGGCGCTCCAAAGTAGACCAGCCTACAAAGTCCATCGAGTAGAGGTGGAGACACCTGACGTGATGAACGAGATCCTGAAAACACTCAAGTCAATGGCAGGAAAGAATACTCCTGGTGCAACCGAGAGAAAGGATGGTGCTAGGAAATGCTTTAGTTGCGGAAAATCAGGCCACACGCGAATGTAAGACGGGTTCCAACAGGTCAAACAGTTCAGCAGTACGTAAACGCAGGACTGAGGATGACGAGTCCAGCTCCGATCAGTCGTTAAACTAAAACGAGCCAGCAGTAAAGGGCGAGCGCTGGCTCCCGCAATCGCATGGCCCATAATCTCCGTCTCGCAAATCGGCAGAAAAGCGAGCAACGTTACTGTTGGTGGATATGTGGACGGACATGAGCGAGTACTAACTAACATTCCATCATTCGATCTGATTTGGTCACTAAAGAGGTAAGGCCTGGAGCAAGGTTGAGGACACCCAAGTTGTAGGAGAGGTCACCTGCAAAGTCGCAATAGGGAATGTGACGGTGTTACAAAAGTTCACAGTCGCGGATATTGTTGATGAAGTCATCATTGGAATAGACTTCTTACTTGATCAGGGTATGCAGATCAACATGAAGAACAGGATTATGACGTATAACAACATGGAAGTGCCCCTTAGGTTTGGGTATGATGGCCCGTACAGCAGCAAGCGAGTGATCCTAGAGGAAAGCGAGCAGATTCCACCGATGTCAGAAGCAGTTGTTTGGGCGAAGATTGATGGAGATTGTGGGCCAAACAAATTGTGGGTTGTTGAAGCAACACAAAATTCTACACCGAACGTACTTATTGGTAAAGCCTTGGCTAAGACGCAAAAGGATGGACTCATCCCAGTTCGAGTACTCAATGAGTTCAAATCACCAATCAAACTCCGAAGAGGAACCGTACTTGGGCAATGTCGAGAGGTAGAGGCAATCTTCAACTGCGAAAGGTTACGTGAAAGCGATTCCATTGGCGAGAATGACATTGCGGAAGACATAAATGCTTGGACGGAAGGGTTGGAAGAAAAATACCAGCACAAGGCTAAGGAACTTCTCCGCAGATACTCCAACATATTCGACAAGGATGGTGCAAACCAGGCAGGAGTAACGTTGTGAAACATCGCATTGATACTGGCGATGCGAGGCCAATCCGTCAAGTTCCTCGGAGTGTTCCACTTGCCAAACGTGAAACTGTTAGCCAAATAATTAAAGAAATGAGGGAGAGTGGTGTGGTTGAACCATCAGCGAGTCTATGGAGTTCGCCGGTAGTACTTGTGAAGAAGAAGGATGGTCAAATGCGGTTCTGCGTAGACTACCGTAAACTAAACGATGTGACGAAAAAGGACAGCTATCCTCTACCTAGGATCGATGACACTCTGGAGTCGTTGACTGGAACAAAGTGGTTCTCAACACTCGAACTTAAGAGCGGTTATTGGCAAGTGGAGGTAAGTGACGAGGACAAGGAGAAGACAGCTTTCAGCGTTGGAAACGGTCTGTGCAATTCACGGCGATGCCCTTTGGATTATGCAACGCTCCTGCCACTTTTGAACGACTTATGGACCATGTGCTCAAAGAACTGCTTTGGACAACATGTTTTGTGTATCTAGACGACATTATCGTATTGGGTAGAAGTTTTGAGGAACACCTGAACAATTTGGAAGATGTTTTCCAGAGGATAGCTGGCGCTGGTCTGAAGCTAAGTCCTAAAAAGTGCTCACTGTTCAAGAAGGACGTGAACTACTTGGGACACTAGGCGACAACGGAGGGCGTCTGTACCATGAAGGAAAAGATAGAAGCAGTAAAGGATTGGCCAAGACCTAGGAACCTGCACGAACTATGAAGTTTTCTTGGGCTATGCACCTACTACCGCCGATTTGTTGCGAATTTCGCCAGCGTTGGTGATAGCCTCCACGAGCTCACTAGGAAAAATGGATTGCTAACTGCGCGGAGTGTATTGCAGCTAAAAGGCCGAAATCCAGAAGTCATGGCCAGATGAAGCAATATAACTCAGGTGCACCTTTCGAGCGGATTGCAATGGATGTAGCCGGTCCATTTCCTATAAGCGCACAGGGAAATAAATACGTCCTTGTGGTTATGGACTACTTTAGCAAATGGCCGGTGGTATACCCGATTCCAAACCGGGAAGCTAAAACAGTAGCGGAGGTATTCACCTACAATTGGGTTGCACTCTGACCAGGGAAGAAATTTTGAATCGGCGGTGTTCCAAGAGATGTGCCAGATACTGGGTATCCGGAAAACTCGAACAACGGCTCTTCATCCCCAAAAAGATGGCATGGTGGAACGGTTCAACCGAACCCTGGAAGAGCATTTGCGGAAGGTCGTGGACAAGAATCAAAAAGATTGGGATGTCCGCATACCCTTGTTCCTGATGGGATACTGGTCAGCAGTGCATGAAAGAACGGGTAAAACTACTGCAAGGGTAATCTTCGGCAGTGAGCTCCGTTTGCCTAGTGACCTGAAGTTTGGAGTAACTGGCGATGCGAGGAGGATTGGGAGAGGTACGTCCAACATCCTGGAAGAGGAGCTGAGAGAGATACATGCTCTTGTGAGACAGCGAACTCAAATTATGAGTGACAAGATGAAGGCCAGGTATGACAAGGCACTGAACTCCGAGAGTTTCCAAGAGGGAGACTTAGTGTTGCTGTACAGTCCACAACGGAAGAAAGGTTTGTCCCCAAAACTACAATGCAACTGGGAAGGTCCGTATAAGGTCGTCAAACGGCTGAATGACGTGGTGTATCGAATCCGTTGGGAGACCAAGAAACAAGATGAAGGTGGTTCACTTGGAAAGGCTTGCATCGTTTGGCACAGCAAGTGTGTCTGATCGGGACGATCAGACTTAGGTGGAGGGCAGTGTGGGGAATACTGCGGCAGCACAAAGCGAACAACGAGAAATAGGCAGAATGTTCGAGGAATGACGTAGAATGTTCCACAAAGGGAACCTGAAGTTTGGAGTAACTGGCGATGCGAGGAGGATTGGGAGAGGTACGTCCAACATCCTGGAAGAGGAGCTGAGAGAGATACATGCTCTTGTGAGACAGCGAACTCAAATTATGAGTGACAAGATGAAGGCCAGGTATGACAAGGCACTGAACTCCGAGAGTTTCCAAGAGGGAGACTTAGTGTTGCTGTACAGTCCACAACGGAAGAAAGGTTTGTCCCCAAAACTACAATGCAACTGGGAAGGTCCGTATAAGGTCGTGAAACGCCTGAATGACGTGGTGTATCGAATCCGTTGGGAGACCAAGAAACAAGATGAAGGTGGTTCACTTGGAAAGGCTTGCATCGTTTGGCACAGAAAGTGTGTCTGATCGGGACGATCAGACTTAGGTGGTGGGCAGTGTGGCGAATACTGCGGCAACACAAAGCGAACAACGAGAAATAGGCAGAATGTTCGAGGAATGACGTAGAATGTTCCACAAAGGGAAACGTCAAGTTGGATGAGCACTGCGAACAGCGAGAGAAAGAGAATGAGCGATAAACTTCAGAACGTTCTAGAGTTGCCATAAGTGCGAGCGCAGGTATATAAGGGCGCCGCCACAGCGAAGTGAGTTAGTTACAAGCCAACAAGCCACAAGTAAAGTGAGTTGCGAATAAGCAAGCTATAAGTTTAATTGTGTTAACAAGAAAAGCGTTGTAATTGCTTTAAGGAGTATTGTAAAGTGTTTGTTGTACAATAAAGTTAATTGTACTACAATTTGGTCATCGTTAGCATTTATTTAACAATCCAGCGATACGAACCGAATGATTTGGGAAATCTGGACGAGGTTTCAAGGATAATCGTAACAATATCCATACAAACATATGTATACATGATTCAATAATACAAGGTTAGATAATTATTGACAGCTGCGGTTTGACACTCCCTTACAAAAGGTTGCATTTACGAAGGACAGAGAAAGGGCTAGAATGCAATCCCTTGTTGCGAAAATGGTAGTAGAAAAGTACGCAAAGTAGGCGATTAGTAGTGAAATTCTTTTCGTAAATTCTAATGTATTTGCAGGAAATCTGGCATTTTGAACGAAATGTTGAACGTAATATTGATATATCCACGTGTATTACGTAATTTATATGCTATTTAGCCGTATAAAAACTGCAAAATGACTCAAAATTAAAATAAGACTACTATGAGATTGATGTAAACATCCAATGCTTATGTTTCCATCAGTTAAATATGCTTCATATGCATATACAAATAAACATATGGCACAAAAGTTTATACTTTTATTTCACACCAAAGCTACACTGTTTCCATGTAAATTTGCAAAGAAGCAACACGGTGCCACTGCTAAGGGAGCGGTGCGAGAGAGACAACTGTCAGTTTATCGAACCTTGTATTATTGAATCATGATAGGTTCATTCCTTATCTTTTTGGACTAAAATCTGAAAAGTGTCAAAATGCCAGAGCGTAAGCAAAATGCGCTCACTAAAAGAGAATAACAGGAAAAGTAAAGGAACGCAAAAAACCAAATTTTTAGTCCAAAGAATGGCAACAACAAAGCTAACGTCAAATAAGAATAGAAATGTATATACAAAACACATTCACACAAGCACAATAAACACTTACTATATCAATTATTTTTGGCCTCCTTCCAATTTGAATTCACTATTTTACTTTCTAAATTATTCTCACTTTTTGCGTATTCTTTAATTTCCGTTAATTGAAATTCAGTTGAGTTTGACACTTTTCAGAATTTTGCCAGAAAAAATTCTTCTGACTAAATCTGACTACTTCGGACTAATGAGAGTCACTCTCACTCTGTGTTGCTCTCTAATTTTTGCTGTTATTTCCGAGTTAAGAAACGCTTTTTGGACTAAATCTGACTACTTCGGACTTTTTCTGACTATTTCTGGGAGATAAGGAACGCTCCTGATATGTACATATGTACGAATGGATGTAGTTACGCGAAGCACGCTTGCATCATTTATACATATATTGCTTGGTAGTGGCAGAGCTGAAATGCGCAATGAGTTCGTTCATACATTCATATATATGTATACATATGTACATATATGTATACATACATACGTGCATTAAAGCATACATATATACATATGTAGGTACTCGTAGCCGTCATGCGTCGCTTTACTTCTTTTTTCCCCTTCCCTATACTACCCATATCTTCCTTCTCACTCATGTAATGTTTTCTGTTTTAAAAATTTCACTCTCCATTTTTGAGATACCGCCGCCTAAGAAGTTTCACTTCAAAAACTTTTTCACAATAGCACCTTTTTTATTCACTTAATCCACAAACACAAACGCACAAATCGCCATATTTCACCATACATACAACAACAATACTTCATTTTAGCCTCATATGTCAAAATATCGCTTAATATATCACTAAAAACTTATATACTTTATTTATTAAAATTTAAACAATTTTGGCGTGCTCAACGCAAAATTCACCTGCTGATGTTCGAATTAATACAATTACCCAACGTCTACACCTACCAACTATTTCCGCGTGCCTTTAAGAATGTGGTTTATAATGCAATGCAACCTTGTTTCAGAATTTGGAATTCTATAGGATATCGCGCGATTTTTTATTACTAATTTTCATTAAATATCGAAGTATCGATTTTTATTGAAAAAAGCGCCTCAGGCGAAAATTTGTAATAAAAAATCGAGCGATATCCTATCGATATCGATATATATTGAGAATTTTTAACTGTTTAGTTATTTCCACAATTAATTATCCCACATAACAGTCTGTACTCCGTGTAAACATATTCAATATTTATTCCATGCAGATTGAGTGGCAATACCGCACATCGTTGAGCACACCACAATTGTTTACATTTTAATTAATAAAATATATAAGTTTTTAGTGATATATTTAGCGATATTTTGACATATATGACTAAAATGAAGTATTGTTGTTGTATGTATAGTGAAATATGGGCATTTTGTGCTTTTGTGTGAGTGTAGTAAGTGAATAAAAAAAGTGCTATAGTGGAAAAGTTTTTTGTTAATAACTTTTGATCAGGTAAAAGAAGTTAATTTCTGCTTTCGGATTCTTGTTATTGGGGGCCAGACGCGTCTAATAGTACCCCCTTTCCAAAATTTTGGGGGTTGAAAGCCCACCTAGATAATTACCGAAGCTGTTATTAGGATATGGCACTGGGGACGTCGACCACGACTGGGATTCTTCCAAAACATTGAAAGTGCAGCGAGCTCTGAAAATTTCGATTATATGAATACTAATTTATTGCATATTTTAAATAACCCGGTTATGCTCCTTTAAAAAGCTTAGCTGGCCGAACAATGCCCACGTTTCGACATGCCCCGCTGCACTTCCTGATGGTGCGTTTAGCCTTTTGTATTCTTTGTAAAACCGCTCTTTCAATGTAGTCCAACACTTTTTACATTTCCCCTCTACGTTAGTATTTAAAAAAACCTAAGTACATAAGTTTTATGAACAATTACTTGTGATATAAACACAAACCTGTTGCTCCCAAAACTTTTGAAATGGGCAACAGCCGCCCGTTTTTTATCTGGCAAGCGGTAGCCCGGACAGAACTTGTTGTAAATTACTTCGTTGTCCATGACTAGCTCAATCAGGTTTTCGTCGTAAAACATTCTGAAATACAATAAATATCAATATAAATATATATTTTATATTTTGTTTTGCTGCAGATTAATTCAAAATCAAAATGTGTCAGCTGTGAATGGTGTTGCCATTAAACACTTAAAATATACACTGCAGCTTTGTTTCTTTACAGATAATTATCACAAATTGGACCGTATTCATAAAACCTAAGAAAATGCTTCTTATATTTTACTCAATTTATTCAAGCAAATTGATGTGAAAGGTACGCAATTTTAAGAAAAAGTAATTGCTTAGTTTTTATGCATACGGCTCTATCACTAGAATCTGCTGCTGGAAAGCGTTTCTTAGTTTTTTTGTGAATAAACAGCCCTATATCTGCATAACTTTGGTATTTTTTTTAATAAAGATGAGGGAATCATCAAATAGGGAAATGTTTAGTTTCTTGTACAATGATTTTGTGGTGTGGAGCGGAGAAGCCCCCTTCTATTGTCAAAGGTATACAACATTTCTAGTGCATATAATGCCGGCTACGCCATCCACAATATTTTTGCGCAGAACCCACATCATAAAGCACTGGAAAGTGCCGGTAATGCAGTGAATAGGAATAATTTAGGGCCGGTTGTTCAATGTCTGATTATCACTTCGACAACACTATCGACGTATTCGCCATCATGCATGTAACATGTGTTCGATAAAGCAGTCGTTGTGCTTAACGGGAGCTTCTACCTCCGACTTCTGCTAACCGGACTTTGAACAATCGGCCCTTAGATTTTTTTCGAGCACACTTTTCAATCTAAATTGAACTGTGATATATATTTGGGCGGGCGAATAAGCGAACAATGTTTTTTTAGAAGTTGAAATTAATTTTTATCATCGCTATGGCACAAAAAGAGAATATTCAGAAAAATGTCAGTAAAAATATCTTTGATTTTTAAACAAGTAAAAAATAGGGCCCATTGAGCTAGGAAAAAAGAAAAAGTGGTCACATGGTAAATGCCCACTGGCGGCATGATGGTAAAATTTTTTTTTGCTGCAAATTAAAAGGGGCGGCAAAAGTGAAACTTTTAATATTTTCAGAAGCATTTTTTCGAAAATTATTGAACCGAGTTTTAAAATGTGGATATGGATGGAAAGGTAATTCAAATGCCTTTTATTCACTATGTATGTCCATACATATAATAGGTACACACTTCGAGAAAACCTAAAAAAACGAAATAACGACCTTTTTTAAATAAAAATGTATGTTATTCTTTTTATGCTTATCAGAACAAAAGAATGTTTGAATATAGTGAAAATTTTTAAAAACTAAATCTTTTAATATAGTTCATTACTTATTTATAAAAATGCATACATTTATATTATAAAATTGATATAATTTTGTTTATTTAGTTTTTCCAACATGATGGCCAAGTACAATGTGTATATCAAATTTGGTCGAGATCGGTCAAGTAGTTTTTGAGATACGCATACGAAATGGTAGAAGTGATAGCTATTTCGGAAATCACCACATTTCCGTATCAGACTTCTTTCAGTAGGATTCGAACCGACGATCCCACTGACTCAGCCAGTTGCCTACGCACTGTGCTAAGTTCGCCTTGGAAATTATCGTTGCTTTTTTTCCCACTTTTTCATTTGTTAAGCCAACACAATCAAGCGCAGCTATTCCGCTGAAATTTACACTTGATCCTGTGGTTGTTGGTTTTTGTTAATAATTCTATTTTTATAATGTTTAACTTTTAGGTGTGCTCGTCCTTAAGTTATTTGTTTTTGTCAATGTTATTGTGGCTTATTAAAATTTTATTTTTAATATTTTTTATTGAGCTTTGTACCACGATAGTTTATTAAGAATAATTGAAAAAGCAACAAAGTCTAAGCGGTAGAAGTTATAGCACTATTTCGGAGATCACCACATCTCCTCATCAGACTTCTTTTTTCTAGACTTCAGCAGGGAACGAACCTGCGTAATCAATGTTCAAAGTCAGAAGCGTTAACCACTGAGCTATGTACATTCCGTAAACTCTTGTTGCTAATTCATTTTCCTTATTCAACCAACTACTATCAAGTGCAGCTGATTTGCCGCTATTTAAACTCGACAGCGTGGTTGTTGTTGTCAATTCTATACATCCATTTGCTTATTTGCTTTTTTGTATAGTTTCAGGCAGGCTCTTCCTAAACTATGTATTTTTCAATGTTATTGTGGCTTATTAAAATTTTATTTTTAATATTTTTTATTGAGCTTTGTACCACGATTGTTTATTAGGAAAAATTGAAAAAGCAACAAAGTCTAAGCGGTAGAAGTTATAGCACTATTTCGGAGATCACCACATCTCCTCATCAGACTTCTTTTTTCTAGACTTCAGCAGGGTTATTTGTTTTTGTCATTTTATGGCCTCATAACAATTATATTCAACAATTTTTATTGAGCTTGAGGCCGTTTTTAATGAAAAACTTATTGTGGAAAAGCAATAATAATTTTAAAAAATTTTAGAAGTGATAGCTATTTCGGAAATCACCACATTTCCTCATCAGACTTCTTTCAGTAGGATTCGAACCGACGATCCCACTCACTCAGCCAGTTGCCTTCGCACTGTGCTAAGTTCGCCTTGTAAATTATCGTTGCTTTTTTCCCACTTTTGCATTTGTTAAGTCAACACAATCAAGCGCAGCTATTCCGCTGCAATTTACACTTGATCATGTGGTTGTTGGTTTTGTTGGTTTTTGTTAATAATTCTATTTTTAGAATGTTTAACTTTTAATAATCAATATTTTTTTAAAAATGGGGTATTCCATCGTCACGGGTGGGACATTTGTACAGCAAAAATAGTTTTTCTTTCTTAAATTTAAGTATAAAGGGCTAAGCAATTCTACATTTCGATAAAGCTACACCTAGTTCACTAATATATGGGAAAATTCTGAGCTCTTTCTTCTGTCACGGGTAAGACAAAGAAAAGACACTGCTTTTTTGAGAACAGATATTTTTCGGAAAGTCTGTGAATTTACATAACATTTCTGTCTGAATTATATTATTGATTATTAGTTAATTTTTATTTTTGTCGATTCACTGTCAACCTGTGCGGACGTGTTTTTTAATCGCTCCGCCGAGAAATTATTAATAATTCACGTAAAGCAAAGAAAAAAAACAGAACAAACGCGAAAAGACAATACTAGGCATAAATAAGCTTTCTGCTTATTTGCCTATAATTATAAATTACTTTTTCAGAATTTTCGCAATGGCGCGAGAAATTCAAATAAATGCGCCAACATACAATAAAAGAAAAGCAGCTCCGGCCCCACCGCGCTTACCGAATAGTAGTGAAACAAGCACCAAGTGCAATGAAATAAACCTTGCCGTAACAGAAGCTGACCAAAAGCATTCAGCTGATCGACGAAATGCTTACTTTTCGTTCGTTTCCCCCACAAACAATGCTGATCGCGATAAATCGTTCTCTCCCTCCCCCCAAACACCTTGGCATGCACAGTCGCAAATGTCTCTGGTAGACCAAGTTGTTCTAACGCAACAACAAAGCACTAGCTTAGCAACAAGCACAGTAACAACGGTGAGCGCAGCTCTCACAACAACGACTACAACCACGACTTCAGCAATGACAGCGGTTTCACAACGCAGTTCACCCACACCTGCACAAACGGAAATTTCGGCATCAGCCCAAGCCAAGCAGCGCAGCTCAGCGCAAGTTGACCTACTTAATCCAACAACCCGTACATTGACTCAAACTGGTATTGATAGGTATATACAAGTCAAACGAAAATTAAGCCCACAGCAGCAAAAAATTGCAAACCCATCAAAAATTGCAAAAGCGAAAACCACTGACATTAACCCTCTACTGGGAAATAAGTTTGCGATTCTGTACAATGAATGTGACAAAGAGCCGAATGAAGTTTCTAAAGCCAAACCCAAACTGCCCCCAATTTATTTACGAGAGCAAAACTGTAGTGAGCTCGTGAATAAATTAACTCAGCTTTTTGGAGACAATACGTTCCACGTAACATCAGTTACCAAGGGCAATATTAAAGAGACAAAACTTCAGATTCTAACTGAAGAAAATTACCGGTTGGTAACCAAACACCTTAATGAAGATAAGAAAAACTTCTATACGTACCAGCTCAAAAGCAGCAAAGGACTGCAAGTAGTAATAAAAGGTATAGAATCAAGTGTACCCATAGCTGATATTGCTCATGCTCTAGAGAAGGCAGGATTTTCTGTTAAAAATGTTGTCAATATTATCAACAGAGCAAAAATCGCTCAGCCTATGTTTAAGGTAGAACTTAAGCCAGAAACAAAGCCAATGAATATAAACGCAGTGCACCCAATCTACAATCTACGATACCTTCTACACCGAAGAATAACAGTGGAGGAGCCGCACAAGCGAAACGGTCCCGTACAGTGCACAAATTGTCAAGAATTTGGGCACACCAGAACATACTGCACCTTGCGCCCAGTGTGTGTTGCCTGTGGCGACCTTCACGCTTCCGCTTCTTGCAAGGCTATCAAAGATGATGTGGCTGTAAAGAAATGCAGTAATTGCGGAGGTAACCACACCGCCAATTATAGGGGATGCCCTCTATACAAAGACTTAAAGTCTCGCATGAATCAGCGCAACACAGCCGTACGCTCTTCCACCACTCCAACTAGCTCTTATACATACCAACACCTCACGCCATCAACCACTACACCAGGAGCCTTTTTTGCCAATACGCAGCGAGTTCCCAACGTTTCTTTTGCAAATATTCAAAGGAATAATACTGAGCAAATGCAGCCGAACCCCCCTACTTGTGGCATAGAAGGAATGATATTGAATCTTACTCATTGTATGACTCAATTCATGTCTACTATGCAAAATATGATTCAAGACCTCATAAAGGCTCAAAACCAATTGTTGCAAATTTTAGTGAATAAAAAATGAGTGAATTGAAAATTTGCTTATGGAATGCTAACGGTGTAAACCAGCGTAGATTAGAACTCAGTCAATTTCTCACTGAATACAACATAGATGTTATGCTACTGTCCGAGACACATTTAACAAATAAATATAATTTCTCCATACCTGGATACAAATTCTATGCCACAAATCACCCAGATGGTAAAGCTCATGGAGGCAAAGCGGTGCTGATTAGAAATCGTCTAAAGCACAATATTCTAGAGTCAAAAGCAACAGCCTGTCTGCAAGGAACTACCATATGCTTACGAAGCCGCGACCGAGACTTGAATCTATCGGCTATTTATTGCCCACCGCGATTTTTAATTTCTGAAAATGACTTTAAAGATTTCTTTGATAGCCTGGGTAATAGATTCCTGGCAGGAGGCGACATCAACGCAAAGCATACGTACTGGGGATCACGCCTTATTAACCCAAAAGGGCGGCAGCTATACAATACCATTATAAACAGGCACAATAGACTAGAGGTCACATCTCCTGGTAAACCTACTTACTGGCCTACCGATATAAAGAAGATACCAGACCTAATAGATTTCGCAATTACAATAAACATATACAGAAATAACATAACAGCAGAAAATCTACCTGAACTATCATCCGATCACTCCCCTGTATTAATAAAACTATATGAACATACCCAAAATATCGAAATTGAGCCTCGTCTAACTTCAAATAACACCAACTGGCTTAAATATAAAAAGTACATCAGTAGTCACCTTAAATTAAATGCTTCACTTAACTGCGAGCGTGATATAGACTCCCTTGTTTAACATTTCAAAGAAATCTTTACTACTGCCGCTGGCCTGGCAACACCAAATCAAGTCCAAGTACCACCTAGCATACATCAGTCACAAATACCGAAATACAAAAACTTGTAGCAGAAAAGCGGCGCCTAAGAAGACAGTGGCAGCGCCATCGCTCACCAACCTCACAGCTACTGTATAAAGCTGCCAGTAGAAAACTGAAACAAGCACTCAAACGTGCAGAGGATCGCAACTTGCAAAGGTACATTAAGAAGCTTTCGCTAAAATACTTCAACCCCACCAGTGGCTACAGAAATGCCAATTAGGAACCAATGTGGAACCTGGGCTCGTAGTGAGCAGGAGAGAGCCGAGTGTTTTTCACACAATTTAAAGAATGTGTTTCAGCCAAACTGTCCAACGAACAACTTCAGGCTGCCACGGCTAACCAAAAATACAAATGAGCTATACACACCTAGCAAGACGAACTCTTTAGAAGTAAAAGCTATAGTAAAGCAGCTTAATCCAAAGAAATCGCTGGGTGCTGATTTTATAACTCCGAAAATGGTAATAGAGCTACCGAATGTTGCACTAGCAATTCTTTCTGACCTTTTCAATGCTATCCTCAAATTCGGTTACTTTCCGAAATCATGGAAAAGGTCGAAGATAATCATGATAGCCAAACCTGGAAAAGACGCAACACAGCCGTCCTCATACAGACCAATAAGCTTACTGGCCTGTCTTTCCAAAGTATTCGAAAAAGTACTCCTATCAAAGATATCTCCCTTTCTCCATGAACGCAATTTAATACCAGCACACCAATTCGGCTTCCGAGAAAAACATGGTACAATTGAACAAGTTAATCGATTTACAAATGAAATCGGAAGGGCATTTGAGCTCAGAGAGTACTGCTATGCAATTTTTCTCGATGTGGCACAAGCATTCGACAAAGTGTGGCACGACGGTCTTATATATAAAATTAAAAAATTGTTGCCGCCGGAATTCCACAAAATATTTGAATCATACATAACTAACAGAACATTTGCTGTTAAAGTATCTAATTTCACATCAGAAGACATGTCGTTAACGGCTGGCGTTCCTCAAGGTAGTGTACTCAGGCCTATGCTGTATATCATCTACACTTCAGATATTCCAACTAGCAAGAATATACTCACATCCACCTTCGCTGATGATACCGCCTTAGTAAGTCGTAATAAATGTCCCAACAGAGCTTCAAGAGTACTAGAGGAACATTTACTACGCATAGAAGAATGGTTGGCAAACTGCCGCATAAAAGTCAACGAACAGAAGAGTAAACATACAACATTTTCACGCAAGTATGCCCCCCAATTAAATTAAATAATGTCCATATCCCACAAGCCAATGAGGTGACATATCTAGGAATACACTTGGATAGGAGACTAACTTGGCGCAAACACATATCAAGAAAGATTACACAAATGAAGCTAAAGTCAGCTAGCGTGAACTGGTTTATAAATAGTAAATCAAAACTGAAACTAGATTATAAAGTACTTGTATATAATACAGTGATTAAGCCTATATGGATGTATGGTATTCAACTGTGGGATACGACCTGTGCAACCAACATTGACAGGATCCAAAGATTCCAATCTAAAACGCTAAGGGCCTTAACGGGAGCACCGTGGCATGTCCGCAATGAAAATATATATAGAGACCTTGGTATACCGATGGTTAAATCTGTAATCGACAACAGCAGAGAAAAATACAAAATAAAACTGTGTAACCACCCAAATCCACTGGCAAGTGGCCTGTGCAACACAACAAATATAACACGCCTGCGAAGAAGAGATCTACCAGCCTTTAATTGAGCGCCGTTAAACCAACAGGGCTCAACCCCAGGGTTTGAGCTACATTATTGTAAAATTAGACGTAAGATTTTTAAACTTGTTGTTAGGCTTAATAGATGTAAAATGAGCAGATCCAACAAATAAATGCAAGTATATAAAAAACAAAAAGTTATAGTTGATTAGTTATAAGTTAAGCGAACTTCTAGATTTTCTAGATTGGAAATTTGGAGGTAATTGTTAGTATTGACTTTTGGATTCTTGTTAAGCAACCCTCATCATAGAATTCTCTGGCGTCTCTATGATAGTAATGTTTACCTTGTTTTCGAGTTAGCCACGCGAGATTTTTTACTACATCGCTTAGCCCATCAAAAGTGGTGTTTAGTCAACCTGAACATCAAAGTTTTGTGGCATTAAACATTGGTTTGAAACGTTAAACTTGTTTTTTTTTATTTTTAGGCACCATTAGAAAAAATTTATAAGTGATTGTCACGGGCTGGGCACGATAAAACGTTTCAAAATCTCTAAAGTAGGCACTTATAATATAATAAAAGAAATTAAATAGGGCTGCATAGTATAAACACACTCTAGTTATGAAATTATAGAAAAATCCCTAAAGTAGTGACTAAGCAATACGAAGTTTAAAAGTTGGTGGGACATGCAAAACCGTAGTGATTTCATCCCATTATATAACTTGAATGCCTATTTTTCCTCAATGCCATGTTGCTTCTTTGGGACGAAGAAATATCGAGACATTTATTCCCCACTTCAAAAAAAATAATAACTTTGTAAATAATTGATTTTGCATAGCCTTCTGTATTAAGAAATATTTTCGTATTCAATTACTTTTCTAATGTTGAAGTTTTGAGTGCATTTACAGTGTAATAAAATAATATAACTAAGTTTTTTCTTCTAAAAGACGTTTATTTGAGGTATTTAGCATTGATTCATCAAGCATGAATTAGGGCTGCATAGTATAAACACACTCTACTTATGAAATTATAGAAAAATCCCTAAAGTAGTGACTAAGCAATACGAAGTAGAGTCCGACCGATTAATCGGCATCGGCATCGGCTAGTATCGGCACAAAATTGAGCATCGGCATCGGCCTTTTTTCGCCGATTCTTTGGAATTTCTTTTCAAATGTTCAGGTGAAGCGACAGCCAACATTAAAAAACATTTGCAGACAGCTCACAAAAATGATTTTTTTTTTGTTGAAGGTGTTTCACGTTTTTTCCATAAAAAAGTATGTGCGACAATTTTCTTTTATATGGAGTAGAGTCCGACCGATTCCAATTTTTTTTTCAGGTACCGATGCCGATGCCGATTAATCGGCTTATGGGGAAAGAATCGGCCGATGCCGATGCCGATTCCATAAAAAATTACAAATAAATGTATTAATTGTTAAAATCAGTTCATTTCACGCAGTTAAAAAAAAAAACAAGAGAAAAGAAATAATTGAATTAATTGGCTTGCTATGCAACATAACATACACATGTATGTACATTAGGCCGGGTCGATTTGTGGGGAGGCAAAAAAATCGCCCATTGCTCTGTGAAAATCATATTCTAGGGATCAAAATAAGAAACTTTGCCGAAGGAACCATACCTCTAAAACGAATTCTGATGTCCCCCAATTTGGGTCGAACTTTTGGGTAGGGGCAAATTTTGAAAAATCCCACTTTGACCCATTTAGAGTGCTCCAATCGAGTCCAAATGTATGACCGACCCCCACTAACTTTGGAGGCCCGACCCACCGATGCCAGTGGCACACCCCCTGGAACCCCCTGGGGGTTCACCATACAAACATTTCAAAAAATCGCCGGTTTTGCACTTTACATGAAAAAATCAGCGAAATGCCTATGTTTTTTCTTTTTGGAGTTTATTTTTCTCTTTAGAAATTTATTTAGTCAGAACATATGTAAATGAAAAAATTAATTTAACTTAGTAATAGAAAAGAAATTAAAAAAAATTATTAGAAATTAGCGTTTTTACAACCCTTTTAAAACCAAGGCATCACTGTGATGCATTTGCATGTCGTAAACATAGTTGTGTGGGTTTTTTATTCAACCGTTTTAAAAAATGAAGGTATCACTGTGACACAATTGCAAATCGGAAAATTGCTTGTGTGCGTTTTTTAAGACACAGCTGCATGTCGTAAACTTACTTGTGTAGTTTTTTTATAGCACCTACTTAAGAAATGAAGGTTGTTTTTACAACCCTTTTTGTGGGTATTTTAAGGCACCTTCTTAAGAAATGCGCGTTTTTTGCAACCATTTTAACAATTAAGGTATCACTGGAATGCACCGCAACCCTTTTAAACAATGAAGGTATCACTGTGACACAATTGCAGATCGTAAAATTGCTTGTGTTGTTTTTTTAAGCCACCACAAGACACAGCAGGTAGAATTGAAATTACCATTTCATTCTTATTACCTCGTCTCGTAGACCATATATAACGCAACAGTTTTTGTGAATGCATTAAGTCGTTGTGAAGAACTCAAAGTGTGAAGTGCTAATTTCAGATAAAATATATTTCAAAAAAAATAATAAGTGAAGTGACCATTCCAAATCAAAAAGTTTACAATGAATCCACCATCCTCTACACCGCAAGATGAAGCAACTACATCAACAACTATCGAAAACCCAATGAGTCATATACCCAAGCATATTGTTACTGTTTTTGGTGTGTCTACTGATTTAACTGATCTTAATTTACCAACCCATCTGGATATCTTGAGATATTATTTTTACTTAAGCGAACGTGCTAAAACAGAACAAAAAAAGTTTTCCCATAAATCATTCACTATTCAAGTACAAGATAAGTTGATTGGAATTTGGGAAAAACTTGGTATGGAAATAATGCTGTGTATTTAATAAATTGGATAAATTGCTTGACAAGTATCAAGAGCAAATCAAGAGAAGAAACAACACCCAACAATTTACAGAGTATGTAAAATCTCTGGAAACAATTTTTTACATTGGAACATGTAAATGCGATTTGAAGGCAGCTCCATGTGCATGCGGCTGGATTCCCGAACGCCTCAAAGAGTTCATGCACGATAGAAGCACAAGTTCACAATACACAGAGAGATACGATTGTTTTAACTTTGCCTTGGTATGTGACAGATTTGGTGTGCCTGACAGAGTAGCATCAGCATTGGGAACCGCTCTTTTGCAAGATTTTAAAATTAAAGATAAGCATGGGAAACCTCTCATCATGGATAAATCGAAAGTTCGCAGAGAAAGAGAGAAATGCAGACAAGAAGTGCTTCGCAAACGGTTAGATGATACCAATTTGTTAGCGTTTTCATTCGATGGCAGAAAAGATGATACTTTAAAGATAGATAAAATTGATGAGAAGTATCATACTAGGATGGTAAAAGAACCTCATCTTGTTATTTTGAGAGAACCCAATTCTGAATTGATTGGTTACGTAAGACTGGAACATGAAACCGCTGAATACAAAACAACCAAATTAAATGGTTTTTTCAACGATAAAAATATATCACTGGATGCATTAATTGGAATATGCACTGACGGTGAGCCAACAAACACTGGCCCACACGGTGGAATTATACGACGATTCGAATTCCTGTTAAAGAGACCATTGCATTGGTTCGTTTGCCTTCTACACTTCAACGAACTTCCGTTTCGGCATTTGTTTGAAGCTTTGGATAAATCAACCAGCACTGGACCAAGATCGGCAACCGGAAAACTGAGCCGTCAAATCGAAACTTGTGAAACTCTTCCGGTAAGTTATTGCTATCACTCATTTATTATAATTGTCAACCATTTTTAATTATTTTATTATTATATATTTTCAGGTGGTGGACGGCTTCCAGAAAATTGAGTTGCAAAATATGCCCCCTGCTCCAAAAAAATTGAATTTTCCACCGATTCGAAGTACTTATACGACATGGCCCATGCAATTTCTAGCGGCGTGGTTCCGGTGGATCTGGCTAACATCAAACCAGGGAAAATTGTACATTCTCGGTGGCTCACCAAGGCCGCTAGATTATTGCGATTATATGTGACAACGGAAAATCCAGATGCAAATTTAAGAATTCTGGTTGAATTTATAATTAAATGTTATGTGCCAATGTACTTCAATATCAAGTATTACAGCTCTGTCGTGTACGGCAGTGCATTATTTTTCAAGTTCATTGGTTGGTCACGATTTCTAGAACCTCGTTTACGCAAAATTGTCAATCAAGTAATTAAAGATAATTCATATTATTCGCATTCGGAAAATATCTTGTTATCAATGTTGTTTGATGATAGCAAAGAAAAGCGCGACTGTGCCATCAAGAAAATTCTACGCTATCGAACCGATGTTGACGAGCCAATGGAACTTAGAGTTTATAAAAACCAGATATAAACTTTAATTGCACAAGTTATAGGGAAATGATCAATTTGAATGATATAAATATCGTATTTGAACCACCATTCACGCGAAGCATTCCGTACCATACATTGAAAGAATATTTAAATCAAGATGATCCACCGTTTAATGATCCAAAAATTCCATCACACATACAAGGAACGGAACGACATGTTCAATTGCTAACTAGCGTTTTCAAACGGGTTATACCGGAAAATGTAGAGGCTGTTATGGCGACGACATTAGAGAGCCGTGCGAAATTGCCCAGACTTGAAAGTAAAAAAGACTTCAAACAATAATTTTTTTTAGTTTCTTTTCTATAACTCACTTAAATTAATTTTTCCATTTACATATGTTCTGACTAAATAAATTTCTTAAGAGAAAAAATAGATATTATTATAAATAAATAATAAATATTATAAATAAATAAATAAAAATAAAGAAAAAACATAGCCATTTAGCTGATTTTTTCATGTAAAGGTCAAAAATGGTGATTTTTTGAAATGATTGTATGGGGAACCCCCCAGGGGAGTTCCAGGGGGTGTGCCACTGGCATGGGTGCATCGGCCGTCCAAAGTTAGTGGGGGTCGGTCATACATTTGGACTCGATTGGAGCACTCTAAATGGGTCAAAGTGGGATTTTTCAAAATTTGCCCCTACCCAAAAGTTCGACCCAAATTGGGGGACATCAGAATTCGTTTTAGAGGTATGGTTCCTTCGGAAACGTTTCTTATTTTGATCCCTAGAATACGATTTTCACAGAGCAATGAGCGATTTTTAAATCGACCCGCCCTAATGTACATACATACATATGTATGTGTAAAAATATATGTACATATATCACATTTGTGTACATTACATAAAACACCTTTTTATGGTGCTAAGCTAAAAATATTTAGGAACATAAAATTTCATTTCGTTTTGTACTAAAATACACTCTTTTGCACTCAATGCATAAGAACTTATATGCTAGGTATGTAGGTACACACATATAGTGGTCCACAAAATAAAAAAATTGCGATATTTTGACCGATTTTGTCTTTTTTATTTAATGTTTATTATTATTGTTTTATAAAAGTCTAGCTGGTATACAACAAACACTATATAAATCCAGATTTCAAACTTTGCACAAAAATTAGAAAAATTCTGCTTATTTTCACCAAAATTTCAAACGTTTTAATCAGAATTTTGGTATGTAGTTTTGTAGACCAATTCATTCTAGTATAATGAAGTGCAAGTTTCAAGCTGCTATAAAATCCTGTTAATTTTTGGCAATTTTTTTTGCTGGCAGTGTTCTCCATATAAAAGAAAATTGTCGCACATACTTTTGTATGGAAAAAACGTGAAACACCTTCAACAATAAAAAAATAATTTTTTTGAGCTGTCTGCAAATGTTTTTTAATGTTGGCTGTCGCTTCACCTGAACATTTGAAAAGAAATTCCAAAGAATCGGCAAAGAATCGGCGAAAAAAGGCCGATGCCGATGCTCAATTTTGTGCCGATACCAGTGTTGCCGCGCCGTCTCAAGAAAATGTATCCCTGACCAAGCCAAAAATGTATCCAAATGTATCCAATTTTCTTTTTTTACATATACATCTCATAATTTGTAAGAAAACCAAACATTTTCATGAAAAAGACATAATTTAACCCATCCTAAGGACTTGGAATACATGTTCATAAAATCAAACATTTGTAATTTCAATTTATAAAGTACATTTTTTGTGCATAAGTATTTTGCAAAGTAAATATAATAAATAGCAAGTACACTCTAAAAAGAGCAAGTAAAACTTCTACTGAAAAGTATCTATTTTTCAACAAGAATCTGTATAAATATACGTATAGGTTGTTCAGTTGTTTTGAACTTGAGATCTTTAAGATATACACATAAATACACATATACAGAATGTTTAAAATTGCAAAAATGTTCAAACTACAAATACATTTCCTACTAATAATAAACATTACTTTATTTTAAACATTTTATGTGTAATTTTGCTCTTCCGACAAATTCGTTATGTAAAAGTAAACCGGCAATGATTAATTTTATTACACCGCATGCAAATTTGCACACATTAAAAGAGGAAACTGGTTACTTCTCTCAATATGCGCAAATAAACAAAACTTTTTTAGAGTGTATTTAAAGTCTTTTCAGTAAAATCCATAAAAGTTTCCTTAAATAAATCAAATTTAGTTTTTTAAACTACATTGAAATCTTCTTTCTTTTTAAATTAACAAATGAAAATATGTGATATGAAAGAGATAACTACAGAAAGAGTATAATTTACTTTATATATATCGTCGTTTAAAGTACAAAACCGCGTATCGTCATTCTGCAAAACCGCGTAACTGACATTTGCTGCCGAAAATTGGATTTGCTCACACAAGCTCTTGGCTCAATCCTTATCCATTTGTCCTGAAATATACTAGCCAGAAATGCGATTGCTTTATAAAAAAGAGAACCATTTTGAAATATAAGTGTCTTTACTCTCTAGAAAATAATTTATGCAACGTCACATACGCGGTTTTGCATTATCTTGATACGCGGTTTTGCGTTTTGTTGATACGCGGTTTTGTACTTTAAACGACGATATGTATATTAAGATCTTGCGTAAAGCATCCTTTTAAGCTAATTAAAGCAATTGCGCTTATACCTATTTTGGTGAGATCTCTTCATATGTTCATTGCTTCGTTCACAAAAAATTAAATGCTTTAATTTCACGCTTAAGTAGCGATTCTTTATACGTTTAGAAAACGTAATGCTTTCTACCATCTTTAATGAAAATCGATTTTTGAACGAAAAAAACTTTATAGGAAATATAAAATTTTAAAAAAGTATCCACATTTATACTGACCGGAAAAAATAAGTATCCCGCAAAAATTCGTCTAAAAATGTATCCAATTGGATCTATTTAGATCCAAACGGCATCCCTGGGTCTGACAGTGGAAGTATATATGCATTTAAATATGTACAAGGGAATAATGTATATGTATGTATATGCTGAGAGCACAGTGACTGGCGCGCGTGGGAGTTCCAGTGACCGCACTTCCCGCGTTGAGTCCGCTCTCCTGATGTATGTATGTATGTAAGCGTGCTCCTTGCCCTTCTTCTCCTTTTTTATTTACTCCACAAGTCTCCAAATTTTTCTCTATTACTCCTGTATTGCTACATATGTATTTTTCCGGTCGTTCACCTTTCTGGTATGTACTCCTATGGGTTGTTGGGTGACTGGAGAAAGACGTATCGCCGCTTTTTTTGGTTTTGATTTCTAAGACCCTGACGTAACCCTTGCCCAGCGGGGACCTGTAAGGCATATCTAGCGTCACTACATTGTCTTGATTTATATATTTTATAATTATAGGATCTCTAGACTTGACTCATTTCTTATAGTTAGATATATGTATATATACATATGTATGTCATGCATAGATGAATGCCATTTATAGCATTTTCAGTTTAAATGAAACTTTTTTCAAATTAAATGAAACCTTTTTCAGGTAAAGCGAAACCTTTTTCAAATTAATTGAAACCTTTTTCAGATGATGCGGAACCTTTTTCAATTTAAATGAAGCCTTTTTCGGATTCAATGAAACTTTATTCAAATTAAATGAAACTTTTTTCAGATTCATTGAAACTTTATTCAAACCAAATGAAACTTTTTTGAAATTAAATGAAACTTTATTCAAATTAAGTATTAAACATTTTTAAATTAAGGAACAGGAAATCAACTTAACCTATTAATAGCCGTTTGCGCCATGTCTGGCTAACACTAAAGGCTCTGTTATGCA
Source organism: Rhagoletis pomonella (assembly GCF_013731165.1). Classification (NCBI taxonomy): domain Eukaryota; kingdom Metazoa; phylum Arthropoda; class Insecta; order Diptera; family Tephritidae; genus Rhagoletis; species Rhagoletis pomonella. The sequence continues at coordinate 40,073,658 of NW_023458557.1, forward strand.
TATTTGGCATTGCTTGAGAGTTGTCACATAAGGAATCTGTTAAATGAGCTTCGCGTGTAAGCTGTTACCCAACGCACAGCATTACATACGTAGAAGTCTGTTGGTTTTTGATTTCTACGTAAAAACACACACAAATACTCTCCCTTCTCACTCACTCGCTTAAGCGAAATGTAAACTTTGGCATTTGCATAACAATTGTCTAATTATTTTCTTTTAACTTAAACAGACCCTATGGATTAGAGCACAGTCTAATCACGACAACATTCAACTTCGGTTCAAGAATAATTTTGACATGTCCCATTTCTCTTTTCCTTTTCACATCATCCTTTACATGTACTCCCGAAAACAGAGATATTTGAAGTTTTAAAAAATGAATAAATTATATGATTTGCCTAGTTACCAAAACCACTCGAAAATCACAGCAAACCAACCAACCTACCAGAGCTTTATTTTAAGAAATGAAACCACCAATTTTGGTCCAATAGGACCGAAACGGCAACACTGTATTTAACATGCCTTGACCGTAAGGGAGAGCAACACGTAACAGCTAATTCAAAGTAATCCAAAAAAGAAGTTTCATTTCATTTGAATAAAGTTTCATTTAATTTGAAAAAAGTTTCATTTAATTTGAATAAAGTTTCATTGAATCTGAAAAAGGTCTCATTTAATTTGAATAAAGTTTCACTGAATCTGAAAAAGGTTTCTTTTAATTTGAGAAAGGTTTAGCTTAACATGAAAAAGGTTTCATTTAATTTGAAAAATGTTTCGCTTAATTTGAAAATGGTTTCATTTAAACTGAAAATGCTATATATTAGGTGTGTATGTATGTTCACTGTAGCGCGGTTGGTATGTGTATTCGTTTTTATGTGACTTCTAGTTTATTTTAGGTGGTTTAGATACTTTTATCACATTATAGTTTTACTTTAATTTGATTTAATCTTACTTTAGTTTAATTTATAAGAATTTAGTCTCAATTTTATTTTATTTTACTTAAATTTGAATTTATTTAGTTTGAATTTTAGTTTATTTTACATTCTCTTAATTTTTCTAACTCGATTTATTTAATTTAATTTTATCAAATTTTAGTTTATTTGATTTTATTTTGTGAATACAAGCATTTCAAGGGCTACCTTCGCTTGTATACTTATACTCAGTCGCTTTAATGTATACACACACACTTTGCAATTTAGTTGGTTTGGATTCTACATCAATTTCTTTAAGTTTATTTAAAATGCCTATGACTCACCTCCTGTGGCATGTAACAGTGTCCCTTTTTTTTCTTAAGATGCTTTTTCCTGATATCTAGTCCAGTTAAATAGCAACGGAAAATTTCACGGAGCAAACCGATTTTATTACGGGCTTTCTAAGTCACACTTCCTACAAATATCAATTCCACCGATTTTTCGCGTCTAAACACTTTAATGACACCTTTCTATCTAATTTTTGCCTGAAGATCGCTGGCAATCGTGCCCTAGCTGTTTGCTGAAATTTCTTTCCGCATTTCGCTCATTCACACATACATGCATACTCACAGTGGACTTTCACTACATTCACATAAACACAACTCAACTCAAGCAAACATTCATATTGGTCCTTATCACACATGTTGTATACAATGTCTATAAGCATGCCGAGGTACATGTATAGACACATTGTGGCAGTGGGTGTTGCACTCAACCTTTCGGGCTTGCGTTACAGGCTCGCACCCGCCGATATTGCTCGCAATATGGAGCGTGTGCGTAGAGAGGTTATTCAACGCAGCCTCCCCCTTTTTTATTTTTAGTTACGCCTAACGTGTGGCCTCGACCCATATCCTTATGCCGGGCTTCCGACTTATAATCACCTCAATCAATGATGGTCTGCAAGGGCTCCGTTATCAACCACTACATACTATATCACAGAAACTTGTATGCATGCGTCAAATTATCTTCTTAACTATATCACATGTCTATGTCCTAAATCACAGATGTAAGTTTGTATACCTAATATATCACAGAAGCTGGATACGTTAGTATACCAATCGTCATGTGGTTGTATAAATAGATAGGTGGATAGATAAAATATATAAATAAAACCATATATAAATAAATAAAAAATAAATAATTTAATAAATAAAAGATTAAATAAATAAATAGTTAAATAAATAATTAAATAAATAAATAAATAATTAAATAAATAAATAGTTAAATAAATAATATATAAATACTAATTAAATACATAAGTCAAGTGTTAAAAGTTTTATTCACAATCCAGTTGTTCGACTATCACTACATGTAACACATGGAGGACGATACATACAAAGAAAGAGAGAAAAGATAAGGTACAGAAACATTAATTAGTGGCTACACAGAACATCTATGCAACAAATATATCTTTTGCGTGGTACACTCCCATTTTCTTTCCGTTTGTATCTCCCAGTTCATACATGGAATTCCCGATTGCTCTGAGTACAATGCACTTGACTTGCTTTGGGGCAAGCTTAGCATTGTAATTGTCAATGCGAGAACTTTGCTTAAAATTCCTACGGTATACCACTTGTCCTACTGTGAGGTTAACTTCTCGGCTTCGTGTGTTGTATACTTTGGAGCTTCTTTCATGCGCTAGTTTTAGCTCTTTCATTATCTTAGCCCTGATGAGTTGCATACGATCTGGTCCCCTCTCTACTTCGTAATCTGCATCCTTTATTGAGCTAAGCCTTCGGCATATCTCATATGATGCAGCATGCTGTATCATTGGAATGCTGAAAGCCGCAAAATATGGGGAGCAGTTAATGGCGGAATGCACCACACTCCGAAGGGCAAACGCGGCATCACTTATGTGACGATCCCACGTCTTCTGGTTCTCCTTTAGATACGAACGTACTATTTGTAGAACAGATCGATTCACTCGCTCAGCTGCATTTCCTTGAGGGGAGTAGAAAGCGGTTTTAACATGTCTCGTTCCATACTTGCCCAGGAAGTTGGCAAACATTTCGGAGACGAACTGCTTTCCGTTGTCTCAGTGGATATACTCTGGGACACCAAACACATGAAATACATCTTTTTCTAAAAATTTTATAACTTCAGCCGAAGTAGCTTTCTTTATAGGTTTGAGAAACACAAATTTAGTGAAATGGTCGAGACATACAAAGACAAAAATATTACCGTCACACGTACGTGGGTAAGGACCCATAAAGTCAATAAACAAACGTTGGAAAGGTTGCTCTGTCACCTGCTGCTTTCCCATAACCAGTTTATGAAATGCATTTTGTGTTTTATTTTCTTTGCAGACTTCACAGCCCTTGACAAACTCTTGTACATCGCTCACCATACCTGGCCAGTAGTATCTTTGGCGTATTCGCGACAGAGTCTTATGTATGCCACCATGTCCCGCGGAAGGTGAGCTGTGAGAGGCTTCAACCAACCCTTCACGCAGTTCCGACGGAACCCAGAGATCCCAGCACTGGCGTTCGCTTATAAACATAGCCTTCCGATACGCAAACGTCTGGCAGTCTGTGTTTGTTCTCTGTCACGGTCCTTTTTAGCTCGCTATATTCAGTTGATTCAAAGTAAGGCGATTGCAGGCATATGTCTATCATCCGTTCGCTGAGCTTTATTTCTTCTATACTTGATCGTGAAAGTACAACGGGTACTATATTATGTGTCCCTTTTCGATGCTCGATCTCAAAATTATATGCTTGTAGTTTTAAGCTCAACCTTGCAAGTCTTCTGGAGAGGTCCTTTTGGTTCATGAGCCACTTGAGGCTGGCGTGGTCCGTTATAATCGTAAACGGCAACCCTTCAACATAGGGCCTGAATCGCTTCACACTGAGAACCGCCGCATAGCATTCTAACTCAGTTATGCTGTAATTTTTTTGAGCTTTGTTTAGTTTAGCAGATATATAAGCTATTAGGCGTTCGGTTTTGTCATCGTCGAGTTGAACCCCTCCCATTCCGTCTGTCGAAGCGTCGCACTGTATATAAAAATGTCGGTTAAAGTCCGGATGTGTCAGTACGGGTGCCGATATCAGGCTCTGTTTAAGTCGTTCGAATGCCTTCTTAGCTTCGTCAGTCAACGTCAACTTCTTAATCTTGTCTTTACTGAGGCAGTCGCGCAGCGGCGCTGCAATGGTCGCGTAGTCTTGAATAAAACGACGATACCAGCCTGACATGCCTAGGAACCGTCGAAGCTGCTTCGCAGTTTAGGTCTCCGGAAAATCTCTCACAGCTATGACCTTGTTAGCATCCGTCTTGATACATCCATCGCCTACTACATAGGCAAGGTACCGTACTTCCCTGTAACAAAATTTACTTTTTTCCACATTGATTGTCAGTTTCGCTTCCCGCAAGCATCGAACGACCTCTTCCAACAAACACAAATGCGACGAGAAATCTTCTGAACAAACTAACAAATTGTCAAGATACACAAACACACACTCACGTAACGCAGCGGGTATAACCTTGTTCATTAACCTACACATTCTTTGAGCCGCATTGCACAGACCAAAAGGCATAACCGTGAATTGATAAAGGGGTCTGCCTGGGACCGTAAACGCTATATTTTCTCTAGATTTTTTCTCCAAGGGGATCTGCCAAAATGCGTCTTTTAAATCGATCGCTAAAATATATCTGGTATTTTGTAGCCGACTGAGGGTACCGTCAACGTGTGGAAGTGTACGCATCTTTGATCGTTCTTTCGTTTACTTTTCTTGCATCTAGGCAGAGGCGGTTCTTGGTACCTTTAATAACTAACGACACAGGTGAGTTCCAGCTACTGTTACTAGTTTCTATAACCCTCATCTCTACCATTCTGTCAAGCTCTTGATAAATAAGTTTTTGTATCGCAGGTGATATGGGGTAATGACGTTGCTTAACTGGTAAGTTGTCATCTACTACTTCAATAATATGTTCCTCCATATCAGTACGACCTAGTCCTAGGACAGGGAAGGATGGAAATTGTGCCTTCACTTTATCTAAAGCTATGGTTTGTTCTTGTGTCAGGTTGTGCTGCACCGCATCGAACGAAAGGTCCCCATCGGCGGGCGCGAGTTCTGTATTAGCAGTGGAAGTTGGACGCGCCTTTGCTCCCCTGCTAACAACATCAAGGTTGAATGCCTGCCAAAAGTCTACCCCTAGGTAAACCTCCTGTTGTAGACCGGGCACAATAAGAAACTCAAGATCTCTAATCATGTCATCCCACTCGACTGGTAAAGTTACTACGTCTGTGACTGGTGTTTCACCACCATTTGCCGTCTTTATGTGTTGATCCGTGATTCGCAAAACACTACTTTCTTTGAATTCTAACAGCTTTTATACATTCTTCCCTAAACAGCTAGCTCCTGCCCCGGAGTCTAACAAAGCGAAAACACCCTTACCCGCAATCTTTGTTTGCGGTTATCTCCTTTTATCGTGACAATTGTTGATACAATTTTATTATGGATTCTCATATAGGTTTTTTTCTTCTGTCTAATTTTTTGGATTTTCCAAAAGTTTCTGTTTTTATTTTTCTCTTCGATCGTTTCATAAAATATTTTCTTTCGGGCCATTTCATACTCTAATTTTCTTTGATGTAAACTCTTGATTTCGTGTTTTGGTTCTAAATTTACCTTCTGGCCTATTATTTCATCAACTTTTCTTTTTTGGATTCGAACTTCCGGCTGTTTTCCGGGCATTCCGCCTCCTGACTGGAGCTTCCCGTGATCTCCGCCAGGGTAGCGTTTCCCTTTTCATTCTTATAAACACAGAAGGACATATCACGCCCACAAGCAAAACATACCATATTATGAAAGGACGATTGACAACTATTTTCTTTTTTTAGACTCGGATGGGTTTTTGACAAAATAATCGACAGGCATATCACATTTAAAATACAACATTAAATGGAACGGTGACGCACAATACGAATTGATGGTTGGGTTTGGGTTATTCGCCTGAAAAGCCCTTGATTCGCCGGTCCGGCCTATACTTGGTCTATTGTTACCAGCTTGCTGGTTGTACTGCGACTTCTTCGTGGGCAGATTATAGATAGCTTCTACCGATTTCCCGCCTACTACCTCGTCTAAAAACTGTGTATCGGGATATACTAACTCGTTTATGGCTTTCGACCTGCTCTTATTCTCTTTTATTACGCGTTCTGCCCGCCTACATTCGGCTTTCAATTCTGCTAAGGTATCTGTCCTCGAGGCAAAGGTCAAGTTTGCTAAGTATGGTTTGAAGTTTTCTTTAATAATATTGACGAGCTGCTTTTCAGGAATTCTCTTTTTCAGCCGAAAAGTTAAGTCATGGACTTCAGCATAAAAATCATCAAAGGATTCTTCGACAAGCTGTTTTCTTTCCATAATTTGTCGGATTATCTCGTAATCCGACTCCGCCGTCTTGAAGTGGACTAGCAGCTCGGACTTCAAGTCGGAGTATCCAAAGCTTGGATCTTCGGAGTGGTCTTCCAAAACCTACCAGTACCACTTCAAAGCGGAGCCGGTTACGAGACAGTGGAAAATCTCTGAATAATTGGTCGTATGAAATCTCATGTTGCGAACGTAACCTTTCCACCCTGAATAGGAAGCTCTCTACGGTTATACCTTTATTAGTGCCATCGAACTTGACATGCCATTTGTCGAGATCTACCTTCTTCCCCTTTGGCACTTGGCGTTGAGTTTGTTCGGCTGTTTCTTCTTCGCTGTGGTTACCGTTTTCAGTGGCACTTCGTCCAGCCCCGTTACTTCTACGGGCTCCTAATTCTGGCGTCGATGCGTCGCGGTGGTTCATCGCCTGAGCAGACGTTTCCATCTTAGTGACTCGGTTGCTGAGGTGCGAAACATGGGCTCTCATATTGCGGACTTCGCTGAAACACTGCGCCATTACATCGGTCTGTTGTGCCATCATCGCCATCAATCGGCTCAGCTGTTCGACACTGGTCGCAGATGAAGTCGCGCCGCTTCCTTGAGTTTTTGCACACTCAGCTCCCGAAGCTCCTGGCTGGTCACCTGCTGTTGGCTCAGAACCCCTAATGGCACCTGCTTGCTCAGAATCCGACATTTCGAATAATTGGTCCAATTTCCTCGAAAAGCTGATGGATTCGCCTGAAGTATTGATTTCAATTTCTCTAGTGAATGAAATGTGGGTCTGGGTTGGCTTGTCTTTGTTGCAAGTGCTAAAGATCCTAGCAGAGCACCTGTTTAAAAAGTCTGTCGGTAGGAAATCAGCCGTATGAGGAATGCCTGTGTCTATCTGGTTGAATAGGGACCCAACAACTTGGTTTTCCACACTACGTGTGACCCGTCTATCTGTGTATAACCCAAGTCCACCAGCAATTCGTTTCTCAGTCTCTCTCTGCCCCATTCACTCACTTTTAGATGCGATAGAGAAAACTTCCAGCAAACCGAAAGAAACTACGATTACGCAGCTGCTCGAAATGGTGATAGCTAAGGACGAAACAGTGAAAATCAGGAAACACTATCGAATACCTATATTTGCCTAGCGAAAACTTTGTGACATTCGAATGAAGAAACCCAAGTTATGAATCTGTATTTATTAGAAACTTAAATATAATCGCGGAAATTCAGACTAAATTCAACTTCAAAGTTTACCTTAATTTGGATTCTCGTTTTAACAAAACCAAATGCCGTGAAAACAGGAAAATGTGGTAAAAAAAATTCATATATAAACTATGGAGATGAATTACTTGTTGAAACAAATTTAAATAAATAATAGGTAACGTAAATTATTAATGTAATGACAAACTACTTAATATTAATATAATATTAATGAATACGTAAACTATTTTAAAGAGTATTGACAAATTCAAACCGTACTAGTATTGACCACTTAATTCACCTTTCTTCTAAGGTTTCTAAAAAGATTATTATTGTGGTTAATGTGGTGATAGCTAAGGACGAAACAGTGAAAATCAGGAAACACTATCGAATACCTATATTTGCCTAGCGAAAACTTTGTGACATTCGAATGAAGGAACCCAAGTTATACATATATATATATTTTTTTTTTATTTGTTGAAATTCTGTTTTAATCCAGAAAAATAGCGTAATACTGTTGGTGTGTTCCGGTGTCGCACCTCGGCGAGGTTATAATGGGTGTAGACGGTCAGTTGATTATCAGAAACGGTTCAGTGTCAGCTAAGTCCCCAAAAAAAAGACACAACAAGCAAAAAAATACATCGAATGTCGCACTGCTACACTCAGAGCGCTGGCTCTAAATACGGTTGCCACATTCACCCGCATACCCCTGTGAAGGCGTCGCGCAGCCTCACCATCTGCAATGCTGGATGGCAAATAAGGTAGCTTACACGGGCGCATACACGAAAATATATTCCCCCCAGGTATGTATGCCAACATTGCTTGCTGATACCACTTATACCAGCGCTATAACCAGCATAATGAACTCTACAGGCAAGATTGGTAACACCCACACACTTGTCACTACTGCACTAATTGTGTCGATCAATCAATACAACGATACTGTCGTGACCCTACTCAGTCCGAAAGGCGAAATATAAAGGATAGTACTGATACTAAAGATACAGATGGAAAGAAGCTAAGATATAGGAAAGTTATGGGAAGTGAAAAAAAAGATATTTGGTCTATTCGTTGGGCGCCATTGTTATGTCTCTGGCTTTGAGGATAAGATAATATGGTGGTAGGCATGCTTGCTAGCCCTGACATAGCTCGTCGGTGGGGGGTCTTTTCCATACACCTTATCTACAGCAAACATAAGCAAAAGAGGGAGTTCATGCCTAGTTACGGAAACGTGAGAAACAATAGACAGATAAGCAAAGAGTAAGAAAAAGGAACAGTAAGGTCAGGCGGAGTCAGTCCCACCCCTTCTGTTTGAAACTCAAAGCAGCCTTGGGCCTCGCCATGACTCCCGCTCTTCTACAAGGCCACCTAAACCTGACTCAAGTCTGTCAATATTTTGGTCAGTAAAGTCATAGCAAGTACGTCCGTTCAGTCACTACCCCCACTTCCCCTACATCGTACCCGTACAACACCCACACAAACTTATCTTTATTAGAACCGCATCGTTCACCTACTTAAACCCTTCAAATCAAACAAAGTGATTTCAATTCAAAGTACATCATAACTCAAAATTATTTATTCCTAAGGTTTTTTTTTTATCTCCTAATGGTACCTAACGACTACTTATATGTATCTGTGTACGCATCGGCGTAGCCAGAATGAAATTTAGGGGGGGCGCTCGACCTTATTAAGCTGGCATTTCAGGGTACTATTTTATATATATATAAGGAAAATTTGAAAGTTAGGGGGGGCGGGGGGTTTGGCGCTCGAGCACCCCCCTGCCCCTACCTGGCTACGCCCATGTGTGTACGTATGTATGTATAAAAAGATGTGAATTCAACAACAAAAAAATCAAAAAAAGAAACTACCAAACCATCTAAGCAGATACAACTTCACTCTCACTTAGAAAGCATAGATGCCTATGTAAAAATTATATGTATTTATATATGTATGTATAAAATAAATAAAACTCAATGAAAAGAAGAGAATAGAAAGCGAATGCGATTCATACGTATGTATTCAAGGCGAATTTATATAAGGTGGTGTTACTAGATCAGCTGACTTTATGTATGTGTTTCGCCTCACGGCTTCTTATGTCAAATTGAAAAATTTTGTTTGAATTTGCACACACACTCTTACAGATTTTGACAGTTTATGCCGCCAAAGCAAAAACAAAATACATGTAAGTTTTTGTTATTGTACTCCTGCTATCACCTTATATAAATTCGCCTTGTATGTATTCATTAACGTATGCATTGCTAAATTATTATGTACTTATGTGCATATAAGCGTGGAATCTGACAAGTGAATAACTTTAAAAAATGCAAAAAAAAAAACTGGAATCCTCTCTCGAACTCCAAACAAGAAAAGTGTAGCTCTATTGTTTAATTACGACCCAGCAAACGTACACATTGGAAG
>NW_023458557.1:40103585-40137754 GCF_013731165.1 Rhagoletis pomonella
ATAGCCCCGTCAGAATGAGTACTTTGCGTACGTGACGCTCAAGTATGAAACTGACGTGACGTGAATGAACGTAGAGCGGCGCCACAATGTAAGCGTTAATGTATATAAACAAAAATCAGCTGTAGTTTGTTGGCGGCAAATGTCTCGCTGTGTTGAAAACAAAAATTTTGTGTTGTGATAGTTTAAAATAAAAAAAAACTCATAAAAATGGAAGCTATAGAAGTCATATTGATTATTTTGATGTTGCTGGAAGCCAGAGAGTGTTTTAAGAGGATTTATGGAGTTCGTAGTTGTTGGGTGCGACCTGCTCTGCAAAATCGTGACAACCATGGATTTTTTAGCACGCATTTTGGATTCACTGAGGAATTCAAGCAAGCAATTCGAATGGAAAAGCCTGTGTTCGTCTTGCTCCTTAGTTTAATAAGAGAGCGAACAAGCAAAAATTCTAACCGACCATCTATTCCCCCAGAGTTTCGTTTATACTTAACCCTCAGGTGAATTGCTTGCATTATAGTTAGGTTGGGAGGCTGCCTCCGTAGGTGGATGCGCAGTAGCATTACAGGTATTAAATGAAAATTAAATAAATTTCAATTTTAGCTACTTGGCTCACGGAGGGAGTAAGCCATTTTATTCCTGCGCTTTTAAAATAGGGCTCTCCACCATGAAAGAAATCGTTGGAGAAACGTGCGATGTCTTGTGGGAGATACTTGGTCCTGTTTATTTGTCAGTTCCACTGAAAGATGAATGGAAGCGTATTGCCACGGACTTTTATTTAATGTGGGATTTACCTAATTGTATTGGTGCGATCGATGGTAAACACATCAATATATTTTGCCCATCAAACTCGGGCTCCCTTTTTTACAATTACAAAGGGACGTATTCTATTGTTCTGCTGGCGGTGTGCGATGCCAATTACACTTTTACTGGCATAGATATCGGGGCTTACGGTTCGCAGAGTGATGGCGGCATTTTGTGGAATTCAGGCTTTGGAAAACTCTTATACAATGGAAAACTGGATCTGCCTGAAAACGGTATATTACCAGACACTGATATAAGTTTCCCGCACTACTTTGTAGGTGATAACGCGTTTCCATTGAAGTCATTTTTAATGAGACCATATCCAGTTTTGTATGAATACATAATTTATACTAAGTTATTTCCTCATTAAATGCATACTTATTTTATTAAGGAGCCAACTTGCCTCTGGACAGGCAAATTTTTAACAAGCGGTTGTCCAGAGCACGGCGCGTAATTGAAAATGCCTTTGGAATTTTATCTTGCCGTTGGAGAATACTTTTAAGTCCTTTGCAAATGAGCCCCGCATATGCTGAAAAAATTGTTAAAGCTACTGTTGTCCAGCGGAGTATCTCGACCAGGAGGAAGGCGACGGTTTTAAAAAAGGATTGTGGCGGAGTGATGTTTCAAGTTGATGTTTTACAAAAGGCTCGGAGGGTAGGCTCGAACAATGCATCACAAAATGCCTTCAAATTAAGAGATATATTGAAGAATTTTCTCGTATCCCATCCAGTACAAAGTAGACCCCAATAAAGAAAAAGGTAACCTATATTTTATACCTTTCTGGTAAGCATAATTTAATTATTATCGCATTTTCAGGAAATACTTCCTAAAGAATTTGCCAACGGGATTTCGGAGTTGAATTCGACTTACTTTTAGATACTTTCGTAACTTGCTTTTTACCTACGGAACAATTTTGTGTGGAGGAATATGCTAACACCGTCAGGAAAAAATTGTCCAAATCAAGAAAATTTATTCTCAGCTTCAAATTGCCCTCTATTATATTAGATTTGAATTTTCCTTAATTTTTCGCAAAATTTTAAATTTTGATTAACATGATTTTTTTTAAGATTTTTTTTTTAAGTTTTCCAGCATCTTTGAGCTTGCTCTTTGTTATACTAAAGTTTAAGGGGCCATACTTAACTTATACTTAAAATTTCTCTAAAAAATCCGATTAGGAAGCTGCAAATTAGTATCAAAATTTACTGAATTAACCTAAACTACACTTTCATGAAAACTTAGCGGAAAATATTAAAAAAAGAGCTACATCTTTGACCATAGGTGTATGTTACAGCGTCAAATAAAGCAACTATTTATTTTATTTACACTTTCAGTTGAATTGCAAGTTTTTTATTTTTTCAAATTAATTCACTTCCAATTTTTTCTCTTTCATGTCAATATATATTGCTGATTTATAATATAGATATTTGTCAAATACATGTTGATCACGTATGGGAATATCCCTATTTTGTTACTAAATACTGAATATACAGTATCGGTCATATTAATAGCACCCCCATTTCAAAGTGACATTGTTTGTCACTTATTTTTAATTATTAATTTTTAAATTTAAATTTTTTTTCTCTGAAGTGCTAGAATTTTTTTGAGTACACAGTTTTATAGCCAATTCAATTTTAGTTAGTGGCTAAAAATTACCGTTTATTTTTTAGAACTTTTGTCGCATTTGCTTCCATATAACGAATAAACACAATTTATTTTTATATGGAAGAAATGCCTTCGGTGAAAAAAATTCTAAAAAATAAACGGCCATTTTTAGCCACTTGAAGCTTTCACATTATCAAACTAAAATTGAATTGGCTATAAAACTGTGTACTCAAAAAAATTCTAACACTTCAGAGAAAAAAATTTTGAATTTCGATGAAAATTTGTTGCATTCTTTTGTAGTCTTTTACGAAGTTTTAAAATTGGGTCTATATGGGTTTTGTTAGAGAATAAACTGTGTTTTAATTTAAAATTCTTAAAAATAAATAATTAAACATAAGTGACAAACAATGTCACTTTGAAATGGGGGTGCTATTAATATGACCGACACTGTATAATAATCAACATATTAAATTATTAATTTCTTTGAAAATAAATAGCATTCAAAATTATTACATTCATTGTTTTTCTAGAAAATATGCACTTATTTCAAAAAAAGAATAAAAATATTATCACATTCATTGTTTTTCTAGTTAATTTAAAAAGCAAACCATACTCAGACTTATGTACATATAACTTGGAATTACCATTCATTTCACCCAGAATAACGGAGAATGCAGTCACCCATAAAAATAAGTATACAGGAATTTTTTGACAATATTTAAGATGTTTTCCATGACAATTATTTTTCGTAAATTTTTCAATTAAATAAAGTTCATACTAAACCGAAAACCATATAAATCAAAACATCTAACTTTTTGCAAAACTTTAGAAAGTTCCCCAAATTTTTGCCCAAATTTAAAATCTTTTTTTGCAAAAAGTTAGTTGTTTTGATTTATATGGTTATTGGTTTAGTATGAACTTTATTTAAATGAAAAATTTACGAAAAATATTTGTCATGGAAAACATCTTAAATATTGTAAAACACCTCCGTATACTTATTTATGTGAATGATTGTGAAATAAAATTTAATCCTAATTTATCACAATAAACAAAACTAAACTAAAATTCATCACAGTAAAACATAACTGAATTCAAATTCAATTTCAAATCTACCACAAAAAGTAAAAATTAAAAAAAAAAAAAAAATTACTTAAAAGCTTTGTCCGCCACTGTGCACAAAATTTAAAATATCTATTTTAAACCTATCTTGAAGTTCTTCAGGGTACTTCAATAAATACCCATCCAGAACTTTTAAAAAACTCTGCATTTCGGCTTACTGGCTGAGGGGCTTTTTCCGACTTCTGCAGCCAATCACTCACAGCTCCACACAGTGTGTCAAAACGATCTTCATCTCTTTTTCTCTTTGTCTGAGAATGGCATTGGCGTTGGTGATTGGGCAACGAAATCGACCTCGGGTTGCGATGGCTCCTCCTGCTCAAAAATGAGTTGCGAGTCACACACAACGTACTGCTCCGTTTGTGGCGTAAAAGTTTCCACGCTAGCGAAAGAGGTACTATTTGGTTGCGACTCATACATATAGTCTGTTCCAATAGCAGTCCGGTTTACAGGATTTAGTCAGAACTTACAGGAAGTCGTTCCTATTGACATAAAACCTGTAAGTGGGAACACATTTGAGAGAGTAACTGAGTAACTGTTCCTAGTCAGAAGTTACAGGATTTAGTCCGGAGTTTTTTTTCCTGTAAGTTCATGAAAAGTGTCAAACGATCAGCTGATTTACATGTGCAAACAAAAACAGAAAGCGGTGAAAGCAAAGAACCTTATATTTGTTAAAAAATAGAAGTAAACAACGAAATATTTGAATATGTATAGATTTTAATAATTATTTAGTGATATTTCAGCCAAATCAATGACATGTAAACAAACCGTCTGACGTTTTTACAGGAAATAGTGCTTTTTGCGTTCCTATGCACTTCTGCATCTGTTCTTCTTTTACTCTCATTTGAGAGCGTAAAATTGTAGTTTGACAGTTCCACAGGTTTTAGTCCGAAGTTCAAAGGAACAGACTAATAATGTGCTGCTCCGTTTGTGGCGAAACACTTCCCACGCTGTTGAAAGTGGTATTACCAAAAGTCCTGTCATATGGAAGTATTTAATTAGTTTATGTTTATACATATATTATATCAGATCAATAAGTGCTTACTGTCGAGGTGCAACGTGACGTGCCAAGAATCCCATCGCCTCCATGTATTGCCAACCACCAATGTCCTTCGCAGCACTTCCAGAAGGCGCCTTCCTGCTTTCTTTCACAAAACGGTCTCGAAGAGACCTCCAGCGACTCTGACACTGCTCTACTACAAATTTTTAACAAATTTACAACAATTCATTGCAATTTCTTTAAAACATTCAATTACCGGAGGCACCTGCGGCAGCCGCCACATAATTCCAGGCTTTCTCTTTTGCCAGTTTGTTCCTATAACTGGGAACACTTTTGTCAAAAAGACAAGGGTGCATTTGTATCGCTTGTATAAATGTATATTCCATTTTATTCACTTTTATTTTTTATTCGTACAAAATCACAACTTTCTTTCACTAAATCAAATATTGCGCGCGAGATAAAATCCAAATGACAAGCAGCTGTCATTTGTGTTACATACGCCAAAAGTTGAGAGTTGGCCAACGTTCGTCGGTTCCGTCAACGCAAGGGTTGCCAATCTGGCGCTCTACATGCAAATACACGTATTTAACTTAACTGTCAGTTTCATACTTGAGCGTCACGTACGCAAAGTACTCATTCTGACGGGGCTATAACTCACTGCTGGTGCATAGACCATGTTGGCATGCTAGTTGAGAGGAGTGTGCATACGTACGTAGATATGTATGTATGTACATATCAATGCTTCATTTCAATTGAATTGTTGAATTGTTTTTGAAATACAGTAACATGGCTTCGGCAACCCATAAAACATGCCTTCAGCAACAAATCAAATGGCTTTCAGCAACAAGTCAAAGGACTTCTGCAACGAATGAACTGCGGCGTCTTCTCTTCGCCAACCATCCAAATGAGCTCTCATGCTTTCGGCAACCGACAAAATGCAGTATCGTGCTTTCGGCAGTCAATCAAATACGGCGGTTGCTGGTTTCGTGCACGTTCACTCGAAATACAGGTTTGCCGAAGTCAATATCAGTATGAGCTGTTATAAGTATCGTTCACTTGCGGTGGCTGTATTTCCAAGCACTGCACGCTATGCGCTGGTGTTCGTTCATCCCCCGTTTTTAATATGAGCAGGCTTAAAGTCACAAAAACAGCATCGTTTGTGTGATCTTCCAAAATTTCCACGATTCGAACATGGTTTAATGAGAAAAAGTGGCAACATTGCTTTTTCGCGTATACAGTGGCTAGTTGCGTTTCAGTGATCGCCGATCGAGATTTCATTTATTATTTTACATTATTTGGTTAAAGTAAAGTTACGCAAATTTAACATCGATGTGATGCTGTATCAATTTGTGATCAACTCTGTTTGTTTTGTTTCCTAATTAAGTGAGGAAATTTTAATTGACAGCACCGACAAATGAATGTATACACAAACAAATGTTCGGTTATGGTTAAAACAATTCAAGTTTTTGTATTGAATTTTCGGTTTAAAATTTATTTTTTCCTTTTCAGTAGGGTTTTTTGCACATTATATTCTGCGTGAGAATTGATCATAATAGATACGAATCTGAATAAGCGACTGGAATACGGCTGTTTATCAAAACCATACGATTTCGAACTCGCGTAAATGTACATTTGCTAAATGCGATAGCATGAACGCTCGTCGAAAACATATGTTCGAAAGTGCGAAATGTTGCATTTTAAATGCAGCAAAAACGCTGCATAACTTTGAACAATTAAAAGGTACACGAACGCAACTAATTGCACGCATACTACGTGTATGCGACAGAATTCGCGAATTCTTCATTTCATGAACTCAAAAATGGTCCCGTTTATGCATAGTTCGCGAATTCATGAAATAAATGGATTTGAAAAAGTGGCAACGCACTGGCGGGAAACTATACAGTAGGGTTGTGATTTTTTTGCCTCCTTTTGAATTTGCAAAAGCCATTGGTGCCAGCAAAGAACGTCAATCTATAAGAGGAGACAACACGTTATAATTGTAGCGAGTGTGAACATCAGGAGCGTGCCTTCTCTTTTCATCCAACCATAAAACGTATCTGGGTAAAAGAGAAAGCACGCTCCTGATGTTCTCACTCGTTACAATTATAACGTGTTGTCTCTTCTTATAGATTTACGTTCTTTGGTGCCAGGCAATGAACCTCATTTTATTAAAATTGGTTTTAATACATTTTCAGTTTATTCTATTTGAATTCATTTTAAATGTGAACAATTCCACATAACTTTTCCAATGTTTAAAATTGTGGTTATGCCACTCATGGTTATTATTCTGAAAACATCATAACCCTAGTAAACAGTTGTTTGTGAAACGTGGCGTTGCCGGACTTGCACTTCACGATTTCATGAAACGATGCCGAATTCATGGTTATATTTCGTGTATAACTGAGTTCATGAAATGGTGTTTATGCAGCCAATTTTAATCTAAATTCATGAAATGAATTCGTGAATTAGCCTACGCATAAACGTAGTAGCAGTTTGCCAACCAACATTTTTGCATACGCCGACACAAGGCATAACAAGGTAGAAGTGATTTCGACATTTCTCTCTTTTGAACTGCGACTGAAATGTCAACTCTTAACCCTATACTATTCAAATTTTTTTTTTATACAAATTTTCAATTGTGAGCTATGCGACTGATTTTAAATACATAATAAAATGAAAAGGAATTGCGAGCGGTGCGTTGTGTTTGTCAAGAGCCTGGACAACAAACTTGTGCGTTATTTTAAACCTTCGAATTGTCAAGTGAAGCGACAACGGTGGGCAAATTGCTGCGATGTTTCATTAGGAGACTCTTCATGTGTGGTCGTGACTTTATTTGTTGCCTATCGCAGCCGAGTATTTCTAAGTGGACGCGTTTGGTCCCAGGTGCAGGATTTATCATACCGAATATGAAAAGCAAATCTCCCTTTCATATACATACATGGGTAGGCCAAATTTCAAATAGTGGTCTGATAAAACCTAAACCAGTATTCCTTGTTGATATAAAGAAACTGAAAGTAATTTTTAATAAATTTAATGGAAAGGAAATTTCGAACAGCAAAAATTTAATAGCTAAATTATTGAAGTTAAGTTTTGATGTAAATTTGGAAGGATCAAACTTTTTTTAATGTCTAATATACTTTAGAATTAAGTATTTGAATAAAAAAATAAATATTGTCAAAACGGTTTTATAAATGAGTGTGTTTCATTTAGTGTGTAATTTTGGGTAAGTATGCATTTCCACATTTACATTAAACCGAAAATTCAATAAATAAAATGAAGCTGATTCTAATGAGATTTAAATATTTTCATATTTTTATTTATTTATTTATTTATTTATTTGTTACAGTCTTGCGACTTAAAAGTACAGATAGGTATTTTTAATATATAACAAAGTTTACAAAAACTTTCATTTCAAAGATGTTGAGTTCTATCAAATATCGTAAATGCATAACAAAGGGTTAATTTCGTTGTTTACATTTTTTGACATTACAGTCAGGTATGAGAGAGCTCGACTGAATTGTCACTTCTACCTTGTTGAATATGCCTTGCGCCGACCTACGCTTGTATTCAAAGTCCTCCTCGATGCCTTAGGCAAAGAACATAGTGAGGCGACAAAGAGAGCGACAAGACATTTTCCGATAATAGCGAAAAAGAGACAAGAAGTTTCACATTTCACATTCCCACGACAGCCGGTTCTACGTACCGGAATGACTCGGGTTTTACCCAACCAAAGGCTGTTGTTTCAGCGATCTAACCCTCGCTTCGAACCGGCAGGATGTATTCGGAGAGAGGGGCTTCCGCATGACAACGGTATACAACATTTCTTGTGCATGGGTCCCGACGGAATATGCATGCTGATGCTGAAAAATTTGGGTCCTGCGGGAGTAGCGTACCTAACCGAGGTCCTCAATTTGTCTATGGCCACTCTCATCATCCCAGACATCTGGAAGGTGGGGAGAGTGGTCCCACTGCTCAAACCGGGGAAACCTGCCAACATAGGAGATTCTTATAGGCCGATAACACTCCTTTCCCCGCTAGCGAATACACTCGAGGCCTTGCTGCTCCCGTATTTCACAAACTACTTCCGCAGCGAAGCATCAGCATGGTCGTGGCCTCAACCGTAAACGTCCCTGTGAGAGAACGATTCTAGTAGCGTTGGACCTGTCAAAGGTTTTTGACACAGTCAGCCATTCCACGCTACTAGAAGATACAGAGGCTTCCTCTCTCCCACAGAGGCTCAATCGGTGGTCGGCAAATTATCTGAGTGGTCGACACTCGTCGGTAATGTCTAGAGACAAATCTAGCAAACTTAGAAAAATAAAACTGGGGTATCCACAGGGTGGTGTCCTTTCCCCGCTACTGTTTAACTTTTACATTTCAAAGCTCCCTCAACTACCAGAGGGAGTCTCGACTGGGCGACTGGGAATGGAATTGATGACCTGTGTTCGAAAGTAAACGGGTATCTCCGAACTTTCTTGCTTCTTCACTGCAAAGTGTCTAGCCCTCTCCCCTACGAAATCCTCTGCGACCCTGTTCACAACCTGGACGAAGGAGATCAGGCTACCTCTGGAAATTCACGTCGATTACATACCAATTCCGACGGTGAATAATCCCAAAATACTCGGAGTAACATTTGACAGCCTGCTCTCCTTCTCTGCGCACGCAACCGCTATTGTCAATAAAGTACAGAGCCGCAACTAGGCCCTCAAGTCGCTAGCCGGCAGTACTTAGGGCAAAGACAAAGAAACGTTGCTGGCAACATACAAGGTAATAGGCCGGCCGGTTTTAAACTACGCAGCACCAGTGTGGTCGCCGGGGACTAGTAGGACGCAGTGGATGAAGCTACAGACAGTACAAAACACAGCACTTAGCGACCGAATGCCTCCTGATGTCACCAGAACCCCACCTCCACGATGAGGCGAAAATGCTCCCAATCAGGGAGCACAACACGATGCTCTGCAAGCAGTTTCTGGTTGGGAGCCACAGATGTGGCCACCCAAATAGACAGCTGCTTGCAGAGGAGCCCTCGCCAAGGCACGTTAAGAGGCATCTATATGAACTGACGGACGAAGTCCAGAGGTTTATCAATCAGCCTCTGGACCCGTCAGCTTACAGACAGGCCCTGAACGGCATTCACAGGGACGCAGTCTCGAGTTATGTAGACTCTAGACCTGTGAATGCCTTTCTAGGCACACAAACACCGGACATTGACGCGACGGAGCTCCATCTTCCTCGGGAGACCAGAACAACAATAGCCCAACTTCGCTCTGGCTACTGCAGCAGGCTAAACTCCTACCTGAATAGGCTAAATGCGGGTGTGCCGAATGAATGTCGGGCACGCGGAGAGACCCCTCACGACTGGAACATCTCTTCGCATGTCCGGAAAACCCCACAACCCTAACGGCGTCGCCCCTGTGGACCGACCCCATAGAGGCTGCACGCTTCTTGGGGCTGCCGTTAGTGGAACTCGACGACAACGACTGAGATATCAACCGATCTGGGCGGGGTTGTTGTAGCCGCTACAACAACAACAACAACAAGTTTAAAAACATAGTGAAGCAACCATCAGCTCAGAAAGCAACGAAAACAAATTTTTTGTTTTCTTCGCTATGCTATTTGTCGCTTTCTTCGCTTTTCGCTTCATTATGTACTGGCATATTGAAAAAATAAAGGTTTGTTTTTGTCGCTATTATCCGAAAATGTCTGGTCGTTCTCTTTGTGGCGTTACTATGTTCTTTGCCTTAGGAAATTGTTAACATCGATGGCAAACATCCAATTTTGATTAGATATTATCGATGTTTAAAAAATCTATGTATCGTTTGCATACCCATCGTTTTGTAAATTCGTTTGAGGAATTATATAAATACAGAAGACACCAATATAATAATAGTAATAAATATAATAATTATAATGATGATGAACAAATTTTTTCACACCAGGAGCTTGCCATTGTTAAAAGGATTGCAAGTGAGTCAGTTCGAAGCTGCTGTACAAAGATTAGCATCTTTTACAGCAAAAAACATCATACAAGAAACTTCCGATGAAGCCGGTACTTTACTCGCACGTTTTGCGAAACATGTCGCTTTGGAATTGCAAAAAGATACGCCAATTATTGCCACTGCGATAAGGTATGCTGATTATTTCCCTATAACTGACACACGATATTTGCAAAAGGAACTGACACGAATATCTCCAGACCAACTGCCAGCTCTTATTGTATTCGCTTTTACATATCGGCCTAGCGCTGATCCTAAAAAATATGCCGCTTTATTAAATGAGCTAGATGCCACGGCAGTACAGCTACTTCCTAATATGGACCTTAATACAATTCTGAGGACGTTGTACGCGTTCCTTTACCTCATGCCCAATTGGATAATGCGAATTGACTTCTACAAAGCGGCCATGCAAAGAGTAACATCACACGAAATATTAGTTGCTTTGACAAAAGAAAAATTTGTTCAAATCTGCTTCTATTTGGGCTTGGAAAAGAACCGGAAAGAAAATGCTGGATTGTTTCAAGAACTGCTCAGTAGATATTTAGAGTTATATCTTCCTAAATTAAGTACACTAGATCTAGTTATGGTTGGTAATGCCGCATTCAAGACATCCACTTATGTAGATAGCAAAGCATATAACCAACGTTTGATAGATGAAGTCCTAAAGCTTTCATTCAATGAATCTAGCAACGATGTACTTCTAGTAACCTTAATTAAAGCAATGCGTCTGCAGCGTGTACATTCCGAGGAAGTTTGTAAGCACTTGACAGCTTTATGCAATGAAATTTTTCTGGAGAGGTTTCAAATCCGTGGTTGCGTTCATATATTTGCCTATCTTGCGGACAATCTTTGGGATGAACGGAATGCTCTTGAATGTTTGGTAAAACATTGTTTACCTCGTCTGCGACGAGAAAATGCGCGATGCAAAGATATTGCAACATTTCTATGGTGCTGTGCGCAACTTAACTGCAATTTGTCAGAAAAAGACCTAGAACAAATCGAAATCTTGCTCATAAACAAAGTTAATCAGAATGAATTCCGAAACTTTGTGGACCAGTTGGTCGATAGCTGTCTCTCCTTATGGATATTGGGTAACAGGTCACGCGTGCTTTTAGAGACTGTTATAGATCTAAAAATGAGTTCACTATGTAACAACAAAAATAAACAATGTGAACAACCTAAAGTCGAAAGCCGATTCCAGGTGCTGACTTCAGCTATTGCTATAGAAGAACCGACTTGGCGTTTTAAAAATATAAAAGTACCAACTAAACCGAAAGTGGATACAATCGCACCGTCATACCTCCTTAAAGACCGAAATAATCTGGTAGATTTAGCTAGGAAAATCGAAGAGTATTCAACTGTAGCCTCGGCTAAATTGGTTTGTCCTGTTAATGGCATAAATATACCAAGTGTACTAGTGAGCTTCAATGAGCCAACTAATTCAAATATGTTTCTTGAACTCCTGTCTGAAGATCTAGAACTGCACTTCAGCAAAACACCAAATGGATTAATGAGACTTAAAATCCGGTTGTTAAAAGTCTTGCGATATAGGGTTACTACAGTAAGTAATTCTTAATTTGTCTCTTTAAAATATTCGCATACTTACACACAAAGTAAAAATTTTCTTTTGTTTTTGTAGTTGCCTGAAAAGCAGTATGAAAAGGACGGCGATTTGGGATACTTAGTATGCAATTCCGGCGGCGATACTACTCCCAAACTTCAATCGTTGAAAGTTTAACGTTTGTGATTCTGTTTTATGGTGGTTTCGTTTTTACCAAAAAATGTCCTTCCACGGTGCAAAATGTGTTTGATGTTACACTCAACCCTGTAAAATGGCATGTTTTTGCCTTCTTGTTCTTGTCCAGCTCACGGATTTCATAATATTATCGTTTTAAGCAACCATCTGATTTTCAGGGCAACCATCTCCCCTGACAAAGCTTCGAAGGGCAGAGAATGTGTCTTTTTTTCTTTTTTGTCTTACAAGAGTGTGACATTTCAAGAAACGAACACAAAATTTTCTGCCCATTTGCCTGCATTTAGAATCGAACACGAAAAGAGAAAGGGCAATCAAAAAGGGACATTTTTTGGTAGAAACGAAAACACCATTAATTTTTGAATAGCCCAGTAAAATTAGATAAATTTGGTTCGAAAAACAAAAAAAAAATGTAACTGCGCTTTTTTGATGCAGTTTATTTCTATTTGACACATAGATCGTGGATTAACAGTCTTGCCCCTTAATTTTATTTGGCAACACTCGCCCATCTTGGATTATATTTATTTCGGGGTTTTTGCGATTTGCAAGCATATTTTGCGGTTTTCGTAACAAAATGTTTAAACACAAATTTGTAG
The DNA here is from genome assembly GCF_013731165.1 of Rhagoletis pomonella. Classification (NCBI taxonomy): domain Eukaryota; kingdom Metazoa; phylum Arthropoda; class Insecta; order Diptera; family Tephritidae; genus Rhagoletis; species Rhagoletis pomonella. The sequence goes on from NW_023458557.1 coordinate 40,116,447, forward strand.
AGAATTTAATTTCTCATAGATATTTGTTATATAGAGGGTAAAAAAAAATTGTATATTAAATAATTGGCAAAAACTGCGAAAACATTTTACATTGGCCTTTATTATGAGTTGCATTAGATTTTAACAGAATTTTGCTTTCGATGATACATCAAGTGTTAGAAAATTGTGAAAAATATATGATTTTGCATTTGTTTTCTTACTTTTTGGCGGCTAGACACTAATTTTAAACAATTTTTTATTAATTTCCTGCAGTTCTAACGTGAATACTAAACACACGCTCGAAAGGTTGGTTTTACTTCTGAAAGAAAATCCCAATACCCATGATGCAATAATACAAGGCGTTATCGGTTGGCAACTTCTCGCTCTAATTTCGCCATATTGACTGCCTTAGGTTAAACAGTGTTACTTCTTTAACAATTCTTTGCCTAATAATATAGTTGAATTTTTTTTTTTTCTCAGTATACACATTTTGTTTTCTCTAAAAGGTATTATATCTTAGTTTACTTCATTTCATTGCGAATATACTATAAAAAAGCAAAATTTGTTTAGAAGAAAATATGAAATTTTATATTTTTCCCCCGAATGGGGATTCATTTCTTCCCGTTTTTCTTCTTATTCTACTGAGCTAAGGCGGTGTCAAATCGAGCTGTCACAACTGATACCACCTTGTATTATTGCATCATGCTCAATACCATCGTATATACTTACAAGTATGGAATTCTATGCCCCTTTCTGTCTATTCTCTTTCTATCAACGGATGTGCCTGCCAAACAGCGAACGTGCATCGATGATGCGAACGGGATTGAAATGAAAGAAATGGGAGATGGATGACATGAGAATGAAAGTATTAATTAATTATTAAGAAAGAAAATTTTCTTTAAATTTTTAATGTTGATTGTTTAAAGTTTCTTTTTATTCTGGAAAAATATTTTACATTTTCTCGGCAGCACCCTTCGAAACCTGCTTGTTCTCTTAAAAATTAGAATTCAAAACAATTAACAAAGTATTTAACATCCGTTACATTACCCCCTTCCAAAAAAATTAATGTAAAAACTCATATCTTGAAATTAACAACTTTCTTTTTGTTTTCCGGAAAAATATAAGCCGGTTTTAGTCTATCGACTGAAATAGCTACATTATTATTTTTTTTCCAACCAGGAACGTCTTACGAAAGCGTTTTATCACCTTAATAAGGAGGTTCCAAACATTTTTTTATTCTATCGATTCGAACGAAAACATGTGTGCACGTATATAAGTCAGTTGGAATGTATGGCGTGATTGTGACCGGTTTCCTTTCTTGCGAACGAATGTTCTCAAAATGGTCACGTAGTTTTGTAATAAAATCTAATGGATCAGTATTCGTGTTGCTGCGTGTAGTTGGAAAAATTGCACCTGGAACCTTAATATTTTCACCATAAAACATTTTAGCCGGTGTTCCGCGAATTTCTTCCTTAATAGTGGCCCGGAGGCCTAATAAAATTAATGGTAATTCGTCTGTCCAATTAACTGCATTGTTAGAACATTTTATTGAAGTCTTTAGTGTTCTATGGAATCGTTCTACCATCCCATTTGCTTGAGGATGGTAGGATGATGTCCGTGTTCTTATAGCGCCTAAAACTTGCAAAGTTCTCGAAAGAGAATGGACTCAAATTGAGTACCTGGATCGGTGGTAATTTGAGTTGGTACACAGAACATAGAAACATATTCTCTAACCAAACATTGAGCAATAGTTTTAGCTTCCATATCTTCTAAAGGATATGCTTCAGGCCATCTAGAGAAGCGATCAACAATTGAAATGTATCTGTATCCCTTTGATGGTGGTAGAGGTCCGACCAAATCCATATGTATATGATTGAACCGACCTGGAGGTATTGGAAACATGTCTAACTGAGATTTTATGTGTCTTGTAACTTTACATTTTTGGCATTCATTTATATGCTTGTTCATTTGAGGCCAAAAATATAAACTAGTAATTTTCTTCCGAGTTGATCTAATACCGGGGTGGGAAATATTATGAATCAAGTGAAATATTCTTTTACGAACTGTAGAAGGAACATAAGTTCGGTACATGTTGGTAGATAAATCACACCAAAGAGACTTATTACAGCAAAATTCCATTTGTCTCAATTGGTAGGAGGAATTTTCTGATTGACTAGCTCTTAAGTGTTTGAGTTGTTCATCGAGTACTTGCTCTTCTGCCAAGATTTCAAAGTAAGGAATATCCAATTGAATAGAATCTATTCCTGATCTTGACAGCGTATCAGACACAATATTATCAGTACCTTTCATGTATCAAATATCTGCAGTGAACTGCGAAATTAAATCTAACTGGCGGGCTTGTCTGGGGGAACGCCCTGTTTTCGTGAGAAGAGCTGTTGTGAGTGGTTTGTGATCCGTGAGTACAAAGAAATCCCGACCTTCAACAAAATATTGAAAATGTCTAATAGCTTCATGGATAGCTAAGAGTTCTTTGCCGAAAGCGGAATATTTCGTTTGGGCTGGGTTTAATTTTTTGCTGAAAAATGACAAAGGTTGCCATTGATTGCAGACATATTAGTTGCGTTCCAGATGCTTCACGATATTCACGAAATTCACGATTTGCAGGAACAGCTGTTTTCCTCATTAATAAACCTTATGGGAGGTGGTCACCTGGAACGACTTCCTGTAAAAACCTGCAAATCGTGAAGCATCTGGAACGCAACTATTGTTGCAGGACACCGCCTAATGCTGTGTTATAGGCTGTTTTTGCTTACGCGTAAAAGCACATTTAGCGCATTTAGCTCTAAATGCTACTCTAAATGTACATTTATCCATACAAAATTCGTCACCTAAATGCAACTAAATGCAACTACATTTTTGCATTAAGAATCTAAATGCTAAAAGCAACCCTGTGATCTTCCAAAATTTCCACGATTCGAACATGGTTTAAAGAGAAAAAGTGGCAACATTGCTTTTTCGAGTATACAGTTGCTAGCTGCGTTTCAGTGATCGCCGATCGAGATTTCTTTTATCTTGCATTACATATTTGGATAAAGAAAAGTTAAGCAAATTCAACATCGATTTGATACTGATAGAAATCTGGATCAATTTGTGATCAACTCTGTTTGGTTTGTTTCCTAATTAAGTGAGGAAATTTTAATTGAATGCACCGACAAATAAATATATACACAAACAAATGTTCGGTTATGGTTAAAACAATTCAAGTTTTTGTATTGAATTTTTGGTTTAAAATTTATTTTTTCCTTTTCAGTAGGGTTTTTGCACATTATCTTCTGCGTGAGAATTGATCGTAATATATACGCATCTAAATAAGAGACTGGAACACGGCTGTTTGTCAAAAGCATACGATTTCGAACTCGCGTAAATGTACATTTGCTAAATGCTATAGCATGAACGCTCTTCGAAAACATATGTTCGAAAGTGCTAAATGTTGCATTTTAAATGCAGCAAAAACGCTGCATTATGGGCTGTTTTTGCTTACGCGTAAATGTACATTTAGCGCATTTAGCTCTAAATGCTACTCTAAATGTACATTTATCCATACAAAATTCGTCATCTAAATGCAACTCAATCTTTGCATTTAGAATTTAAATGCTAAAAGCATCCCTGTGATCTTCCAAAATTTCCACGATTCGAACATGGTTTAATGAGAAAAAGTGGCAACATTGCTTTTTCGAGTATACAACCGCTAGCTGCGTTTCAGTGATCGCCGATCGAGATTTCATTTATTATTTTACATTATTTGGATCATGGTACAATAAAAACAGGTAGAAGCCAAATTGACATCAAACCTACAAAAGTCAAAGTTTTCGGGAGAGTAAAAATAAAAATGAGCGTGTGTAGGGAAAAATAAAAAATTACATTTCGCTGGTTGACGTTTTTGAGTAAATTTGAAGTTTTGTTTCTATTTATTTATTTTTCTTTAGTTAAAATTTGTTAATTTGTATGTTGTTTTATGTTCTTAATTTATGAGTTGCAGTGTTGTTGGAGGGACTTTCCGGCATAAGGGTCATAGGAACAGCACTTGGCATCAAACGTGCCTTTTAAAATGTTTAACGCACAGCAAGGCATTTCGCTGCAGCTCTGGCCCACAGCTGCTTTCGCAACGCTCTTTACGCGAAGGACATTGAGGCACGTTAAATGGTATCTGCTTCACATTTAACACCACATAAAAAACAACGCTTCGGTGTTGCATTTTTAACACATACATTAAGTATAAACTGCACAACACTACAAAAATTCAAATGTTAATTAAAATTTGTTATTAACGAACATTCAAAAAAAAACAAAAACAACGATATGACATTCAAAGCGTAACGAAATATAGGAACTAAAAGAAAAACAAGTTGAAGTTTAAAGGTTTGGTTCTCATGAGAGCAACGTCATTTTGGCTTCTACCTGTATTTATGTGCCTTGATTTGGATAAAGAAAAGTTAAGAAAATTCAATATCGATGTGATGCTGATAGAAATCTGGATCAATTTGTGATCAATTCTGTTTGTTTTGTTTCCTAATTAAGTGAGGAAATTTTAATTGACAGCACCGACAAATGAATATAAACATAAACAACTGGTCGGTCATGGTTAAAACGATTAAAATTTTTGTATTGAAGTTTTGGTTTAAAATTTATTTTTTCCTTTTCAGTAGGGTTTTTGCACATTATCTTCTGCGCGAGAATTGATCGTAATAGATACGGATCTGAATAAGCGACTGGAACACGACTGTTTGTCAAAAGCATACGATTTCGAACTCGCGTAAATGTACATTTGCTAAATGCGATAGCACGAACGCTCTTCGAAAACATATGTTCGAAAGTGCTAAATGTTGCATTTTAAATGCAGCAAAAACGCTGCATTAGAACCATCGGTGACAATAGAAACTGGCACATCTTTTTTTGGAAATGACAATAACGTTGCGTTCGACAAAGCAAACTTTACAGCCTTGAATGCTATTTTACACTCTTCAGACCATGTAAACTCTCTAATATTCGAATTTACTTTTTGCATATTGGTGAGATGTGAATATAGGGGAGCTAAAATATTCGAAATGAATCGATGATACAAATTAATCATGCCTAAAAATCTTTGTAATTGCTTGATAGAGGTAGGAGCTGGAAAGTCTGTAATAGCTTGAACTGTTTCTTCGGTAGGCCTAATCAGATCAATTGAAATCTTATGACCAAGAAAAACTAGTTCTTCAACTCCAAATATACATTTAGAAGATTTGACCTTAAGACCGTAATCCACTAAACGTTCGAAAAGTACGAAGATGTTCACTGTGTTCCTCATGAGATTTTCTGAAAATCTGTATATCATCGAGATAAACATACACAAAATCAATACCTCTGACTACCTGATGCATAAAACGCTGGAATGTTTGCGCAGAATTTCGTAGAGCAAAAGGCATAGTTGGAAATTCGAATAAGCCGAAGGGTGTAATGATTGCTGTTTTGTGTATGTCCTCTTCTGCTATCGGAATGTTATGATAGGCGCGACAAATATCTATCTTTGAGAAAATTACACAGGCCCTTATTATGAGTTGCATTTGATTTTCGATCTTCGCTGGTTATCGAAGATCGAAAGTGAAATTCGTATTATGAGCTATGCAACCGTGTCGAAATTTTCGTTGAGTATCGAATTTTCTGTCGAACAGAATTTTGCTTTCGATGGTGTAGCGAAGTGTTAGAAAATTGTGAAAAATTTATTATTTTGCATTTGTTTTCTTACTTTTTGGCGGGTAGACACTAATTTGAAACAATTTTTATCAATTTCATACAGTTTTACAAAACACAAGCTCGAAAGGCTGCTTTTACTTGTGAAGGAAAATCCCAATACGCAGTTGGCACGATCTCTGAGAACAAATCATAGAGCTGTGGATAGTTTTAAAATATTTTAAATAGATTTGGCTCACAAACGCCTTTTTAGGCAGTCGGAAGTTTTTAGTAAATCTGTAGACAAATTTCTTAAATATATTTTATGTCAAAAAATATATTGTAAAGAATACACTTAAACTCTCTTAAACATTTACTACTCCTGGCCCGTTCACTAAACTCTCATCCTCTGAACCCCAGAACTTCGTTGGACTAATTTTTACCATGTTTTTATAAACTTGCTTTCTTTTTTATTTCATTTTAATTTGCATAAATTTACATAAATATGCATAAGCACACTATTTAGTTTGCTCGATTTGTAAACAAAGCTTCTCAGCGGTGAAAAATATACTATTGTGAACAACATAAACGAGCGAAGTTCACAATAGCGCTATTCTTCATCGAATGGGCGCCATAATACCAAATGAAAATTCGTTCGATCAGCACTTTCGACCACAGTCGAAGATCGAATGTAAGTCGTAATAGGGTCCAAAACCTTCAAGAAAATTCGAAATATCTTGTATATGCGGAATAGGATATCTGTCGGGACTTGTAATTGCGTTGAGTTTTCTATAGTCGCCACAAGGTCTCCAGTCATCGGCACCTTTGGGAGCCATGTGTAGTGGCGAAGAGCATGGTGATGAAGACGGACGACAGATTCCTTTTTGACACAAAATCGAATTCTTCTTTGGCGATTTTAAGTTTTGTAGGATTGAGTCGTCTAGCTTTATGGATAGGCAAATGATTCTTTGTAATTATGTCATGCACAACATTGTGTTTAACAGGAAGATTGGAAGAACTGGAAAATCCTTCAATATATCACCCCAGTTAGAACCAATGGTAAAAAATTTAGGCGCAGGAAATTGTTTTGTTGAAAGAATTCCTGTAACTTCTATGTTTTTTTTTGGATCAATAAGTTTCTTGTGTTTTACGTCAATTACAAGACCATACTTATTTAGGAAGTCGGCACCAATGATAGGTTCTGTTATTTCAGCAATGAAAAATAAGTGAAAAATTTCGACGTAAACTTAGTGTTAAAGTGAATAATTTTGATCCAAAGATGTTTATGCTTGAATCATTTGCTGCGGAAAAAACTTGTGTTAGTACTTTTGAAATTTTAGAGCAAAATGATTTTGGAATTGCACTAAAATCTGCACCAGAATCACCTAAAAATTTTAACTTAGTACTTGGGTCATAAACAAATAGACGGCTAGAAGGTAAAAAACTACTGTGCGCCGTTTTGACAGAAGTGCCTATTGGTTTTTTGTGTAATTGCAAGGCTGTATACACTTTTTCGCTTTATCTGCAAAATTTCTCATGATACCAACACATGTCTGACGATGATGATTTTTTTGTCCTTGACTTCGATCTATACCTGGACTTTGATCGATAAGAATTTTGTTGAGTATTGAGTTTTAGTATAGCTTCAGTTAACGTTTGTATTTGCTTTTCCAAACGGCTGATGTGCTCATTTTGAATTTGCTCAATTGGTGGTGAAAATATTGCTTGTACATGCCCTTTATTACTTGACTGAATAATTTCATAAATTGAATCTGCCATGTTTATTAGTGTTTTGATGTCTGGATTAGGTAATGTTGTGAGTGAAACTTGTATTTGTATTGGAAGCTTACGAAACCAAAGTTGGGTAATGAGTTTGTCTGAAATAGAGTCTGACTGGCCCGCGGTTTGTTTAAGTTAAGAGTGGGTAACTCAGCAAATTTATAGGAGTTGACTCAATGACTCCAACTCACTTTAAGGAGTCAGCTCATTCAACTAACTCATTTGACTCTTTGTATGTTACACTCATTCGTATCGTAGACTCGTTTTGAGGCATAGATGCGGTATAGCGGCCGTTGAGATAAAACAAAACTTTAAAGTGGGCGGGGTCAGCTCCTTTCTACTGATTTGAAAGGCGTAATTTTTTTTGTGTGCAAATTAATAGGGCGGTGCTAGGGGGAGGGTAAAGGTGGAATTTTCAATATTTTCAAAAGCTTATATTTCGAAACCTATTGTACCGAATTTCAAAATGTGGATATGGTTGGAAAGGCAATTGATTTGATATGCACATCTTTATATATATTACATACATACATATTTCGAGAAAAACTAAAAAAAAAACGAAATTATAGGAATTTGTGAGATTTGACATAACACCCGCAATACAAAATACATGTGGTTGTTGTTGTTGTATTCTTGCCACCACCTTGTATAAATTCGCCTCGTGCAAAAACAAAATGCAAGACTTTGCCATGCTAAACACTGTGGCGAAGCGAGAGAGTTATATGGACAAATATGAGCCACTATGATTCAATTGATTCATGTGAGCCCTACGGCATCAACTGAGTTACATTTTTTTTGGACAGGGAGTCTGAGTTACCGATTCACTTATAGGAATCAACTCAATAACTCAACTCTGAGTTGAGTTACCCACCTCTAGTTTAAGTGTACGTTAAAATTCCGATGGTTTTCTATCACTTATGTCAAGATCTGCAAGGAGAGACTCCAAGCGTTGGGATTGACTAAGAGAATTTTTTTCTAAAATAGCTTCTTTAAGTGTAGTGTATGGTGTTGAGTCTGAATTATTCCAATTATCATTAATAGTTTGTATAACATCAAAAACTATGGCGGTCAAATCCTGTGATAGAGCTTTTATAAGATATTCATACTTGGAATTTTCGTTGTTAATATTTTTCGTTGTTATAATTGGTTGTTGAAAGTTAATTAAATTCCTATTTCTAGTAATAATCGGACTTCGCGGAAATGGCATAAATAAATAAAAAGAGAACAATCACAAAATAAACTAAGTTAACCTGATAGCTTTGCTCGACTTCCAAAAGGATGGATGTCTAACGATGACTTCTGGTGAGTGAAAATCCCTTTAGCATCTGGATGCCGCTTGTGAACTTGGATGTCGCCTGTGAACTTGGATGTCGCTTTGGGGTTTCAATTGGAATTGATGCCAATGTTAAATGCCTTTCCAATAGCTTTTAGTTCCTTTTAATGGTTTGATGTTGCATTGCCTTGTAGCCAGGACGAACTATTTTCAGTGATCCGATTTCCAAATATTAAACAAATCCGCTTAAAGATGTGAGTTTTTTCTTGATTCACGGTTTCAAGGTTGGGAGTTGTTCAAAAATCTCCGCAAATATTTCTTGAAATTTAAATTCTCGAAGGAGGTTGTCCTATGCCGGGGTCACAAATTATTAATTATTAAGAAAGAAAATTTTCTTGAAATTTTTAATATTGATTGTTTAAAGCACCGTATATACTTACAAGTATGGAATCCTATGCCCCTTTTTGTCTATTCTCTTTCTAACAGCGGACGTGCCTGCCAAACAGCGGACGTGCCTGCCAAACTGAAAAGCATGATGGCGGCAGTGTTTGACAGGCACGTTCGACGATGCGAACGGCAATGGAAGGTAAGAAATGGAAGATGGATGACATGAGAATGAAAGAATTATGAAATAGCAGAATGTCGAACCAAAACGAATTTCAAAATCTGACAATGCGGATGACGTCAAAATGAAAGAAATGCAAAATACCGAAATGTCGAAACAGAAGAAATAGATGACAGCCACGTGTTCAAGGGTTTCGTGCAACAAAAAGAGTTGTTGTGGTGCGCCATTCAATATTAAAAAAAAGTAATGTAGTTAAATACGCTTTTCTATTAAGTTGAAAAATTACATATTTCGCCAGCCAAAAAGTATATAAATAAATATATAGCATATTGCTATAAGATTTATTTATAAAAACGGTACATGCTTATGACCTTATTCATAAAAAAGAAAATAGATGTAAAGTAACATTAAAAAAATCGATTTGCTTACTTTTTAAGAATTTGGGAAAAACATTTAACTAGAGTTTTTGTGCACCCATCTCTTTTTCTGTTTATTATTTTCAAATTTTTCTTTTCCTTAATATTCATTGAGTTTTCATTTACACCCAGCAAAAATCAAAATATTTTATAAGAAATTTGTTGACCGTTTCTCGCACACTTCTTTCATGCTTTTTTATCGTAGTTATTATTCTGTTGACATCTAAATTGCCATAAATTTTATGTTGTTGCCAATACATTGTTTTCCGGCGTTTCCTCTGTAAACTTTTATAGCTACATTCATAAAAATATTACTAATTTTGGTTTATATTTTTTTTCCATCTTGTTATTGCTGAATATCAAAAAGGAATTAATAAATAATAAAAAGTTAGTTAAAATTTTAGTGAATGGTTCTTACAAATAATATTATTTTATGGTTGAAATGACTTGATCGCCGTCAGGAGCTTATCAACTTTTTTGCCAAAACCAAAGCAGACGGGAAGGAAAAATAGTTGTTCATTAACGATTTGTCTGAAATATCGTTCTTGAAATGCGTTACTGCTCACTAAATTTGTAAAAATAAAATTTTTTCACTTAATTGTTATATTCTTCCTCATTGTGGTAAATTTACTCATCATCACAGCAGGGCGCAATCTTCTTTTCTATGATTATTGTATCGCTACTTTGAATTTCTCAATTTTGACAATTCTGATCTAAAGGTAAACGAAACCTCAGAAACTTTAAATGCACTGAAATTCACTAATACCCACTTCCGCAAAAATCACCTTATTTCGTATTTCCTTTGTTAAAAGTTATTGTAAATCACATATTTTTATTGCCTTATTAATCAAAAATAAAAATTTTAAAAAGCTTTTTAAATTGCCGTTTACAAACATTTTTCAATATATAAGCCTTTTTTAAGCTACTTTATTGTTTATGAATAAGGCTATTACAAATTAGCACAATCAAAACACGTTCCTTACCGAAAAATTTATTATTAAGAAAATTTGCTGTTCTCACATTTTCTTTCAACATCCAATTCGACTTTTATTACTTTTTGTACAGATATGTCATCGCCGCCAGGACGGCGCAATCTTGTATTCTATCTTTCTTGTCAAATATGCATTTAGATCTAACTGTCATACTACTATTAATGGTAACCATGAATATTCATTAAAATCGTTTCAATTCGGAATAAAAGTAATTTACATACTGCTAGTGTAAATATATTTTTTAATATAAACTACCTTTTTTAATTCTAAAATAAATCAACAATCTCAATATTTATAAGAAAATTGTCTTCAAAAAATACGTCCCAAATCATCCCTGTTGATATCATAATTCAAATGCAAATTAGAATAGAAATTTTGATACAAAAGTTTTTCCACGATATTCATCATACAAATTTATCATCTTACTTGTCCGTATGTCGCTCTGGAAAGAAATATATTTTAACTGATATGTTTTCTTGAAAATAAATGCAAATTTACCTATTTTTTCCACCGGCAGGCACGAATATGATATTCAAAACAGAAGCAATGACAACGAATTTTACACACATTGTTGCATTTTAGCGCAAAACGATAAGTTTCACAAATATTTTAAATTATTGCCTGGAACATACACATTTATCGTTATTATTGGAAATGCAAGACTTGGCACGCATTTTTAATTTCTTTTTTATTGAATTCAAATGAATAAAAACACATTTTAAATATTTCTCAATTTACATTTTAAAGTTTTTTGTGAAACTTGAATGTAACTCTGTGCGGAGAATGAGAGAATTGAAAATCAGGTGATCTCAGCTGTTTTCAAATGTAAACAAACAAAATGGCGCTTTCCATACTTGTAAGCCTATACGATGGTTTAAAGTTTCTTTTTATTCTGGAAAAATATTTTACATTTTCTTGGCAGTACCTTTCGAAACCTGCTTGTTCTCTTTTAAAAATTAGAATTAACAAAGTATTTAACAGCCGTTACAAAAGAATTATGAAATAGCAGAATGTCGAACCAAAACGAGCCCTATACAGTAACATTAAAAAAAGAATCGATTTGTTTACTTTTTATAACATTAGTTGCGTTCCCCAACTTTTCTGGGCTAAAACCTGTGAAACTGTCAAAAGGCAATAGAAGCCAGGGAGCCGAGTACGGGAACGCTTTCTGGCAAATTCCTGTAAATTCTTGCAACTTGCGAGTTAGGGAACGCAACTATTTTAACTTAACTTTTTGAGCACCCATCTCTTTTTCTGTTCATTATTTTAATACTCATTTCACTGAGTTTCCATTACACCCAGCAAAAATCAAAATATTTTATAAGAAATTTGTTGACCGTTTCACAACGGCATTTAAAGCTTTTTTTCTTCAAAATGAAACACAATATAAACAGTGAACAGCCTTGGGTGAATTTGGCGACTGCCTTCCTCGGGGATGAATATGCCACGGATGAAATTATTGGTACACGCGCTTACTAAGCACGCAGGGTTGCTTTTGAGAAAAAAAATAACTCCAGTTTCAAAATGTACAGTGTAAAACGAAATTTATTGAATAATTCCACATAAAATGGTATACATAAATGACTAATTTTTTAAACGATTTAAATAAAACGCATTTCATAACCTTATTTATGCAAAAGGCCTGTGCCTAGGGATAAATCGATACAAGTAAATCCAAGTACATACTCGATACTTTTCTCAATTTACCAAGTAGTTTTTTACTCGATACTTTTTACCGCGATCCAAGTAGGTATCGAAAAAAAGTACTTGTATCGGAAGCACAAAACTTATTATGCTTCAGCATCTTTGAAAAAGCAACCCATTAGAGGAATGGGAAGATAAGCGCACTACATTTCCACAGCTATATAAGCAAGCCCGTCTATACATAACGGTTGTTGGGTCATCTGTTCCTTGCTAGAGGCTTTTCTCAAAAACAGGTACAACTATCAGGCATGTTCTAAAATTTGATATCGACCCGATTTCGATAATTTTTTCGATGGTTTTTAACCCAAAAATTTACAAATCTCGCATTAAAATGATTTATTTCATATCGCTGCTGCTTCTTTTACGGGTTTCAATTAGAATATTCACTCTTTTCATCAGATATAATAAAAAAATATTTGGTAAATGGAGTCGTTTATCAAAGTCTCGAAACCGCCTTTCAGGATAACACTTGGAACTGTTGATTTTTCTGGGGAAATATAACAAAAATGGAGTTATTTTCTTAAACTTATTTTATATGAAAAAACTTTATCTATTAATCTTTTAAAAATGTATTCTATTGTTTTTGTATGGAAAAATGTTAGAAGATAAATAATCTTGTAAAAATGCATTGTAAAAAAAATTCAATAACTTTGAAAAATCTGCAAAATCGTAGTCCTATGTACAAGTACTCGATCCCTTTCTGATACTGAGTAGGAATCGATACCTTGTTTGATACACGTACAAGTACTGGGACCGAATCACGGCTCTCGTGAACGAGTGACCGGTCGAGGAGAGTAAAATTTCGATTCGAATCGAATAGGCAAATCATGGCACTCGATTCGTAAGCTAGCGAAATTTCTTCGATTATTAATCGGTTGCCAATTAGTAAATGTATCATCTTTAACCATTTTTCAGACGTAAACAAGAAATAAAATATTCATATCAGTTATTATAAAATGAATATTTCAGTATTTTTTTATTCGAGCTCGCCTGATTCTGATAATGTAGTCAGTCAAGTGCAGATACGGAGAGGATTACGTGACAAAAGCAATCCCTTAAGTTTACCAGCAGCAGCATACGTTAAAGTTCTTTATTTGCAGGTTCAAAAAACGTTTCCGACTGTCAAAACCTGCATTCGAGTACGTGCTTTCGGAGCTTGAGTTTGAGGGGCATATGTCCACATCAGTACCCTCCGTCTTGCAATTAGCTGCTACGTTATCGCTTTTGGGAAGTGAAAGTTTTCAGCACGTACTCCACTGAAACGTCCATTGCAGTAGCTTGCAGCAGCAGCTCCTCGGACGCCGTCAAAAGCTTTTCTTGGTAAGGCCCACCTCCGGTCTTTTGCTTAGAAGCTTTATTAAAAGACAGCTTCTTTTTAACGTTCTGCCTTTGGTCTGCAAATACCTACAATTTTAAGCCAAATAATACACTAGCTTCTGATTATATAAATTCAAAACAACCTACTTTACGCCACATTTCAAGTTCTTTTATAGGCGGACCAGCAGAATTTAATTTTAAGGAAAGTTGCTCCCACAATCTTTGAGCAACGGTTCTTCTTTGAACGCAATTTGGCAGAATATTTCTGGCCAAATCCGGGTGCTCCTGCATATATTCCGCCATAATACTTTTTTTTTGTTGATTTTGTTTATGTTTGTCCTTAAATATAAAAAGATATTAAAGTTTGCAACAGTTTTTACTAGAAATATACTCACATTTTGTTGTTTTATTTTAATTTTCCACTTCTCGATGCAAAATTTACTGTCGAATGGTGTTTTGAATAATTCTACTCGAACGTCTGCTCGATATCGAATGGGGTGATGCCAAATTTCGATAAATTTTACTCGATCACGAATGCGGTGATGCCAAAACAGAAAATTTCGAAAAATATTACTCGATCACGAGAGCCGTGATTCGGCCCCTGATTGGAGTAATACCTTGATGGTATCGATTTATCCCTACCTGTGCCAATTGATAGAAAAGTACTCCGGATTGCAAATTTTTGACAACTATGAGGTAAATGAAAATTTTCAACCCGCTGGTGAAAAATGTTACAGCAAGAATTACACCATGGAACTTTTCTACTAGTTGACATAAAATTACTATCTCAGTGCTCGGAACGCCGCCACTGAGCGCCTTGCCAACTGATTAAAAATTGAAAATTTGGAAAGATCAAACAAACATTTTGAGATTTCTTGTGGTGAATACGAACGCCATAATTTTTACCTAGCTCGTGGAACCACGCAACATTTTGACAGCTTGCAAATATGTATACACTTAGGGCCGGTTGCTCAAAGCCTGGTTGACACTAATCATCGGTTAACATCGTTATCGACGTTTTCGTATCCATGTATATAACACGGTGTCGGTAACGTCGATAACGATGTTTAACCGGGTATTAGTGGCAACCAGGCTTTGAGCAACCGGCCGTTAAAGTTGGCGGTAATAAAGAGTCAAAATCAAAATGGGGTCTGGAAAAGAACAAAAAGCGTACGTTAGTTGTCAGTTATAAAATAAATAAAATTTATTTGCGAATATTTGTTAATTCTATTTATTGAAAGGCAACGACGCGGAAAGCTTGTGTTAATTATATTGCTAACAGAACCTGGCAGCTCGCACGTTGCCTAAATTCTCAAGTTACATCAAATCCCCAAATGAATACATTGCTTGTATTACCATCAATATCGCCATGTATAAACTTTAACAACATACAAAAATAGAGCTTTCTCACGAGCGTTTGTTTGGGTTTTCAACACCATTTATAATTTTCTTTTAATAAAATCACGATATAGCTACAACAACAACGATTAGTACAACAACAACCCAAAAAGGTTGGCTACTGTCTATACTGTGAATTGAATAGATTTCATCCTTATGCTTTTTTATTGTAGTTATTATTCTGTTGACATCTAAATTGCCATACATTTTATGTCGTTGCCAATACATTGTTTTCCGGCGTTTCCTCTTACATTAATAAAAATATTAAGGGTACTCATCCAACCTTATAAATGCATTGTAAACCGTATAAACTTATAGTTGTGTATACCTTATAAATGAACTGTCAAAATTTGTATGGAAACCCGTTTACACATTTCTGATAAATCTCTCCGGAGATTTCACTGAATAAACTTGATAAACTGAAGCCAATGCAACTCTGTCGCAGCTCTAGCTATGTTTCTTTGGGCAATAATCGGGATCCGCATAAACATTTTTCACGCAAATTCAACAACAACGATATGATCCTGATAGAGATCTGGTTCAATTATTATCCGCTCTGCTTGTTTTGATTCACTGATAATTTGGCCGCAAAGTTTGTTAGCCGTCATAAATGAGTTCATACACAAACAGACACTCCGCCATTGTTTCTTTTAACATGCTTCAAATAAATAGCCCTTATGTTATATGTATATTTATTTAAATAGATATTATCTCGTAAATATATTTTTTCCCATTTAGCGAGTTACCCCCTTATTCTAGAACCAGAATTTTCGTAATTCGTAATTCGTAGATACGCTACGAAAAACGAAAAATCCACATGCTGCAACCCTTGCGGAAACATGTGCAGCATTGCCAGTTATCAGTTGTTTTTCGAAGATAGCTGAATAAAGGAAAACAAAGAGGAAAGGAATTAAAAAAAACTCATGAAGCGCTTATTTATAGTAAAACTGTTTCATTTTACATATTTTGAAGGAAACGGTGGATTCTATTGCATTCGCAATTATAGCAGCGGAGTAAGAGCGCGCTATGGGAATGATTTCACAAAGATACGCGGAGCTGTCGGGCATAGTAACCATGTGCGCGTCTACGTCAGTTTCTAATTGAATTGTTGAACCACAAGCCAGAACTACTCCTATGCTTGAAGAACTGGTTCTCAATCCAGGTAATGCAATAACAGCTTCTTCCAAGCCATTGAAGACATGTACTTTGTTAGGTCCACCACCTGTTGCACTTGCTTCTGCCTTCGGACGCGCTTAGGGATTATAACCCTTACTAAGTAGAATTCTCCTTTCTGTGTTGCCGGAGAAGAAGAGCTTCCGCATGTCAAAGGTATATGTAGCGGTTGACTTGCATTCGATAGCGAGAAAACAAGACCCGCTACGTTATTTAATAATTTATTTAAAATCACAAAATCACAGCTCAATTAAATCGGGTAAAATACTTATTTTAGCCGGGGAGAGTGCAGCTGATGAAACGTCCGTCGTCTGTGCTGGTCCGCCAAAGAAGAAAGAGAACCAATCGAGAGATTAGAAAGCTGAGCGGCGAAGTTGATGAATCGTCAAATGTCATAGTGCTGAATAGATGATGATGGGCCGCACCATGAACCAAAAATACAAGATCACCTAATCAAAGAAGCAAGAAAAAAGTATATTTCTGAGCGTTTTTGACATCTGCCTAAGAATGAAAACAAACAAAGAAAACGAAAAAGGCGCGGTGATTGAGTGCGATTAAATTGGTATTTATTATAAAATATACAAAGTGAAACTTGATGACAATTAACAAAAAAAGTTCATAAAATATGGTTTTCATGATTGAAAGTGTTTTACAATCGCATATCATTACCACGGGTCGATTTTTCAATGCCAACGTTCTGGCCACAAACGTGCACCCACTTTTCACGCAAATTTACGCCTTTTGGCAAACCAAACATACGCACAAACTTTTCCAATCACACAGCACTTCATGTTATATCATAAATATGTTATAAACCAAAATTTGTAATTAAAATCGCTGCAGAAAACACATTCAATCGCTAAAAAATCACTATGAAGAGGTAGAAGACGATGTAAACAAAACCGAAAAACGTCAAAAACGCTACGAAAACTTTTTTCAAAAAATCGATTACAAATACAACGATGGCTGATTAGGTGATCTGTAGTCGTTGGTTCATTGGGCCGCACTGCCCTTAATTCATTAGGCTGGTACTCTACTTCAAAACCAATCTCTGAGTATGAGTAACTATTTGTAGAGGCGCAAGTCGCTACACACTCCCCTTGTTTGGGAAAAGAAAATTATGCGTATTACAGTATATTATCAGTAGAAAATATGATTAGATTACAATATGTTTTGAAAAATGAGAAAGATATTTAAAGGAAAAATTACAATTAGGTTTGCAAAAAAAACTTTAATTGTAAAATGAGACTGCTAGATTGGGTGAAGCCGTTGACGATATGGAAGCGGGTGGTTCTTGAACATGTAGGCTATCATCTGCAATATAGACCGGCTTTAATCTGTCGACTGAGACTGCATTATGCTTTCCTTTATAGTCCACGATGAAGTATTTGTCATTACGTTAGATAACTGGGAATGGGCCCTCGTACGGTGGCGAGAATGATATCTCAATATGGTCGTTTCGAACTAAGTCGTGAGAGCAGGTGTTGAGGTCCTTAAAATAAAAAACAGACCGCTTGCCGTGTCGAGACATTTCCTTTGGAGCCAAATTTTTAAAATGGTCTTTCAAAGAACGTATAAGATCGCTGGCTGTAACCTGTGAATTAGAAGGAGCGATAAACTCACCAGGTAAGCGGATTGGTTCACCGTAAACAAGTTCGGCAGGCGTTGTGGCGATGTCCTCTTTCCAGGCCGCACGAAGGCCAAGTAGAACGGCTGGTAAGGCATCGTACCATGTTTCATTGTGGCACAATAGTGCCGATTTAAGCTGACGATGAAGCCGCTCCACAAGGCCGTTTGATTGTGGGTGGTACGGTGTCGTTCTCAGATGTCTAATGCCAAGAACCTTGGAAAGAGTTTGGAATAGTCTTGACTCAAACTGGCGGCCTTGATCGGAAGTGATCCTTTTCGGGACACCATATCTCGCGATCCAGTGTCGAATGAGTTCACGAGCCACTGTTTCTGCGGTTCCGTTTTCCAGTGGTATTGCTTCCGGGAATCTTGTGAAACGATCCATTACTGTTAGGCACTGATTGAAACCTCGTGATGATGGCAGAGACACCGTAAATCAACGTGTATGTGTTCAAATCGTTGTGATGGAGGTTGAAAATTTGCTATCGGCGAACAGATATGACGCTGTATCTTATTGCGCTGGCAGTCGATGCATGATTTAGCCCACCCGCGGCAATCTTTGTTTATTGAAGGCCACACGTAGCGTTGGCTGACTAATTTCTGAGACGCTTTGATGCCCGGATGTGCAAGAGAGTGAAGTGAGTCAAAGACCCGTTTCCTCAATGAAGGAGGCACGTACGGCCTGATGGCACCAGCTGAGATATCGCAGTATAGTGAGGGCTCACTTACAACAATATGGATTTTCTGCAGATTCAACGTCGTGCTGGAATTGTTGATAAGCTGCTGAAGTTCGCTGTCGTCTTGCTGTGCGGTGGCAAGCTGCTGCGCTGAAACGGCGGCTGAGATAGCTTCTACGCGTGAAAGCGTGTCGGCCACGATATTGTCACGTCCTGATACGTGTCTGATGTCGGACGATAACTGGCCTATGAAGTCCAGTCGACGAAATTGCCAGGGCGAAGCTCGTTCTGGGCGTTGTTGGAATGCATGCAGCAAAGGTTTGTGATCTGTGTAGATGATCACGTGACGACCTTCGAAAATATGGCGAACATGCTTGATCGCTTCGTAGACAGCATGCAACTCGCGGTCGTAAGTCGACAACTTTTGAATAGAGGGCGGGAACTTCCTGCTGAAAAACGCTAATGGCTGCCAGTTGTTCCCAACATGCTGCTGCAGAACTGCTCCTGCTCCGTAGTCTGACGCATCTGTGAATATAGCCCACTGTGCTTCAGTACTTGGATGTGCTAGTAATGTGGCTTTGGCGAGGGACTTTTTAGCTTCTTGGAACGCAGTTTGTCGTTCTTCAGTCCAGTCAATCTTCTGGCAGCCTTTGACATCGGAGCCTTCCAATAATTTGTTAAGCGGTGCTAGAACCTCAGCGGCGTTCTTAATAAATTTTCTATAGAAAATTAATGTTCCGAGGAATCCGCGCAAGGATTTGATATTAGCGTTTAGACTGCGGTAGTCTCCGCACGGTCGCCATTCGCCAGTACGTTCGCAATGCGTAACTTATCTGGAGCGAGTCGGCGTGCCTTAGTTACCAACGGAGGTCCGTTCGTGGTTTGAATGTGGTGTTGCGTTGCGTGCTTCTTTAGTATGGTAACTCCATCTGGCTTGGATATTTCAGGGAACCTGCGAAGTAATCTGTAGTAAACTGTGTCACCTTCGATAGCCTTAACTGATGAAGCTCCATTTGCGATGGCGAGAAATGCCGGAGATGTAAGCCCAGTAAGTCCGCCGCGCAAACATTTTCTTTTGAGGTCGACAAGTAATGGCTCAAAAAGTCGGCCCCAATGATTGGCTTAGTTACCGCCGCAACGACAAAGTTCCATGTCAAGTCGCGTCTGAGGCCAAGGTTTAAAGATAACGTTTTTGTACCAAAGGTCTGGATGATGGTACCATTCGCGGCATGAAGTTGGTAATCGACAGGGGTTAATTGGGTTCTCAACCGTGTGCAAGGAAAAACGGACAGATCAGAGCCCGTGTCCACTAAATATGATATACCAGAGGCCCTATCTTTAATGAAAAGGCGGCGAGAATCAGGTTGAGAATCACTGTCCGCCGCTAGTGACTCTCTTTTGCGTTTCCCGAGAATTTGCAACCCTCGGTGCAGCGTTTTGCGTCTTTTCCGAACTTGGCGTGATAGTAACAGATGCCATTTGAATTCAGTTTACGAATTCTCGAGTGACTGCGTGACATGTGTCGTGATGGTTTTTGTTGTCTGCCACCTAACCTGGACTGGCGATTGTTGAACGTAGTGGTCAGCGCGGCCACTTGTTTGGTCAAATTAAGGGTTTGTGTAGTTAAGTCTGTGCTGCCCGAACTAAGTGTTACCGCGGCTGTCTGCCTATGGTGAAGAATTTCATGCAGCTTGTCAGCGCTTGCACCTAACTCATCTAATTAGGCGGTTGATTGCAGTGCTAACATGGCGCGGGTGTCTTTGGGAAGCGCGGACAGCCACTTTGCCTTAATGACATCTTGGCCGACCCCAGTTACTAACGACTTGAGGTGACGTAAAAATTGAGACGGCGTACGGTCGCCAATTGCTTCACCCTCTAGAAGCTGCTGAAGCTTAGCTTCCTTAGATTTAGAAAAACGCGTGATAAGTGCAGCTTTTAGGGTTAAGTACGGCTTTGCACCAGGCGGTTGCACAATGATGTCCTCTACTTCTGCTGCGTAGCGAGCATCGATTACGGAAATCGCGTGATAGAATTTATCTATTTCTTTCGATACCCCCAAAATTGTAAATTGCGCTTCGATCTGCGCAAACCACAGCGACAGTTTGTCCGGATTGAATTGGATTGGTCGGATAACGCTGGATTGAGAAAGGATTGGCTTGAATTCTGTACGAGTATCGTCGGATGCCGTGCCCTCCATGTTGGGCATTTCGATTGTATTTTAAAACCCGAAAAGAATGCACGACGAACAATGAGAGTAGCAAAGTGAAATTCACATGCTGCGGCTTTTCCAGCTACTTAGGGTTGCGGTTATATCGCGAGACTCTTTGGTGTGCTTTTTTGGAGCTCTAGCGCTCCGCTGACGACTGCTATTTTATCAAATTAGGTTATGGCAAATAGCGATGCTGTGAATTTTAATTAAAAAAAATATCACGTCGGGGTCACCACTGTAGCGCTTGACTTGCATTCGATAGCGAGAAAACAAGACCCGCTACGTTATTTAATAATATATTTAAAATCACAAAATCACAGCTCAATTAAATCGGGTAAAATACTTATTTTAGCCGGGGAGAGTGCAGCTGATGAAACGTCCGTCGTCTGTGCTGGTCCGCCAAAGAAGAAAGAGAACCAATCGAGAGATTAGAAAGCTGAGCGGCGAAGTTGATGAATCGTCAAATGTCATAGTGCTGAATAGATGATGATGGGCCGCACTGCCCTTAATTCATTAGGCTGGTACTC
>NW_023458557.1:40137854-40141510 GCF_013731165.1 Rhagoletis pomonella
AAACCCTTGGTGCAACGACGAGCGACATTGCCCCAAGGCGTTTTCAGTAAATCTACAAAGCTTAAAAAAAAACTGGACCCTGGCAACATATGCATATGTATTTACATATGTATGCTTATAAATATGGGCACGGCACAGTAACTAAGTAGGTCTGACGGTGGAAGTATATATGCATATAAATATGTACAAGGGAATAATGTATATGCTGACAGCACAGTGACTGGCGCGTGGGAGTTCCAGTGACCGCACTTCCCGCGTTGAGTCCGCTCTCCTGATGTATGTATGTATGTGAGCGTGCTCCTTGCCCTTCTTCTCCTTTTTTATTTACTCCACAAGTCTCCAAATTTTTCTCTATTACTCCTGTATTGCTACATATGTATTTTTCCGGTCGTTCACCTTTCTGGTATGTACTTAGGTGCTGATCACTATGTACTCCTATGGGTTGGTGGGTGACTGGAGAAAGACGTATCTCCGCTTTTTTGGTTTTGATTTCTAAGGCCCTGACGTTACACTTGCCCAGCGGGGACCTGTAAGGCATATCTAGCGTCACTACATTTTCTTGATTTATATATTTTATACTTATACGATCTCTAGACTTGACTCATTTATTATAGTTAGATATATGTTTATATACATATGTATGTCATGCATAGATGTATGCCATTTATATTAGGTGTGTATGTATAGTGACGGGCAAAAGTGTAACATGTTGTAACACTTTTAAATTCAGTCATCGCTATCTTTCCAAGTTCTAACGAACTTCATACTTTTGTTGCATATTCTTATTGGTACATCCCTACTCCCTCTCTCATAACGATTTGAAGTCAATACAACAACAATAAAAAAAACCAGCAGACAAAAATGTAAATTAAGACAGATGTTACAGTTTTGCACTCATATATTTTTAAGAACTTTTTAACCATTTTCACGTAAAAAAAAGAACTACTAACACAATGCATACCTTATTTGTATCTCTGTAAAAATTCTGGTGGTATATCCTCCCATATATCCTTAATTTGCTTTCACAGCTCATGTACTCGATTTTACGGACTTTGATACTTATTAAGCTGTTCTTTTAGTTGATTTCGCAAATTGTCGATGAGATTCATGTCCGCGGATTGCGGAGGTCGTTTCGAATTAGCAAATTTTTGCTTTTGTATCCTGGCTTTGCGAACATGTGCAGTGTGTTTTGAGTGATTTTTCAGCAGAAACTATAATTTTTTCGACTACATCTTGTAAATTTTGTTGAAATATGAACAGATACTGTTCCTTACGCATAATGTGTACTAACGGACAAACACAATTTTTTAAATACAACCCCAAACTATTATTGACCGAACACCGTGATTCACAGTTTGTCCTTGATCCAATACGAGGCCGGTCATTTGATTGAAAGCGATTAATTTAGTCTTTTCAGACCAAATAACCTTCAATTGAAACTTAAAAATATGTTTTTTATTGCATTCTGAACGGCCTCACATATCCCAATAGGCAACGGTTCTGTTTTCGTGCGGTGCAGCAAAATGCTGCCACACTCGCACATGTATTTTGATCAAATTTGCTTTTTTCTTCTTTATGATGCCTTTGCGCTCAATTTGGCAATTCTTCACCTCGCTGTCTATTGATTTGCGTTAAAGTTTAATACCTTAAGCGCTTCTGTAATAGTGCCTGCATCGCTACTTGCTGCTAAGTTCACAAGATATCGTACCGTTATATTTTTTGACAGACTTCCTTTGTCCTTGGGAACACTTTAGGCAAAATTTGTCTCAGTCTTAACATTTTCAAGTAGCAAATTCCACAATTTTTTACCACTTTTCGTGCGGTCCCGCCTTTCCGCAGTAAATCTATTATTAACATTTATGGTTCCTGATTAACTATTATTTACTGGTGATCACTTCTTCAATAAATTACAATACAGAAAAAAGTCATCTGACTTCCAACTAAGTAAGAGAAAACTGTCAAATGCAAAACTGAGAGTGAGTGCAAAACTGTAACAACTGCCTTAATTTACATTTTTGTCTGCTGGTTTTTTTATTGTTGTTGTATTGACTTCAAATCGTTATGAGAGAGGGAGTAGGGATGTACCAACAATAATATACAACAAAAGGATGAAAGTCGATAGAACTTGGAAATATAGCGGTGGCTGAAATAAAAATGTTACACCATGTTACAGTTTTGCTCCTCACTGTATGTTCACTGTAGCGCGGTTGGTACATATGTGTATTCGTTTTTTATGTGACTTCTAGTTTATTTTAGGTGGTTTAGATACTTTTATCACATTATAGTTTTACTTTAATTTGATTTAATCTTACTTCAGTTTAATTTATAAGAATTTAGTCTCAATTTTATTTTATTTTACTTTAATTTGAATTTATTTAGTTTGAATTTTCGTTTATTTTACATTCTCTTAATTTTTCTAACTCGATTTGTTTAATTTAATTTTATCAAATTTTAGTTTATTTGAATTTATTTTGTGAATACAAACATTTCAAGGGCTACCTTCGCTTGTATACTTGTACTCAGTCGCTTTAATGTATAGACACACACTTTCCAATTTAGTTGGTTTGGATTCTACATCAATTTCTTTAAGTTTATTTAAAATTCCTATGACTCACCTCCTGTGGCATGTAACAGTGTCCCTTTTTTTTCTTAAGATGCTTTTTCCTGATATCTAGTCCAGTTAAATAGCAACGGAAAATTTAACGGAACTTTCTAAAAATATCCATTCCACCGATTTTTTCGTGTCTAAACACTTTAATGGCAGCTTTCTATCTAATTTTTGCCTGAAGATCGCTGGCAATCGTGCCCTAGCTGTTTGCTGAAATTTCTTTCCGCATTTCGCTCATTCACACATACATGCATACTCACAGTGGACTTTCACCAAAGAACGTAGATAACAAGAAGGGACAACTCGTTATAATTGTGGCGAAAGTGCGCAACAGGGGCGTGCTTTCTCTTTTCATACAATCAAAAAACGCACTAGGGCAAAAGAGAAGGCACGCCCCTGTTGCGCACTTTCGCTACAATTATAACGAGTTGTCCCTTCTTGTTATTTACGTTCTTTGCTTTCACTACATTCACATAAACACAACTCAACCCAACATTCATATTGGTTCTTAACACACATGTTGTATACAATGTCTATAAGCATGCCGAGGTACATGTATAGACACATTGTGGCATTGTGTTGGTGTTGCACTCAACCTTTCGGGCTTGCGTTACAACTGGCATGCGTTGAACGCCAACTATTGCATACTCAATCAATACTGCTGCTTTGTATGACTGAGCAGCGCGTTGACTTAGTAGTATCGATACGCAAAGCGCGCTGTCTTGTAAATACAGACACTGCAAGTGAACTATACTTCTGATATTGACTTTGGCAAATTAGTATTCCGAATGCTTATTCACGAAACTAGCAAACGCGCCATTTGAACGGTTGCCGAAACCATGGGAGCTCATTTGGACGAGTGGCGAAGACAAGACGCCGCAGTTCATTTGTTGCAGAAGTCATTTGACTTGTTGCCGAAAGCACGACGAATGTAGTAAAGGGCAATTTATCGTCTCGTATGTATGTATGTATTTATAGCGCGTCTACCATTCAGTTGCTTTATAGCCCCGTCAGAATGAGTACTTTGCGTACGTGACGCTCAAGTATG
>NW_023458557.1:40141610-40145231 GCF_013731165.1 Rhagoletis pomonella
AAAGCCACAAACAGTTTCCTTATTAGTTTAAATTTCATCCAGCAACATGCGATCAGCTGTTTTTCGTACTGGCAAATTCTTACAAGTAAAAATTTATCCAGTAAAATCCAGTAAAAACTTGCAACTTCAGCTGTCATTTTTCGCTCTCTCAATTTCCCCTACTTTGCAAGTTTTTGCGTACGAAAACGCCAAAACATGAAAATTCGTAAAAACTTTTACTGGATTTTACTGGAAATGAGTAAAAAAACGCAACTATTCTTGAGGTACACCCACTAACTTATAGCCCCGTCAGAATGAGTACTTTGCGTACGTGACGCTCAAGTATGAAACTGACGTGACGTGAATGAACGTAGAGCGGCGCCGCAATGTAAGCGTTAATGTATATAAACAAAAATCAGCTGTAGTTTGTTGGCGGCAAATGTCTCGCTGTGTTGAAAACAAAAATTTTTTGTTGTGATAGTTTAAAATAAAAAAACTCATAAAAATGGAAACTATAGAAGTCATATTGATTATTTTGATGTTGCTGGAAGCCAGAGAGTGTTTTAAGAGGATTTATGGAGTTCGTAGTTGTTGGGTGCGACCTGCTCTGCAAAATCGAGACACCCATGGATTTTTTAGCACGCATTTTGGATTCACTGAGGAATTCAAGCAAGCAATTCGAATGGAAAAGCCTGTATTCGACTTGCTCCTTAGTTTAATAAGAGAGCGAATAAGCAAAAATTCTAACCGACCATCTATTCCCCCAGAGTTTCGTTTATACTTAACCCTCAGGTAAATTGCTTGCATTATAGTTAGGTTGGGAGGCTTCCTCCGTAGGTGGTTCGCAGTAGCATTACAGGTATTAAATGATTAAATAAATTTAAATTTTAGCTACTTGGCTCACGGAGGGAGTAAGCCATTTTATTCCTGCGCTTTTAAAATAGGGCTATCCACCATGAAAGAAATCGTTGGAGAAACGTGCGATGTCTTGTGGGAGATACTTGGTCCTGTTTATTTGTCAGTTCCACTGAAAGATGAATGGAAGCGTATTGCCACGGACTTTTATTTAATGTGGGATTTACCTAATTGTATTGGTGCGATCGATGGTAAACAGATCAATATATTTTGCCCATCAAACTCGGGCTCCCTTTTTTACAATTACAAAGGGACGTATTCTATTGTTCTGCTGGCGGTGTGCGATGCCAATTACACTTTTACTGGCATAGATATCGGGGCTTACGGTTCGCAGAGTGATGGCGGCATTTTGTGGAATTCAGGCTTTGGAAAACTCCTATACAATGGAAAACTGGATCTGCCTGAAAACAGTATATTACCAGACACTGATATAAGTTTCCCGCACTACTTTGTAGGTGATAACGCGTTTCCATTGAAGTCATTTTTAATGAGACCATATCCAGGTTTGTATGAATACATAATTTATACTAAGTTATTTCCTCATTAAATGCATACTTATTTTATTAAGGAGCCAACTTGCCTCTGGACAGGCAAATTTTTAACAAGCGGTTGTCCAGAGCACGGCGCGTAATTGAAAAGTAACTTTTAAGTCCTTTGCAAATGAGCCCCGCATCTGCTGAAAAAATTGTTAAAGCTACTGTTGTCCTCCACAACTTCGTTAAAATGCACGATGGTAGCTATTGTCCAGCGGAGTATCTCGACCAGGAGGAAGGCGACGGTTTTAAAAAAGGATTGTGGCGGAGTGATGTTTCAACGCCTTTACAAAAGGCTCGGAGGGTAGGCTCGAACAATGCATCACAAAATGCCTTCAAATTAAGAGATATATTGAAGAATTTTCTCGTATCCCATCGAGTACAAAGTAGACCCCAATAAAGAAAAACGTAAACTATATTTTATACCTTTCTGGTAAGCATAATTTAATTATTATCGCATTTTCAGGAAATACTTCATAAAGAATTTGCCAACGGGATTTCGGAGTTGAATTCGACTTACTTTTAGATACTTTCGTAACTTGCTTTTTACCTACGGAAAAATTTTGTGTGGAGGAATATGCTAACACCGTCAGGAAAAAATTGTCCAAATCAAGAAAATTTATTCTTAGCTTCAAATTGGTGACAGGTAATAAGATCAACGGAAATAAGGTCAATTGACTTTATTTCCCACCCTGGTGCGAAATAAAGTCAATTGACATTATTACCTTTTTAAAAACGAAATAAAATCAATTGACGTTATTTCTCTTTCAAACATTAAATTTGCTTAGCTTCGCGGCGGCCCGCGTCAGCGCGCCACACCGCGCGCGTCGCGCTCGCGCTCGCGTCCCGCGTACCCAGCGCGACCGGCGCGCACACCAAGTCACGCTACGCCGCGGCCCCCCCGGCCCCCCCTTCCCCGTCTCACGACGTGCTGTAACGCAGGTGGATTAATTTTTTGTATACGTTGAAATAAAATTTTTATATATTTTAAACATCGAGGGTTTATATTCAATAATACCCCCTATCTGCACACTTTTCACAATGATGGGATTCTGATATAAAAATCCACCTAAGCTTTAACTGTCATCAGTGATATTAATGTTACCTCATATAATATAAGTCCCAGATGGTTTCTAAAATCACAAATTAGTTTTTGTGCAAATTGCAGATAGAGGGTATTAATGAATTCAAGCCCTCGATATTTCACATTTTTATATTTGTAAGTTATTGGAAGCAGGGATGCCAACTTGGCTCAAACCGTGCCATTTGTTCCTATTTTACTTCAAATGGCACTTAATTTTTCAATTTGGCACAAAATGCCAAAATGGCACTTTTGTAAAAAAAATAACATTTCAATACAGTTTTGTGAAATCCTTTGCGTGCACTTCTTTTTCTCAACTAAAATTTTCTAATTTATAAAGGCTTTTCGACTGGTTTATCTTATTTTATCATTGCACTTTTGTTTTGAAAATGTGGCTTTATTTTATTGCTAAATGTGAATGATTAAAAGGAATTACACCTTTTTTGGCACTTTTATTTTTCTATTTGGAACATTTTGGTACTTTTTTTATCCTCAATATGGCACCTCATAACTAAGGAGAGTTGGCAGCCCTGATTGGAAGATTTCTGCTGTGTTTTGAGGCAACAACTTGTCTGCAGTAAAAAAGCATATAATTTGTGTTTCAAAAGTGTGTGAAAACCAATCAGTTAACTTATATGATCTCGGTTCCGATATTAAATAATGAGTAATTGTTTATACCCGCATTTTGGCACATTGGCTCGTTGAATTGCCATCTAACAAGTAGTGTCGTCGTTCTCCTTAGCTGCTTTTAAATGACTGCTGGCGGAGGCATAAATACAGTGTAAGAAAATTCTTTTTTTATAATTGTTTCCTTATAGAAAAGTTGGGTTCTTTTCCACCTTAGACATTCCGAATTCGTTCAAAACATGCTAATTTAAATTAAAACTTCATCATTCATAGCACCCCCATTTCAAAGTGACATTGTTTGTCACTTATTTTTAATTATTTATTTTTAAGAATTTTTCATTAAAACACAGTTTATCCTCTAACAAAACCCATATAAACCCAATTTTAAAACTTCGTAAAAGACTACAACAGAATGCAACAAATTTTCATCGAAATTTAAAATTTTTTTCTCTGAAGTGTTAGAATTTTTTTGAGTACACAGTTTTA
>NW_023458557.1:40145331-40147502 GCF_013731165.1 Rhagoletis pomonella
TATCTCAGTGTAGTTTGGACAAGACAATTGGCCGGCTGCATTGGATTTGACTGGTGTTCGGTACCACCCACCGTTTCTAGTGCATTTTGGACAAGATAATTGGCCGGCTGCGCTGGATTCAGCGATATCGTATCGTTGTTGCCACCTTCACCACAATATGGAAATATTCCTTTCGTTCCAGGATTTTCTTCTCGTAACTTAATTTTAAAACTATACTGTGAGCTACTGCAGCCAACTATAAATGTTCGACTGACGGCGTTAAATCATTATTTCGTTTATCTGTGCTTTGTTACTGCTTTTACTAAATAAATCCGTAAAACCCAACCAGAAATCGGTTTAATCATTTCTACACAATCTAAAAAGCTTTTTCAAATTTTTATTTTTAATGAATAAAGCGATAAAAATATATGATTTACAATAACTTTTAACAAGGAAAATACGAAAAAGAGGATTTTTGCGGAAATGGGTATTAGTGAATTTCAGTGCAATTAAATTTTCTGAGGTTTCGTTTACTTTTAGATCAGAATTGTCAAAATTGAGAAATTCAAAGTAGCAGTATGTACAATAATCATAGAAAAGAAGATTGTGCCGTAAACGTTCTGCTATCTTTTTTGCTTTCAGTTTGACAGCCAGCTGCTGTGATGATGTGGAAATTTACCACAACGAAAAAAAAATATAACAATTAAGTGAAGCAATTTGATTGTTACAAATTTAGTGAGCAGTAGCGCGTTTCCAGAACGATATTTCAGACAAATCGTTAATGAGGAACTATTTTTCCTTCCCGTCCGCTTTGGTTTTGGCAAAAAAGTTGATTAGTTCCTGCCGGCGATCAAGTCATTTCAATCACAAAATAATATTATTTGCAAGAACCAATCACTAAAATTGTAACTAACTTTTTATTATTTATTAATTCCTTTTTGATATTCAGCAATAGCAAGATGGGAAAAAATTTTAAACCAAAATTAGTAATAGTGGTATTCAGCTAAAGCGAAAACTTTAGGAGCATGAATTTTGTTGATTCAGAGTTGTATACAAAATTCCTGTGGTATGAAAGGGAGCAACAACCGTACTATGGCAGAGAGGCACAAGTCATGACTGTGTAATAGTGCCCGAAACTAATTGCAAAAGTGTAAAACATTGCAAATTATTGTCTATTATTATAGATACTAGTACAGATTATCATAGTTCAGTGTATAATTTGTTATATTACACCGTACATGATAATGAACTGTTAAATGCTGAAAACGATTGTAACTTGTATATCACTCTCACTTGGGTGTGATTAATGGACTGTCTCGGCGGATGCGCTGGCAGGCATTGGGGTCTGTATAGCTTTACAAACCTTGTTTTTTTTTAAATAAAGACTTAAATATATTCGGAAATTTACGTTTTTCATAAAAATATTTTCTTACAATGGACTTTTTTATTTTAAACTTACATTTAAGAAAACTCCATTCAATGCTATAATTACGATTAAGCTCAAATTAATACTACTAGCACGAGGATAAAGAAATTTTAGAAACTAACACCCCTATTCTGCAACTCTTTCGTATTCGGATTTTGCTACGAATCGTAGAAATAGTATGCTGCAATCCGAATCGCATTTTCGAACTTTCGAAATTCGTAACAATGGCATGCCTAAAAACGAACGAGTAATCTTTTTTGCGTAATTTTGTACGAAAACAATTCTGTGTCGGAGGCGAAATGAAAGATGTAAATCGATGTGTGTTTGCAAGAAATATTGGTGGTGTTCATTTAAACAGATAAATTTGTCCTTCGCATATAAGTATATTTTTATCCACTGCTTTATATAAACGAGTAAAACGGAATCTTTGTTGCCCCTTATCGAGAAACTTGGGTCCGGTTTAGTTATTTGTGCAATGTTTTTCGGTTGTTGTGTCCAAGCGCATAATCTGAATCCAAAAACTTTAACATCACGTATAATCAAAGGATTAAAATTTTATTTAAAATAAATGTTTCAAATTTCCGAGAACTATCATATTAATAAATTCGGTTTTAACTATGCACTTTTTTGCAAATTTCGACGTGGGTTCTGCGCAAAAATACTGTGGATGACGTAACCGGAGTGATGTGCACAAGAAGTGTTGTATATGTAGCGACTTGCTACAAATAGTTACTCATACTCAGAGATTGGTTTTGAAGTAGAGTAC
>NW_023458557.1:40147602-40150606 GCF_013731165.1 Rhagoletis pomonella
TCTTACATTCTTTGACAGAATGGCCCTTAGAAAGGCAATTCAGACAGCAGTTGTGTTTTTTGATCAACGCGAACCTATCACTGACGGAGAGGGATAAAAAACTTTTTACATAAACGTAGGACGTGTTGTTGTTTTGGGCACATGACACAGTATGATGAAATGACGTTGGTGGCAAGCGACAGCTTCTTTTGTCCCAACGGGTTATGTGGATGCGTAAATGATCGTTGTTGTTGGTGGGTTGATGTCAACGAAGTTGAATATTTCACATCCACAATCGACTCCAATGTCCTAAAACGTTGTATAAGGAAGGCATTCATTTGCTTCCATTCTGGTAACGCTGATTTATCCAGCAACGTGTTTTGCCACATGCTGAGGGTTGTCTCTGGAAGCCGGTTTGAGCACAAGAATATGAGAACTGGATCCCAGTTGGTGACGTCTATGTTGTAGATTTCCAGCGCTGAGAGGCATGCGTTAATGCTTCGTTGAAGATCCTTCAACGCTGACGCACTTTCGGTCCGAATGACCGGAAGTGAAAACAACTTCTTTAACTAGCTATTCACTAAAACCCGTTTGTTTTCATAAGTCGCTTTTAAGTTAGACCAAGCCGTTTCGAATCCTTGATTTGTAAGTTGGGAATTGCTAACAATTTCCCGAGCTTCACCGCTTGTTTTCTGAAGCAAGTGGTAAAGCTTTTGTACGCCGCTCAAACGACTGTTATTAATGTATATCGCGGTAAAAAGATCTCGAAACGATGGCCACGAGGCATAATCACCATCGAAAATATTGGTATCGCATGGTGGTAAATGTAAGCTATCAGAAAAACCAGCTGCTTGAGCAATGGTTCGTGAAACATCTTCCTTATTACGGTTAAACTTTTCTATATTTTCGTCTATACGGGACGAACAACTAAGGTAATCTCGAAATGTGGTAGCGTACTTGGACCTAACACCTTCTATGTCTGCATCTTCTTTCAAAGATTGTAGACATTTTTCATATGCCTTTTTAGTTTTTTTCCCACAGTTCAACCAGCTCACCTTTCAATATGGTTAACGAACTATTCGGCTGGGCGCCCATTAATGCCTCATCAAAATTGGCATTGAATTCGATAATTTCGTCAGAGCACCGAACAAACCAGTTAATCGACATTTTCTTTGATTTTTTTTTTAATAAAGATTATTGATAACACACAAGGGATGAAACGCGCCGCCCACGAAGGAAAACACTCAAAAAGGTTAAAAAATGTAAATGTAGACCGAACTTTACGAATTTACTGCTGGGTCTCACAGTGCATCTGCGCCTTGTGATCGTATTTATATATATATATGTACAAGTAGGTTGGAAAGTATCTAAGCACAAAATAACAATTATCTATATGTAGGTACGTGCGTATATCAAAGCTACTCTTTCCAGCCAAAAGAAAAGCTCGCTAATATTGATTTTGATTAATAGTTCGCTGATATATATCAAAGTACGTACGTATGTACATATAATCGTATATGTATTTACATGTCTTCAGAACGAAGTCCACGAAGAAGTGTGAAAATGAGAAAAAACTGGCCGAATATGTATGTATGTACATATGTACGTAGGTATTCAGCAGCGTTGCCATTTTAGCCGTTTTCCGGCTAGATTTAGCCGGTTTTGATAGCAACTAGCCGGAGAAAATTCGATCTAGCCGGCAGCCGATTTGTTAGCCGGTTTGTAAAAAAAAGTTAGCCGTTTTTAGCCGATTTTACTATTTGCCCAATTTTCAGGTGCAAAAAGTAAACAAGTTGTTCGAAAGCAATAATGCAGACCCAATGAAGATTTTTAATGAACTTAATGTTTTACTTTCGCATCTATGCTCCCTAGTGGTTATTAGCGCGGACACATTTGATCCTATATGCTCCCCGTTGGAACCATACCTTGCTCCATTTCCTCAGTTCTATCACAGTTTTGAAGAGTATTTAAAAACAAAAGTAAGCACAAACGCTTTTGACCACGAAGCCGAGAAAATAATTCGAAGCCGAATTACGCCAACGCCTCCCTACGAATATTGCCACACTACAAAAAATTGACTTTTTTCGGTTGGAAATGCGATCTCTTAAAATTAATGAATTCAGGTGATATATACAATAGTGATTCATTTGATGATGAGGAATATACACTCGATATAAATTAATGGTGTTAACTAGTCTTTCGTTAATTTAAATAAAGCATGTGAATTTTCACTAAAACATTTTAGCCGTTTTTTGCCAGAGTCTATGTGAAACTTCACTAAAACATTTTAGCCGTTTTTAGCCGCTTTTTTTTTGCCAATCTAGCCGGTCGGCCCAAAAACTTCTGGCAACACTGGTATTCAGGCGCTGATGTCGATATGTATGTACGTATGTGTAATCGACCGCGAAAAGAGGATACAGGAGAACAAGAGAACTCAAATCACTGCAACTCTTATACGTTTATACATATATGTATGTATATACATATATATATATAACAATGTGTACAGATGCGCGCAAAGAATGTACATATGCACCAAACACCCCCAAGAAAAATGGTTAGCACAAAAAGTAAGTTAACAAAAGTTATTAAATTTTGAAGATGGCAAATAAATCATATATATATGTATATGTATATGTATATGTACGTTTGTTAAATAAAATTAAACGAAATAACGTAATCGAATCAAATCACACTAGTTATTAATATATGGATGTATATACACATGTATCCTAAAAGCTTTTTATTAATATTTGCGCACAAAGAAAATGAAAATTACTTTGAGAAAAGCTAACGAAATTTTAAAGCATTTCCACGTTGAAAATGATGTGACTTTTTTTAACCTTGAAATTTTTGTACATGTACATAAATGCATATGCGAACAAATATATACATATGTACGTGTAAAGAAAGGGAATCAGACTTACGGAAGTCAATTAAATAGCTCCAACGGTATCCGGAATTCCTGGGATCTACACATGTACATAAATATAGACCTATGCACATATAGGTATATATATCGATT
>NW_023458557.1:40150706-40152930 GCF_013731165.1 Rhagoletis pomonella
ATGCCTGGCCAGAAATATCTCGAAGCTATTCTTGCGATGGTTCTCTCTGCTCCGTAATGTCCGGCTGTGCATTCATCATGATAGAGCTTTAGGATTTGGGAACGCTCCCGCTCGGGCGCAACATATTGCGCATCTTCCCTATCATCATTGGCATAGCAATATAACATTCCATCATTAAGAATGTACCCGCGGTCAACCCAACGGCTAACGTTCTCATCGCCAGCCTCCAGCGAAGCTATGATGTCCTTTAGGTAGGGGTCTTCAAGCTGTTCACTACGCATATCAGAAGCGTTCTTATGTGGAAAGTCTATTTGAAAGGCCATCACGGTTACTGGTTCAAACTTTTCACCTACATCACAGGGTGGTCGCGATAGCATATCTGCCACGGCGTTCGATCTTCCAGGAGTATACTCTATTTTAAAGTTATACTGCTGGATCTGCAAAGCCCATCTTGCCAACCGTCCAGATGGCGATTTCATACCCAAGAGCCACTTTAACGGTTGGTGATCCGTTGCCAGTACCCCCTCAGCACCTTCAATATAATCACGGTATTTGGCACAAGCCCAGACGATAGCGAGGGCCTCGCGCTCCGTAGTGGAATAATTCCGTTCTGCGCTTGTCAACAAACAGCTTGCATACTCGATGGGATTCATTCCCCTCCCCCTGGTGTAGAACTGCTCCGAGTGCGTATGCGCTGGCATCCGTGTTGATAATGAATGTCGGACCATCCTGCGCCTGTTTCAATATAGGCGGCGAAGTTAGCATCTCCTTGAGTTTGTGGAAGGCATTGCGTTGAGGACCCTCCCAAGTCCATGATTTGTTATTTTTAGTAAGATCAGTCAAAGGCTTTGCAGCCTCTGCATAATGATTGATGAACCTCCTGTACCATGAGCATGTCTGTATAAACGATATCAATTCCTTGACGTTCCTTGGTTCTCGAGGCTTGACTATTGCGCTTATCTTCTCTGGATCCACACAAATACCTAAAGGAGTGAGAATATGCCCAAGGTACCTGACTTCCGAACAACAGAAACGACATTTAGTGCTATTGACACGCAGTTTAAATTTATTCAGTCTTTGGAAAATAGTGTTTAGATGGTTTAAATGCTCTTGGAATGAGGCAGAACACACAATGAGGTCGTCCAAATACGCCCATACTTGAACCTCAGGCATAGAATTTTTCAGCCGGTCCATGAGTCGCTGGAACGTCGCAGGCGCATTTCGCAATCTAAAAGGCATTCTAGTAAAACGAAAGAGTCCAAATGGAGTTATTATGCAAGTTTTATCGCGGTCATTGGCAGCTACCTTTACTAGGTGATAGCCACGCTGCAGGTCTAATGTCGTCATATAACGCGTACTTTTCGCAGCTTGTAGCAAGTCATCCATTTTGGGCAATGGATATATATCGGGTTCAGTGATAGCGTTCAACTTCCGGTAATCTGAACAGATACGCACACCACCGTCTCGTTTCGGCACCATAACAACCGGTGAAGTCCATGGCGACTCGCATTCTTCCACCACTCCCATCGTCAACACCTTGTCAATCTCCGCCTTAAGTTCGCGCGTTTTTGGAAACGACAACCGGTATGGTGGAGAGGTAATTGGCTCATGGTCACCTGTATTAATACGATGTTCAGCAAATGGCGTTGCCTCCGATATTTCACCAAATACTTCTTGATTCTAACATAGGAGGCGGTCTAGTTCAAGCTTTTCTTCTTCTAACAAACTCGCTGCATCTGTTTGCACACCTTAACGCTTTCTATTACATTGTGGCTTAGCGGCAGTGCTTCGGCGAAGTCAAAATGAACGTTAGGGCAGTTTTCATAATACCAAAACTTTTGACCCATATTTAGCACGATTCCAACCTCCTCCAAAAAGTCTGTATCCAGCAGTGTGCGATTGTTGGTAGCCTCTGGTAGTATTATGAAGCGAATGTTTAAACATCTTCCTCCAATTACTATTTTGCAGGTGGTCGACAGACACTCTTGCGAAGATGTGGTTCCGCCTGCCAGCGAAATTTCGCACTTGACTGTTTTATACTTACAGCCGTGAAAGTCCATAATTCGCTTCAAATTCACGCTAGCAACACTCGTGCGCACACCCGTGTCAAAATAGGCTAGGCCAGGAGCTCCAAACAGCTGGACGTTCGCAATCGGTATATTACTCCCCATATTGTAGGACGAGATTGTGTTAAAATTAACAACGGTTGCTTCAGGCTTGCTTT
>NW_023458557.1:40153030-40161271 GCF_013731165.1 Rhagoletis pomonella
TGTTTAGCCGGGCAAGGAATTACAACCCCGTCGTTACGTCAGGTGGCAGTTCGAATTCGCCAGACTCAGTATTGGGAGACTAGGAAGTTTTTGTCTATGATATTGGACCACTGAAGTTAACGCTTGTACTACATTCCGCGTCAGTATTCACCTGTAATGCTGGGTGGATCAGTTTTGTATAGTCGGTCTCCGAAAAAATAAGTCTACTGATTTAGTCAATACTGAGCCGGGCTCCTGTAATTCTTGTATTCATAAAACAATGAGTTTAATGTTTTGAAAGGTTCAATCTGGAGGTTCAGTAAATCAGGGTGGTTTTCGTAATGCTGGTAGAAAAAAAAGAATAATATAAAACTTAGGTCAGAGTTTGCTTAGCATACTCGACTCGGAACTCAATCCCGGTTGTGACTAAGTATGGGTCGAATTAGCGTTCATTTCGAAATGCTTGAGTCAGAATTATACCGAGTAGACTCTGGAAAAAATAATTCAAGTCCGGTGTTGCGGTGGTTCTCTATTGTTTTAGGCCAGAGAAGCCTACCCCCCAAAGTGCCGAACTTAGTCGGTCTTTACACCCTGCCCCCCCACTAGTTCAACACCGCTAAGAAGAACACAGGGCAGGCTGTCCTGAAAAGGACACTTGGCCGCGAGTTTATAGCCGTCCGGCGGCTGGGAAAACGTGTATATATATTTATTTTGGTTTCCTATTCATTATGGCTTTGCGGCCCAAGAGACATTTTCTTAAAGGAGAACTCGTCAAAACTCCGAAATGAAGTAGACATTTTGATAAGGAGAACTCGTCAAAACTCCGAAAGGCATTAGACATTTTGATACGGAGAACTCGTCAAAACTCCTAAAAGACAATCCTAATGGGAGTGCGGATTGTCAGGCAGTTCACGACTCCCGGTGGGAGCGCGCGTGAACGTCCTATGAATATAGATGCTCGGGGAGGATACTGGGCGGTTTGTCCCCGACCGCCAAAGCGCCCAGTGAAAAGGACAGTAAGAGGAAAAAAGATACTCTATTTACTTTCGTTGGCTAGAGTTAGCCACCCCCCAATTGCCGAACTTAGTCGGTCTTCACAGTACGGCCCCTCCGCTAGTCCAGTAGCTCGTCTCTGTCTCAATTCTCTACCGGGGCGAATTTATATCTGAATTCTCGCCTTGTTCCCTACTGCTAAGGAGTATAATGAATGAAGTATACTCTCTACCAGCAGAGAGATAATCGGTAGGGAAGAGTTACAGACGCGAGTTACAGCCCTAGATGACTTAGCTTCGAGGAAAAGCCATCCAGAGTTGGACCCCGGGCAGTCTGCGGGCGGTCAAGGTTTTACCCTATCGCTAAGTTGGATTATGCAAAAAAAACGTGTATATATATATAAAAAATTTTAGAAAAAACGTGATTATTAAATTTGGGAAAAAATGCTTTACTTCGGATCGCTCTTCGTGACAGATGACAGTGTCACACCCGGATGTCAGATGCATGGAACCTACCGATCGGTTTGCCATTCAAGTCCTCTAAGTCGTACAAAGCATTGCCTACTTTTCGCAGAACACGACACTTAATGTATTTAGGCAAGAATTTAGCATTTATGCCTTGCTTAAAATTGCTAAGAGCGAAGTTCTTCCGGAATACTTCCTGTCCTTCCCGGTAATTCACAACCCTCGTACGTTTGTTGTACGTGTTGGCTGCTCTGTTTTGCGCTTGCTCAAGGTTCTTCCGTATGTGTTCGCGAATGTTTGCTAACTTGTCAGCTCTGCTTGTAATTGGGACTTCGTCTTGTCTTAGGCTACCCAGTTTCTCCAGTATGCTATAGGCTGATGCATGTTGTATCATATTTTGTCCAAATAACGCGTAGTATGGCGAGCTCTGAATCGACGTATGGTAATCGCTTCTTAAAACCGACAGAATTTCGGGAATATGTTTGTCCCAGTCCATGTGATCTTGCTTGTCCTTCAGGAATATTCTAACTTTCGAAACAATCTCTCTGTTCACTCGTTCAGAGGCGTTAGCCTGCGGTGAGTATAACCCCGTCTTAATGTGAACAACCCCGTAGTTTTCAAAAAACTGTTGCATCTCCTTCGAAATGAATTGCTTCCCGTTATCACTATGGACGAATTGAGGGACCCCGAAAGCTGGAAAAATCTCTGTGCTAAAGAAGCTAATTACATTTGCCGACGTCGCGTTTTGCATCGCCTTCAAAAATACGTATTTAGAAAAATGGTCTAGCACTATGAACAAAAACTGGTTTCTTCTCTTTGATCCTGGATATGGACCTAAGAAATCGCAATAAAGACGCTGGAATGGCCTCTCGGATACGAAGGCATTGCCCATAGGTGGTCTGGATACTTGGTTGGTGGCTTTCACGGCTTTGCAGGTTTCACATCGATTCACATAAAGGCGTATGTCCTTTGCCATTTGCGGCCAAAAATATTTCTGCCGAACACGCTCTAAAGTCTTCTGCCAACCTCCATGGTAACTAGCATTGGAATCATGTGAGCATTCGATTGCGAGCTCCGTCAGCCCTTCCGGTAACCACAAACGCCAGAGTGAATCCTCTTCCTCTTCCACACCTCTTCGAAACATCACTCTTTTGTAAACTCTATTGTCGACTATGCGTAGATCGGGCAGCCCTTCGTGATTGTTTTCAATTGTTTCACGAAGCTCCGAGTACTCTACGCCGTCGAATTCCGGTGATGCCAAGTCAATTTCTAGAGGTGGGGTAGAAGAGAGTTCGTCTACGTCAAAACGCGAAAGGGTGTCCGGCACAACATTCAAGGAACCTTTGCGATGCTCCATCCTAAAGTTGTATCTTTGCAATAGAAGCGACCATCTTGCCAGCCTGCCACTCAAGTCTTTTTGTGTCATTAGCCACTTGAGGCTTGAATGGTCAGTAATTATTCGGAAAGGCAATCCTTCAATATATGGTCTGAAACGCTTGACACTAACTATTGCGGCGAGGCATTCCAGCTCGGTGACCGTATAATTCCGCTGAGCATTATTAAGCTTCTTCGATACGAAAGCTATGGGATGCTCTGCCCCTTCCTCATCGAGCTGGAATAACACGCCTCCTACTCCTATTTTGGATGCATCACATTGAATTACGAATTCTTTAGTAAAATCGGGTTGTGCCAGGACAGGCGCTGAACAGAGTGCAACCTTAAGCTTTCCAAATGCTTCAACTGCCTCAGGAGTTAGTTTAAATGGACCAGGTGACTTTCGAAGGCAATCTGTCATTGGACCCGCCAAATCTGCAAAATTGGTAATAAACGACCTGTACCAATTTGCCATTCCTATAAACCTGCGAACCTGACGAGGAGATTTTGGAATCGGAAAATCCTTTATTGCATCTATTTTGCCTGGGTCTACTTTCAAACAACCATTCCCTATCAAGTACCCGAGATACCGAATTTCCTTCTGGCAGAACTTACTCTTCTTTACGTTGATAGTGAGTCCCGCATCCCGTAAGCATTTCGCCACTTCCTTCAGCAATTCCAAATGGTCTCCGAAGTTTGAGCTGCACACCATCAGATCATCCAGGTAGACGAAGACGTTCTCTCGTAACCGTGAAGGAATAGCCTTATCCATCAGCCGACTCATTGTTTGTGGTCCGTTGCACAGGCCAAAGGGCATTACTTTAAAGTGGTACAATGGCTTCCCTGGAACCGCAAATGCCGTCTTTTCCTTAGACGATTCCGTTAACTTGATTTGGAAGAAAGCGTCCTTCAAATCAATACCACTTATAAAGTATGTATCCTTTAACCTGCTCAACAGCCCATTAATATGGGGCAACGGATACGAGTCCTTCTTTGTGACCGCGTTCACCTTCCTGGAATCTATACACAGCCTCACTTTGCCTGGTTTCCGGACTAATACCACGGGACTACACCATGGTGAATTCGATTCCTCAATCACTCCCATCTTGAGTAGCCTTTCAATTTCGCTATAGGCTTCTGTCTGCCTAGGTGGTGAAAGAGGAAAGTGCTTGCTTTTAATTGGCACTGCATCACCCGTGTCTATATGGTGAGTCA
The DNA here is from genome assembly GCF_013731165.1 of Rhagoletis pomonella. Lineage (NCBI taxonomy): Eukaryota > Metazoa > Arthropoda > Insecta > Diptera > Tephritidae > Rhagoletis > Rhagoletis pomonella. The sequence goes on from NW_023458557.1 coordinate 40,157,056, forward strand.
CTAAACTGGTTTGACCTAGTCCTAGCTTTTCGAACGAGGGAAACTCTTGAACAACTTCTTGCAATGCTATCTTCTGATCTGGTGAGAGCTGATGGAAGTTTAGCTCATCCTCATTTGGAAAATCTAAACAAGAAACGGTTGGAAATACATCGGGAGCTAACGCAAATGCCTTCCAGAAATCAACTCCCAGGTATGCTTCTTGGATTAATGACGGTACAAGATAAAAGCGAATAGTTCTTGTAATGTTTTTAAAAGTGACCGGTAAAGATATCGAGCCGAGTATTTTCTGCTGATTTCCACCAGCCGTGTAAACAAACGCGCGTAAAGAATGATATTTTAAATTGTTTCTTTTTAGGAAATCTTCGCATCCGTTTCCAAGAATGGAAACGTTTGCTCCGGAATCTAATAAACCCACTACGAAACTATCGTGTATTTTAATTTTTGCTAGCGGTCGTTCATCTGGCGTTATAAGAATTTTAGTGCTTTGCAAAAGTTTTCGCATATTTACTCGGCTAGAATATCTTTTCCTACACTGAAGAATATTTTCTGAAACTACAAGTTTTGGTTCTTCTTCGAAAATATCCGCCCTTATCCGTTCATAATCCTGTTCTCTTTGCTCTAAACTAACTGGGAATTGAGTCTGGCATGCGACCTCCCTACGCGAAGGCCTAAGAATTTGAACCTGCAGAGGATTGGATGTAGATGAAAACATACACTCGGAATCAGAACTATCGGAACTATCTGGAAAAGTTATGATGACCCTAGGTGAAGCTCTCGAGAGACTGGTACTACTCTCCGAACTACTGACATCTCCATGCAAACGAGTGGTTCTGACTGAGGCTGGCTTACTTTTTGGTTTAGTACAGGAGGCAGCTGCTCCTGAACTCCCTGCTTCGGGGGCTAGGGTGCCGAACGAGAATCCCCGATTGCCTTCTCGCTCGGGTTCCGGTTTCCCTGCCTCCGATGATCTCTGGGGCATCTTGGAGTGACCACCCCCTTCTGTCCACACTTGAAGCAGAACACGTTCCGAATCGCTTCCTCGCAATAGATATAAGAGTGTCCCATCCTGTCACAGTTCCAACACTGTATTCCTGAGTAGTCCGGTTTCCTAGTCCTCTGGAAATTCAGCGCTTCCACTTGTGGATCCACTTCTCCATCCATTCCTCCTGTCCATTCATCCGGTGTAATGGCCATGGTTTCGTTGACATGCCGTCCTGAATAGTTCGGTACCAAGCTCCTGGTTTCCTTCAGGATCTGTTCGCCTTTCCTAGCAACGTCACGTAGGTCATGTAGGGTCTGCGCGCCAGCATTGAAAAGCATCAACTTCAGGCTGCTGTAAACGTTCCTCTTCAATATGTCCATCAGAAGGTTCTCTGACATCGGTTCCCTTAGTCTCGCGTTCAAGGCTAATATATCTGTATGAAACGTATCATACGATTCATTAGCCTTCTGACGACGCATTGAGATCTCCATCATGATCTCATGGTCACTCTTTAGGGTGCCGAATTCCCGCCTGATAGAGTAGCACAAGAAAGGATAAGTCGCATCTGGGTTCTGCTTGGTGAACAACCAGTACCATTCCTCAGCTCGCCCTGACAAAAAAAGGTGGAAGCTTGCCATCAACTGCTCATCTATACATTGCGTGCGCTCACACAACGTATTGAGTTTAAAAAGAAAGTCTGAAACACTACCGTTTCCGTCATAGGATACCTTCCAATCCTGTGGCTTAATGACAATATTAGTGGTGAAATTTGGTCGGTTATTCAAAGTGGCTTGTGTCGGATTGCGTCCGATAGAAGCAAAGTCCCTAGAGCCATTGGGTGCAGTTTGAGATGCCGTTACCACTGCACTTAATGCGTTCATATTTTCCCGCATTGTTCTCATTTCAGCTCTCATTTCTTCTTGCGAAGTACGTAAGAGCTGATGAAGCACTCCTACCCACGAATCTCCTGCGGGCGCTCCGCCATTAGAACGTCTACATCTATCTTCTGCAATACCTTCACCAAACCCGGTATTCCCTGGCAAAGACCTATCATTCTCCTGTCTTCCCGAAAGCATAGTCATGGAGGTAGCGGAAACATTCTGGACCGAAGTCCCAGGTGGTGAGGTGTCAAGTAAATTTGAACTTTGACGGTTATCAACTTTAAGTCCCGGAGCGGGATTGGCCATCGGAATTGGTGGCGGAACACCTCCCGTATGGTCAGCAATAGGTGAATGCATCACCAGAGGATTAGTTGCTGGCATAGCGGGACTAGTATTCCTCCCGGCCCCTCTTGACTTTGCGCCGCTACCCCTAACTGAAGCACTGCGCGTTTGCCTAAGTTGCTGTTCCATCTACCAAGTGTTCAGTGGTGAGACAAATGCAATCAGGAATAGCAAAAACCCTGACGCTTAAGGTCAAATCAAATCCGAATTAAAAATCTACAATAGGTGGTTAAGGCTTGGCTCCCCCAGAGCTCAAACCAAAATCGAAAATCCGAGAAAAATTGTTCAAATAAAAATGGAAAAAAAAGTTTTAGCCAAGAGGCGCAGTATTACCGACACGGATCGCGACAAAAAAAAACAATCGAAAAATATTAAAGTAATTATTCAGCTGCGTACTGAATAGGAATATACGCGCCGGACGGAAAAACAACAATCAAAAAAAATATATATATACTTTTAGTAAATAGGCATATCAAGTGGGTTAATTATATATATACGTGGTCATATACGTGTAAGGCAAAAGTTCAGTTGGGTATAATTTTATATCAAAGTCAATGGGAATGCTGACCTCCCCTGACATTAGGAAGGCACTAGTCTATAAAAAAAATAAGGTACAAAAACAAACAAAAAAAATTCGCTGTTTGGTCCAGCACACCCAACCGCAATGAAAAGCCGGCATTATGGAATGCCCCTCCAGACTTGAAGGGTGTACTGAACTTCGCGTACAAGTTGCTGAACTATCTTTCGGTCTCAGTGCACCCCACCGCAATGCAGCAAGGGGCAGTCATCGCTTGCCCCCCTGAGACTGGTGGGGTGACTGAGACCCCGATAGTCAGTCGTGGTTGGAGTCCCAGCCCACTCCATCGCAATACGAAGGCGCTCAGGAGCGCCAGCGCAGACCTATGGAGTAAGCTGGGGTCCGAAAGAAAAATGTATATTATTTTTTTTTTTTCAGAAAAAAACAAATCGCAAAAAAAAACAAACAAAAAAAAATATTCGGCGGAAAAAAAACTACAAAAAAAATCTATTTATACTAAACCCCACTTAGCGGACTAATTTTTTTTCCCATTCCCGTGCCGACATATCGGACCACTGAACAATTTGGAGAAAAAAAAAGTCAAACTACAAAAAAAAACTAAGTGCGTTTAGCACTACCTCACCGGGTGAATACAAAACTCCGGAGGACGTGACGTGAAGTCTCGGAGAAACCCTCAGTTGCTGACCAAGAGGGCTAACCCAAACCAGCACAATCAACTCCACTCATCCCGCCGCAACGCAGCCAAGGGCAGCAAACGCATGCCCCCCCTGGGACTTGCGGGATGGTGAAGCCTCATGTGCCAGTCAGGACCAGTCAACCTGGCCAGACTTCGGGCTACCCCGTTGGGCGCCATCTGTTATGGTACGCATACTTCGGGAGCAGCAGTGAATGCAGGCGGCATGACACAATAGGGTGCACTATGGCTAGTCATGTCGGCTGGGCTGGGTTCTTGCCTTCACCGCTGTTCCCTGCGCCATAGCAGAGAAAAGTCATGCCTTGTCAAACGTCGTTAACGGACGGACACACTACAAAATAAATTCAAAATTCCACAAAAAAATCCGTTAACAAAAATAGCTGAAAAAGAACGTTAAATTCAAAATTTAAAATAAACTGAAAATCCAAAACTACGAAAAGAAAATGTAAAAAAAAAAAAAACGAAAATGCACCAAAAATAAAACAAGGCCGAATATAAGGGCGCCACTGGTGGAGTTGTGACGCCCGGTGCTGGCCCACCCTCATCCATGGCTACCGTCGCACCCTAATGTCGGTAGCCCCATTATTAAAGTCTCTACATGCCTTCTTAAATAACGAAAGAAGTCAGCATTCCCATCTTAATTACACAAAATTTATTTAATAATTCATTTTCTTAAAACTATTTCTTAAAAATAATCATCCTAACGCTAAGTCTTAACTCTAAAGTGAGTGTACTAGGACTAGGTATATGTGAAATATCTAAAACAAAGGCAAGTATCT
>NW_023458557.1:40161371-40164385 GCF_013731165.1 Rhagoletis pomonella
CGGGGTTACCATGACCCCGTTGTGCAATTCCGAACCGGTTCATTTTTCACTTTTGGTTTCCTGTTTTGACTGTTTTTTCGGTCAGCGTATTAACTTGACCCAATGCACTTTTTCAAAGTTTCGATAGGTGATATCCAATGAAAGCTCGTATCTAAAAGAAATAATTTCATATGTATACTCTAAATAATTAACAATATAAGGATGTGATGGCCTCGCCTGTCGCATACGACTTATGTAGTCCATTGGTGAATGTATCGGTGGATTGAATACATTTTCTAATGTAGAGTGGACGCTGTCTACCTCTGTACTTTTTACCTTTGTTAATTGTCGAATTTCAATTGCAAGCGATCAAATTAAACAGTAGAATCTATGTAGTGTAAGTGGTATGTGCCCTGCAAAAAATTGTGCGACTCATCTCTAAAGAGAGTATTCCGAGATTACTCCCAATCGGGTACAATTGGGCATTAATTAGTCGCAACTAGTCTCATACGGGTACTAATGGAGATCAATTGGTCTCGACTCATCCCTTATGGCTATAATTGGAGATCAATTAGTCCCCAAGTCATCTTTAACGGGTACTATTAACGACTTAATGATATGTACGCACTTAGTTAATGAAATTTCATGTGCGGCGTTGGCTCGCAGGGAGAGTATTCGCCTAACAAAACTGAGCACCCCGGTTCGAATCTCAGCTGGCGCAAATTTCTATTTTTATTTTTTAAAAGTGACCCGTTCGTTTATAAAGGTTAACAATTAGTCTCTTCATAGGACATGCTCGAACAAAAGGGAACAGTTCATTCCATATAAAGAGATCAAAAGTGGTATTAGTCGCATGTTCCTTTGCGATTGCTCCCGGAGTCATCCCGGATTAGTCCCATTTTTTGCAGGGTGCATACATATGTATGTATGTATTTAGTTGGTTTATAATTATTTGTACCTCCCTCTTATTAGCTCGGGATGTAACTATGTAATATTGATGCGCCTAAAAGATGCAGCGATTTCTATTCTCAAGCTACATACCTGATGACAGTACGAATGGAAATTATAATAGCGAGGTTTCAGCTTTTTAAACTATGATTTTTTTTACATCGAAATCAAAGCAATCTGCGATTAAAAACAGCGTATACCCGTTTTTTCAGAGTATTTCTAGTACTACGAGCACATAGCTGTTTTGATCAATTTTAAACCAAAAGAGATATAAGAAAACGGCAAATGCAGAAATGAGGGCAATAGGTAGTGTTAATAACTGTTTTTGTTGGCGCAGCGACGATATAGAGCTTAAGCTCCATAAGTGTAGTCTTTCGAATATATTTTGACATAAAATATATTTAAGAAATTTGCCTACAGATTTATTAAAAAGTTCCGACTGTATAAAGAGCCGTTTGTGAGGCAAATCTATTTAAATATTTTAAAGCTATCAACAGCTCTACGATTTTGTTCTCAGAGATCGTGCCAACTGAGTATTGGGCTAGGAATGTTCGATATTGAAGAAAGTATCGATATCATGAATCGATTTATTTCATTGCATGTAAAATCGATATGGCGATATATCGGGCTGAACAATATCGATATCGAAAAAACCGATGTTGAAAATCCTACTCCCAATTGAATAGAATATTAAACCTGCCTATCAACTCACTTAATTGTGTTATTTCCAATTTGCATATTTACTGAGGATTAAAACGGCATGCCGGACGACTCCAGCGGTTTGTCAAACTTAAGAGCTAAATAAATCACACAAGCTGCTGATTAAACCTACTTTAGTATTTTCCCATACACCTTTTTGTAGATGAAAAATTAATTTCAACTTAAATATCGATATTGCGGGTAAAGTATCGATGTCTTCGATATATCGACCTTGGAATATCGATTCAAAAAATCGATTATCGTGCCATGAAATATCGATATTCAGGATAATCTATACGATATCGAACATTCCTATATTGGTCATTGTATCGGCTTACAAGTATGGAAAGCGCCATTTTGTTTATTTACATTCGAAAACAGCTGAGATCACCTGATTTCTAAATATTTCGATCTCCGCACACGGTTATATTCAAGTTTCAGAAAAAAACTTTAAAATGTAATTGAGAAATATTTTAGAAAAATGTGTTTTTATTCATTTGAATTGATTAAATAAGAAATTTAAAATGCATGCCAAGTCTTGCATTTCCAACAATAACGATAAATGTGTATATTCCCGGCAATAATTTAAAATATTTGCGACTCTTATCATTTTGCGCTAAAATACAACAATGTGTGTAAAATTCGTTGTCATTGTTTCTGTTTTGAATACCATATTCGTGCCTGCCGGTGGAAAAAAATAGGTAAATTTGCATTTATTTTTAAGAAAACATATAAATTAAAATATATTTCTTTCCAGAGCGACATACGGGCAAGTAAGATGATAAATTTGTATGATGAATATCGCGGAAAATCTTTTGCATCAAATATCTTTCTATTCTAATTTGCATTTGAATTATGATATCAACAGGGATGCTTTGGAACGTATTTTTTGAAGACAAATTTTTTATAAATCTTGAGATTGTTGATTTATTTTAGAATTAAAAAAGCTAGTCTATATTCAAAAGTATATTAAGACTAGAAGTATGTTAACTATTTTTATTACGAATTGAAACGATTTTAATGAATATTCATGGTTACCATAAATAGTAGTATGACAGTTAGATCTAAATGCATATTTGACAAGAAAGATAGAATACAAGATTTAGCCGTCCTGGCGGCGATGACATATCTGTACAAAAAGTAAACAAAGTCGAATTGGATGTTGGAAGAAAATGTGAGAACAGTCAATTTTATTAATAATAAATTTTTCGATAAGAAACGTGTTTTAATTGTGCTAATTTCTAATAGCCTTATTCACAAAAAATAAAGGAGCTTGAAAAAAGGTTTATAAATTGAAAAATGTTTGTAAACATCAATTGTAGCAGCCCTAGTATTTAATTAGTGTTTGGGACGTAAATTCGATGATTGCTGGTGCGAACTCGCAACAA
>NW_023458557.1:40164485-40166676 GCF_013731165.1 Rhagoletis pomonella
CCAACCTTATCCGAAATACTCCGCGGCAGAGCACTACAATGGTTCCGCGTCCGAAGGCCACACATAACCACCTGGGCTATATTCCGCACCGAAATTGAGCGATTCTTCCTTCCCCGTCGACACGTCAGTCAGCTGGAAGACGCTATTCGCCAGCGGAGACAGCAGAGCCGAGAGAAGGCCAAGGATTACATCCTAGCCCTCCAAACGCTGATCCGACAGCACCCAACGATGTGCAGCGACGACCACTTGGAGCGCATCTACGAAGGCTTGCGAGTGGAATACCGATTATTCATAAAACGGGGCGAGTTCCATACTATCGAAGAATTAATGGAACTCACCGACGAATATGAGCTGCTCAAAAGCGAGGAGGCCAGGCAAACCAGGCAAACAGCACACTGCCTATTCACTCCACTCGAACGATACGATGCGAGGAACACCTGCTGGAGGTGCAAAAAGCGCGGACACCGCCGATTCCAGTGCAGAGGTCCGAGGCGACTATTCTGCTCACGATGCGGACGAGATGGAACCCTCTCCAGGAATTGCCCGTGTCACGAGGAGAGGACAGCCATCTTCCAGTCACCCACCGATTAACCAACCACGTCTCAACCAGGCTGGCAAGGCCCCGATGGCCGCTTCTATGCAAACGTCCTGGTCGAAGGCATGAACATCCGAGCCCTAATCGACACCGGAGCCACCTTAACATACATCAACGAATATCTACGCAAGCAATTGGAACAGCGCAACATTCAGCCACATCTTAACAAACGAAACGTGCAGCTAGCCGACCAAACGTGCGTCGCAAGCACCCATTCCTATCCTGTCCAAATTAAATACAACGGCCGAGCAACAAATACACTGTTGGCCGTCATCCCCAATCTGGCTGAAAACTTGATATTGGGAATGGATTTCCTGGCAAAGCGTGGCATCGTCGTGTCACTAGACAACCAGCCACTAGCTCCCGCCCCACCGCCAAGACTCGATACAACACACGCGCTATGCAGCCTAATTGAAAGGGCACACTTGAACGAGGAACAAAATAAAACACTAGCTGATTTTTTGGAAACTCACAAAGAGCGATTCTCCAAAATAACCGGGCCCAGCACCGCCGCCGAGCACGAGATCACACTCCGGCATCATCGCCCACTAAAACAACGCTATTACCCACGCAACCCTGCCATGCAGCAGGTGATAAATGCCGAAGTGGACGAACTCCTCGCGGGGGAAAGGATCGAACCATCCAAAAGCGCATACAGCTCCCCCATCGTCTTAGTTCGGAAAAAGCAAGGAAGTTGGCGCATGTGTATCGATTACCGCCAGCTCAATGCCGCCAGCGAACCAGACGCATACCCGTTACCTCAGATTGGAGCAATCTTGGACCAGTTGAAGGAGGCAAAATATATCTCCACGATCGACCTCAAAAATGGGTATTGGCAGATACCTTTAGCCAAGCACTCGCGACCATACACCGCCTTCACCGTACCTGGTCGAGGACTTTTCCAATGGAAAGTGATGCCCTTCGGACTACACTCCGCGGTATTCGCGTACCTGGATGACATTATCATACTAGGCGATACCTTTTCCGAACACCTGTCGTACCTCCGCGAAGTCTTCGAAAGGCTTCAGAAACATCAAATGCAAATTAATTTCGAAAAATTCAGCTTTGTGCAGCAAAAATTGCACTACTTAGGCCACGTCATCACCTCCGAAGGAATTCAAACTGACCCCAACAAAGTCGCCGCAGTACGCGAGATGCCCGCACCACAAAATATCCGAGAACTCCGACGTTTTCTCGGACTCTCCTCGTGGTATCGTCGCTTCGTCGCCGACTTCTCAACGCTCGCCGCTCCCCTCAACCAATTGCTCAAAAAGGGTCAAAGCTGGATGTGGAGCGAGCCGCAAGAACGCGCGTTCGAGGCACTAAAGGACAAACTCACTAGCGCACCAATACTTTGCTGCCCTGACTTCACCCGACCTTTCTTTCTACAAACAGACGCTAGCGGCGAAGGCCTGGGCGTAGTACTATTCCAACGTCACTCGGAACAAGAACGGGTCATAGCATATGCCAGCCGAAGCTTGTCCAACCTGGAAAAACGCTACTCAGCTACCGAACAGGAGTGCCTCGCCGTCCTCTGGGGCATCCGTACAATGAGGCCATACCTAGAAGGTTATCAATTCACCGTCATCACCGACC
>NW_023458557.1:40166776-40167801 GCF_013731165.1 Rhagoletis pomonella
AATATCTAAAACAAAGGCAAGTATCTCAAATGAAACGTACCTCCGATAAAGGTAAGTATTCGATAATTACAATATATCCGGTATTATAAAGAAAAATTTAACGTATATTAAGTAATAGCCGGTAAAAGTTCAGTTCAGGTAATCAGAACTATCGGAACTATCTGGGAAAGTTATGATGACCCTAGGCGAAACTCTCGAGGGACTGGTATTACTCTCCGAACTACTGACATCTCCATGCAAACGAACGGTTCTGGTTGGGACTGGCTTACTTTTTGATTTAGTACAGGAGGTTGCTGCTCTTGTACTCCCTGCTTCGGGGGCTAGGGTTCCTTCTCGCTCGGGTTCCGGTTTCCCTGTCTACGATGATCTCTGGGGCATCTTGGAGTGACCACCCCCTTCTGTCCACACTTGAAGCAGAACACGTTCCGAATCACTTCCTCGCAATAGATGTAAGAGTGTCCCATCTTGTCACAGTTCCAGCACTGTATTCCTGAGTAGTCCGGTTTAAAAGTCCTCTGGAAATTCAGCGCTTCCACTTGTGGATCCACTTTTCCATCCATTCCTCCTGTCCATTCATCCGGTGTAATAGCCATGGGTTCGTTGACATGCCGTCCTGAATAGTTCGGTACCAAGCTCCTGGTTTCCTTCAGGATCTGTTCGCCTTTCCTAGCAACGTCACGTAGATCATGTAGGGTCTGCGCACCAGCTTGAAAAGCATCATCTTCAGGCTGCTGCTAACGTTCCTCTTCAATATGTCCATCAACAGGTTCTCCGACATCGGCTCCTTTAGTCTAGCGTTCAAGGCTAATATATCTGTATGAAACGTATCACACGATTCATTAGCCTTCTGACGACGCATTGAGATCTCCATCATGATCTCATGGCCACTCTTTAAGGTGCCGAATTCCCGCTTGATAGAATAGCACAAGAAGGGATAAGTCGCGTCTGGATTCTGCTTAGTGAACAACCAATACCATTCCTCAGCTCGCCCTGACAAAAATAGGTGGAAACTTGCCATCACTTGC
>NW_023458557.1:40167901-40176839 GCF_013731165.1 Rhagoletis pomonella
GCCCCAGTAATGAAGACAGTAGCAGCGGGCCCTGATGGTGGCAATGGGGACAGCGGCCCTGGCTGGCGATAGTTAGTGTTCGCGGTCCTCGGTGATGATGGAGGGCGGCCCACGGTTGTAGCTTCGGCCTTGGGGCGGCAGTGGTAATAGCGGCCCCGGTGATGAGAGCAGCGGTACGGGCCCTAGCGGTGCTGATGATTATGGCGGTGGCCCTGGATGGCAGTGAATAGCGGGCGGTCCTCGATAGAATTGTCGGCCTTAGGGCGGCAGTAATAGTAGCGGCCCCCGGTGATTAGAGCGGTGGTACGGGCCCTAAAGTTGACGATGATTATAGCGGCGGCCCTGGATGGCGGTGAATAGCGGGCGGTCCTCGGTGAAATGTCGGCATCAGGGCGGTAGCGGTGCTGGCGGTCCAGATTTGTTGATACCTACGGACAACTGATGATTAGTATGTTCCCCCAGGGCATCGAAAGGTTGCCTAGTCCCCCCGTATGTATTCGCGGCCGCTAGGCGCTGTAGGGAGGTGGTTCCCTCCCCTCCAGCGCCCGCTGGCCGCGCGGTTCGCAAGCAGGCAGGGGTGTTCGGAATTGGGCAAGCCCAAACGGATCTCGCCCCCTGTCTGCTTGACAACGTAACCAAAAATGGGTCTAGCCCATAATGGTTTTGGGGTGTTGCCTGAGGGGTATTCCCCCCCTTGCAGCCCCCCTCAACCAATCAGTCTTCCTCCGAGGAGGAAAGCCAAGAGCGCCCCAAATAGGCGCGAAGCCCAGGCTGCGCTCCGTGCTTACCTACGGACAACTGATGCTGGTTGAGTTCATGCTGGCAGCTTTAGCTCTGGTTTTGTATGAACCGTTTGAGAAGTGAATGGGCTTATATTGTGTTATGGCTTTTGCGCAGTGAACTTCTTCCATCTGTTGGTGCGCATGAGTATCCAAGTTGCTGTTTGTGAAATCTGCATGTGCTTACCATGCCAGCTTCGCGTATGCGTATGTACGCCTGTATGTATGTACATAGGGGTGCTTTTGGTCTCGTTGGTATGTTAGTTTGTGTGTACGCCTACCAGTATGTATGTATGTATGTATGTTCATATATTGGTACCTATGTGCAGTTGTAAGACGTATGCTAGGGTGATGTTGAATATGTTATTGTGGCGTAGGCAAAGCTACGTTACAATTTAACTAACCACCTATATGCCTATTTACTAAAAATATATATATTCTTTTTTTATTGTTTTTTTTTTCCATCCGACGCGTATATTCGCATTCAGTACGCGGCTGAATAAGTATTTTTGATCTCGTTGATTTTTTTTCTCTTTTGCGTATATTTATATTTAGTGTGCGACTGAATCATATTTTTGATATTTCTTTTTTTTTTTGGTGTCGCGATCAGGCACGGAAGTATCGCTAAATCTCGAGACTCTTCTCTTTGTTTGATTTTTCCTTTTGAAAATTTTCTCTCGGACGTTCATTCAGGCTTACGCTATCAAGCAAGTCAATTTAACTAAAAAAATTTTCTCGGATTTTCGATTTTGGGTTGAGCTCTGGGGGAGCCAAGCCTTAACCACCTATTGTAGATTTTTAATTCGGATTTGATTTGACCTTAAGCGTCACGTTTCTTGCTATTCCTAATTGCATTTGTCTCACTACTGAACACTCGGTAGATGGAACAGCAGCTTAGGCAAACACGCAGTGCTTCAGTTAGAGGTAGCGGCGCAATGTCAAGAGGGGCCGGGAGGAATACCAGTCCCGCTATGCCAGCAACTAATCCTCTGGTGATGCATTCACCTATTGCTGACCATACGGGAGGAGTTCCGCCTCCAATTCCGATGGCCAATCCCGCTCCGGGACTTAAAGTTGATAGCCGTCAAAGTTCAAATTTACTTGACACCTCACCACCTGGGACTTCGGTCCAGAATGTTTCCGCTACCTCCATGACTATGCTTTCGGGAAGGCAGGAAAATGATAGGTCCTTGCCAGGGAGTGCCGGTTTTGGTGAAGGTGTTGCAGAAGATAAAAGTAGACGTTCTAATGGCGGAGCGCCCGCAGGAGATTCGTGGATAGGAGTGCTTCATCAGCTCTTACGTACTTCGCAAGAAGAAATGAGAGCTGAAATGAGAACAATGCGAGAAAATATGAACGCATTAAGTGCAGTGGTAACTGCATCTCAAACTGCACCCAATGGCCCTAAGGACTTTCCTTCTATCGGACGCAATCCGACCCAAGCCACTTTGAATAACCGACCAAATTTCACCACTAATATTGTCATTAAGCCACAGGATTGGAAGGTATCCTATGACGGCACCGGTAGCGTTTCAGACTTTCTTTTTAAACTCAATACGTTGTGTGAGCGCACGCAATGTACAGATGAGCAAGTGATGGCAAGTTTCCACCTATTTTTGTCAGGGCGAGCTGAGGGATGGTATTGGTTGTTCACTAAGCAGAATCCAGATGCGACTTATACCTTCTTGTGCTATTCTATCAAGCGGGAATTCGGCACCTTAAAGAGTGACCATGAGATCATGATGGAGATCTCAATGCGTCGTCAGAAGGCTAATGAATCGTATGATACGTTTCATACAGATATATTAGCCTTGAACGCTAGACTAAAGGAGCCGATGTCGGAGAACCTGTTGATGGACATATTGAAGAATAACGTTAGCAGCAGCCTGAAGTTGATGCTTTTCGATGCTGGTGCGCAGACCCTACATGACCTACGTGACGTTGCTAGGAAAGGCGAACAGATCCTGAAGGAAACCAGGAGCTTGGTACCGAACTATTCAGGACGGCATGTCAACGAAGGCATGGCTATTACACCGGATGAATGGACAGGAGGAATGGATGTAGAAGTGGATCCACAAGTGGAAGCGCTGAATTTCCAGAGGACTAGGAAACCGGACTACTCAGGAATACAGTGCTGGAACTGTGACAAGATGGGACACTCTTACATCTATTGCGTGGAAGTGATTCGGAACGTGTTCTGCTTCAAGTGTGGACAGCAGGGGGTGGTCACTCCAAGATGCCCCAGATATCATCGGAGACAGGGAAACCGGAACCCGAGCGAGAAGGCAATCGGGGATTCTCGTTCGGCACCCTAGCCCCCGAAGCAGGGAGTACAAGAGCAGCAACCTCCTGTACTAAACCAAAAAGTAATCCAGTCCCAACCAGAACCGTTCGTTTGCATGTAGATGTGAGTAGTTCGGAGAGTAATACCAGTCCCTCGAGAGTTTCGCCTAGGGTCATCATAACTTTCCCAGATAGTTCCCGTAGTTCTGATTCCGAGTGTATGTTTTCTTCTACAGCCAATCATCTGCAGGTTCGAATTCTTAGGCCTTCACGTAGGGATGTCGCATGCCAGACTCAATTCCCAGTTAGTTTAGAGCAAAGAGAAAAGGATTATGAACGGATAAGGGCGAATATTTTCGAAGAAGAACCAAAACTTGTAGTTTCAGAAAATATTCTTCAGTGTAGGAAAAGATATTCTAGCCGAGTAAATATGCGTAAACTTTTGCAAAGCACTAATATTCTTATAACGCCAGACGAACGACCGCTAGCAAAGATTAAAATACACGATAGTTTCGTAGTGCGTTTATTAGATTCCGGAGCAAACGTTTCCATTCTTGGAAACGGATGCGAAGATTTCCTAAAGAAAAACAATTTAAAATATCATTCTTTGCGCCCGTTTGTTTACACGGCTGGTGGAAAGCAGCAGAAAATACTCTGCTCGATATCTTTACCGGTCACTTTTAAAAATATTACGAGGACTATTCGCTTTTATCTTGTACAGTCATTAATCCAAGAAGCATACCTGGGAGTTGATTTCTGGAAGGCATTTGCGTTAGCTCCCAATGTATTTCCAACCGTTTCATGTTTAGACTTTCCAAATGAAGATGAGCCAAACTTCCATCAGCTCATACCAGATCAGAAGATAGCACTGCAAGAAGTTGTCCAGGAGTTTCATTCGTTCGAAAAGTTAGGACTAGGCCAAACCAGTTTAGTGACGCACCATATAGACACGGGTGATGCGGTGCCAATCAAAAGTAAGCACTTTCCTCTTTCACCACCCAGGCAGGCAGAAGCCTATAGCGAGATTGAAAGGCTACTCAAGATGGGAGTGATTGAGGAATCGAATTCACCGTGGTGTAGTCCAGTGGTACTAGTCCGGAAACCAGGCAAGGTCAGGCTGTGCATTGACTCCAGGAAGGTGAACGGGGTCACAAACAAGGACTCGTTCCCGTTGCCCCATATTAATGGGTTGTTGAGCAGGTTAAAGGACACATACTTTATAAGTGGTATTGATTTGAAGGATGCTTTCTTTCAAATCAAATTAACGGAATCGTCTAAGGAAAAGACGGCATTTGCGGTTCCTGGAAAGCCATTGTACCACTTTAAAGTAATGCCCTTTGGCCTGCGCAACGGTCCACAAACAATGAGTCGGCTGATGGATAAGGCTATTCCTTCACGGTTACGAGAGAACGTCTTTGTCTACATGGATGACCTGATGGTGTGCAGCTCAAACTTCGAAGATCATTTGGAATTGCTGAAGGAAGTGGCGAAATGCTTACGGGAAGCGGGACTTACAATCAACGTGAAGAAGAGCAAGTTCTGCCAGAAGGAAATTCGGTAGCTCGGGTATTTGATAGGCAATGGTTGTTTGAAAGTAGACCCAGGCAAAATAGAAGTCATAAAGGATTTTCCGATTCCCAAGTCTCCTCGTCAGGTTTGCAGGTTTATAGGAATGGCAAATTGGTACAGGTCGTTTATTACCAACTTTGCAGATTTGGCTGGTCCAATGACAGATTGCCTTCGAAAGTCACCTAGTCCATTTAAATTAACTCCTGCGGCAGTTGAAGCGTTTGGTAAACTTAAAGTTGCACTCTGTTCAGCGCCTGTCCTGGCACAACCCGATTTTAGTAAAGAATTCGTGATCCAATGTGATGCATCCAAAATAGGAGTAGGAGGCGTGTTATTCCAGCTCGATGACGAAGGAGCAGAGCATCCCATAGCTTTTGTATCGAAGAAACTTAATAATGCTCAGCGAAATTATACGGTCACCGAGTTGGAATGCCTCGCCGCAATAGTTAGTGTCAAGCGTTTCAGACCAAATATTGAAGGATTGCCTTTTCCAATAATTACTGACCATTCAAGTCTCAAGTGGCTAATGACACAAAAAGACTTGAGCGGCAGGCTGGCAAGATTGTTGCTTCTATTGCAAAGATACAACTTTAGGATGGAGCATCGCAAAGGATCATTGAATGTTGTGCCGGACACTCTTTCGCGTTTTGACGTGGACGAATTCTCTTCTACCCCACCTCTAGAAATTGACTTGGCATCACCGGAATTCGACGGCGTAGAGTACTCGGAGCTTCGTGAAATAATTAAAACCAATCAAGAAGGGCTACCCGATTTACGCATAGTCGAAAATAGAGTTTACAAAAGAGTGATGTTTCGAACAGGTGTGGAAGAGGAAGAGGATTCGCTCTGGCGTTTGTGGTTACCGGAAGGGCTGACGGAGCTCGCAATCAAATGCTGACATGATTCCAATGCTAGTTATCACGGAGGTTGGCAGAAGACTTTAGAGCGTGTTCGGCAGAAATATTTTTGGCCGCAAATGGCGAAAGACATACGCCTCTATGTAAGGCGTTGCGAAACCTGCAAAGCCGTGAAAGCCACCAATCAAGTGTCCAGACCACCCATGGGCAATGCCTTCGTATCCGAGAGGCCATTCCAGCGTCTTTATTGCGATTTCTTAGGTCCATATCCAGGTTCAAAGCGAAGAAACCAGTTTTTGTTTATAGTGCTAGACCATTTCTCCAAATACGTATTTTTGAAGACAATGCAAAACGCGACGTCGGCAAACGTAATTAGCTTCTTTAGTGCAGAGATTTTTCCAGCTTTCGGGGTCCCTGAATTCGTCCATAGTGATAACGGGAAGCAATTCATTTCGAAGGAGATGCAGCAGTTTTTTGAAAACTATGGGGTTGTTCACATTAAGACGGGGTTATACTCACCGCAGGCTCTGAACGAGTGAACAGAGAGATTGTTTCGAAGTTAGAATCTTCCTGACGGACAAGCAAGATCACATGGACTGGGACAAACATATACCCGAAATTCTGTCAGTTTTAAGAAGCGATTACCATACGTCGATTCAGAGCTCGCCTTACTACGCGTTATTCGGACAAAATATGATACAACATGCGTCAGCCTATAACATACTGGAGAAACTGGGTAGCCTAAGACAAGACGAAGTCCCGATTACAAGCAGAGCTGACAAGTTAGCAAACATTCGCGAACGCATACGAAAGAACCTTGAGTTAGCGCAAGACAGAGCAGCGAAAACGTACAACAAACGTACGCGAGTTGTGAATTACCGGGAAGGACAAGAAGTATTCCGGAAAAACTTCGCTCTTAGCAATTTTAAGCAAGGCATAAGTGCTAAATTCTTGTCTAAATATATCAAGTGTCGTGCTCTGCGAAAGGTAGGCAATGCTTTGAACGATTTAGAGGACTTGAATGGCAAACCGATCGGTAGGTTCGATGCATCTGACATCCGGCCGTGACAATGTCATCTGTCACGAAGAGCAATCCGAAAGTAAAGTAGTTTTTTCTAAATTAATAATCACCTTTTTCTAATATTTTTATATATACACGTTTTTTCCAATATTAAACTTAGCGATAGGGTAAAACCTTGACCGCCCGCAGACTGCCCGGGGTCTAACTTTGCATGGCTTTTCCTCGAAGCTAAGTCATGTAGGGCTGTAACTCGCTTCTGTTACTCTTGCCTACCGATCATTTCTCTGCTGGTAGGGAATATACGTCATTACTCATTAGACAGAGAACAAGGCGGCGAGTTCATATATGAATTCGCCCAGGTAGAGAATCGTAACAGAAACGAGCTGCTGGACTAGCGGAGGGGCCGTACTGTGAAGACCGACTAAGTTCGGTAATTGGGGGGTGGCTAACTCTAGCCAACGAATGTGAATATAGTATCTTTTTTTCACTTACTGTCCTTTTCACTGGGCGCTTTGGCGGTCGGGGACAAACCGCCCAGTATCCTCCCCGAGCATCTATATTCATAGGATGTTCACGCGCGCTCCCACCGGGAGTCGTGAACTGCCTGACAATCCGCACTCCCATTAGGATTGTCTTTTAGGAGTTTTGACGAGTTCTCCTTATCAAAATGTCTAATGCCTTTCGGAGTTTTGACGAGTTCTCCTTTAAGAAAATGTCTCTTGGGCCACAAAGCCATAATGAATAGGAAACAAAATAAATATATACACGTTTTTCCCAGCCGCCGGACGGCTATAAACTCGCGGCCAAGTGTCCTTTTCAGGACAGCCTGCCCTGTGTTCTTCTTAGCGGTGTTGAACTAGTGGGGGGCAGGGTGTAAAGACCGACTAAGTTCGGTACTTTGGGGGTAGGCTTCTCAGGCCTAAAACAATAGAGAACCACCGCAACACCGGACTTGAAATTTTCCCAGAGCTCACTCGGCATAATTCTGACTTAAGCAATTCGCAAAGAACGCTACTTCAACCCACACTTAGTTACCCAACCGGGATTGAGTTTCCGAGTCAAATATGCTAGGCAAACTCTGAACTAACCTTTAATTTTTTTCCTTTCTTTGTTCTCTTATTCCTTTCACTACCTGAATTACGAAAACCACCCTGATGTACTAAAACCCCAGATTGAATCTTTTAAAACATTAAATTCATTGGTTTACGAATACAAGAATGATAGGAGCCGACTCAGTATTAACCAGATCAGTAGGCTTATTGTTCCAGATACCAGCTACACAATAACGAGTCCACCCAGCATTACAAGCGAATACTGACGCGGAATATAGTAAATGCGTTGACCTCGGTATTTTCGTAACATCAAACTTAACTTATTAGACTACAAATACTGAGTCGGACGAACCCTAACCGCCACCTGACGTAACGACGGGGTTGTAATTCCTTGCCCGGCTAAACACTTTTTTTGAGACTCTATATCTCAGGGGTGAGTCGTGCCCCACGTTCTTGTGATTTTACCACCTAACTCTTTTGCGGACGCCTTGCGAAGACAGTTAACCCTTTTTCCTGTTCGCTTCTGTGATGTGTCGTGAAGTGAAGCAGGTTTGTTATGGGTTACTGTTCGCCGCACAAAATATAAATACTTTATTCTTCGGCGTATAGCGCACCCGGTAGCGTGCCATAAATTCCACCATCTGATAATTTTTCTAGAGCGTATGGCAACACCAAAACTGCATGGAATGTCTGCCATTTTGCGATGCTGTGTTCCCTCCGGACGGGTGTCGCTAATTGTCACTAGTTCCTCAGGTCTGTTCGCCTACTTTTTTTTGGTTAATAAAAGTTTATCAGCGGAGGCTAGTGATAGTCGGTGACAGCTGTCTATAACTGCCGTCTTCACAGGATGTAATTTATAACTTGACACATCTGTTGGAATGTGGGGCACAATACATATCAGGGCTTATATCTTGGCATCTATTCCGATAACTTGGTAATTTGACAGCTATGCTTCATTTTGTACTAAAACATTCTGGCGGAAACATTATCGATATTCCGATATAGATGTGTGCCAACCGGTAACTTTTATTCATGGTGAGACGGTGGGGAAAATTTGCCACGGTGTACAAATAAATAGTATCTGGCTGTGCCAAACGAAAAGGAAAATTTCGACAAGTGAAAAACCACACAAACGCTCGTGCAGAAGCTCTATTTAGTATGTTGCTGAAATTGTTAAAGTTACATCTATTTTATAACTTGCAAGTAACGTACGTTCTTTTTTTTTAATTTATCAGATTCCGTTTTGATTTTCACTTCTATCACTGCCAACAATATTCTGCCTTATCCTGAGTTTCGCCCGATAATTGTTCATCCGCCGTAGTAAATACATGGAAACCAAAAGTGAAAAATGAACCGGTTCGGAATTGCACAACGGGG
>NW_023458557.1:40176939-40179659 GCF_013731165.1 Rhagoletis pomonella
AAGAGATAGAGTATATTCGATTAAGAATGTCCACGACTTAACTTTCCCTGATTCCATATATACACATTTGATGTTGCCTTTTTTTGCCTTTTTTAAGATATTTGCCTTTTTTTACCTTTTCTACCTTTAAAAAGCGATTATGGCATTTACAATTTTTCTTAAGATTTAAAAATATACACATGCTCATGCGGCTTATAGAGGCGCAGGGACCTCTTGTCAAATTGGTGTTGGAAAAATTCAAAGCCGTTTTCTCAGCTAACGTAGGCTTGGAGACAATAAGGGGTGTGGATAAAATTGTAAAGGGCGAGGAAAAAGCCCTTATTCCTGATAATATGAACGTTTCAAACGTTCCATATTTAAATTGGGCTCCACTTGTATCAACTTACGTCGAGCGCACATTTAGTACATTCAAGGCTTTTCTTCGCGAAAATTTAATGAAAATGCTGCCAGAAAACTTCAAAATGCATCTTGTGGTTCAATGTTTCTACAACTATACAGATACAAGTTTTATGAGTTAGAAACTCGAGAGGATAAAATAGTCAAAGAATCAAAATACAAATTTTTCATATAATGAAACTAGTTCATAGTTTTTCTCTTTTTACTTGTAATATAAACATTTCTAAAATAAATGTATTTTTTGATTGTTCTTCGTATTTTCTGTATTTGCTTCTTTTGCAATACCTAGTGCCTTTTCCTGCCTTTTTCGCTATTTTGTTTTGCCTTTTTTTGCCTTTTTTGCAATACCTCGTGCCTTTTCCTGCCTTTTTCGCTATTTTATTTTGCCTTTTCCAGCCTGTTTCATCATTTTATTTTGCCTTTTTTTATAGGTTTTTAGGTCCTAAAAATCCGTTCCCTGGTAATAAGAAATTCATCTTGAACTTTATTACACATCGCTCAAAGCCAGTGAAATTATAAACGTTGTTTGAGCACTCCACAACATTTGCATTTAGTACAGAGTGGAAGATTTGAACGCAAATGAATTCCATTTTGAAAGCTGTCAGGAGGAGGGGAAGAACAAAGCTTATCCTTCCATTGCAAATCGAATTCGAGACAACATACGCACCTCATTTTAAAAAGTTAGTAAAAACGAGTGCAATAATAAAAATATCTTTTTTATGTAACTTCACATTTTATGTATGTATGTATGTAGGTACATATGTACATCTATTAATTTTATACAAAAAGAATAAATTGTATTCAGTGTATTTCACAGTCTTATTTATAGATAGCTAGCTTTTACCCGCGGGTTTTACCCCACGCCTTTATATAAATATGAAAAATACTTTATGTAAAGATGTTATACTCTCTGCTATAATTTTACTATAGCCGTGATAGCAGCATATGGTAGGACAGCTGTATAGCTTGGTTGTTATGGAATGAAAGGCAATAATAATTTTTTGGCACTGCAGGTGTTTTTATTTAGGTCAAAATATCTCCATTAAATTATATAATAGAAGAAATACTATCTAATTTCTTACGAATAATAACTCTAATATGATTTCACAGCATTTTTTAATACTTCAAAGTATCTATTAACAAAGTATCATTAACATTTACGAAGTCATTTATATAAACCTTACTATAAGCACCTACCATTGATATGTTTGCATACCAAATTTCAATTTTATGTGACTTATGGTTCCGAAGTTATGGCTGATTAAAAATTCTACGACTATGTGATACGCCACGTCCCCTCCTACAAAGTCATTTATATATACCTTACTATAAGCATCTACCATAGATTTGTCTGCATACCAAATTTCGAGTTCATGTGACTTATGTTTCCGAAGTTATAGCTGATTAAAAATTTGCAGGCCTATGGGAGGTGCCACGCCCCTCGCAAAATTTGAGACCATATTTGCAAATAAGACCATACCTATAACCTTCCCGGGGTAAAAACAAATACGTTTGCAAAGTTTCGTGTGATTCCGTGTAGTGGTTCAAAAGTTATAAGGTAATAAACAAACAGACATTCACTTTTATATATATTGATGAAAACAAAAACGCCTGGACTTCCTCTTTGAAAACCTCGCGCAATATCCCTTTGGGTTGCCATTATTTGAGCCAATGTTTCGTATTGCCTGTATTACCGCTCGCGAAAACACAGAAATCGAGAAAATTCATTTATGATGGCTTTTACAATCCTGCACAGTATATTTCACTTAATTTTTTTTTTTATAAAATTTCATTATTTAAACCCACGAAAATAACAATCGAAACGTTCTCCGTCAGCAAAATTGCAACTTTGAAGAACGGAACTACGATCGAAATGTAGAATAGGTATAATCGCAAATTTCGAAGATTGATCGAAAGGAAACGGAACACAGAATACCAAAGTTGCCAAAGGGAGAAAATTTCGGTTCGAGTCGAAATGCAGAATAGGGCTGCATACTTTTTAGCTTCGAACTGCAACCAAATTCATATTGATATAGATATGTTAAGGTACGCATACTTTGGGAGCAGCAGTGAGTGCAGTCGGCATGACACAATGGGGTGCACTGTGGCTAGTCATGTCGGCTGGGCGGGGTTCTTGCCTCACTACTGTTCCCTGCTCCATAGCAGAGAAAAGTCATGCCTGTCAAACATCCAAACGGACGGACACCAACAATTCAAAAATTCAAAAAAAAGCAGTTACAAAAAAAAAGCTGAAAAAGAAACGTTAAGATCAAATATTTAAAATAAACTGGTAATCCACAAAAAGAAAATCTAAACTAAGAATC
>NW_023458557.1:40179759-40181411 GCF_013731165.1 Rhagoletis pomonella
TTTTTCCCATACACTCACTTTAGAGTTAAGACTTAGCGTTAGGATGATTATTTTTTAAGAAATAGTTTTAAGAAAATGAATTATTAAATAAATTTTGTATAATTAAAATGGGAATGCTGACTTCTCTCGTTATTTAAGAAGGCATGTAGGGACTTTGATAATGGGGCTACTGATATTAGGGTGCGCCAGTAGCCATGGTGAGGGTGGGCCAGCACCAGGCACCACAATGCCAGCGGTGGTGCCTCATATTCGGCCATAGTTTTTTTGTTTTTATCATTTATTTTTATTTCGATTCTTAGTTTAGATTTTTTTTTTGTAGATTTCAAGTTTATTTTAAATATTTGATCTTAACGTTTCTGTTTCAGCTTTTTTGTAACTGCTTTTTTTTGAATTTTTGAATCGTTGGTGTCCGTCCGTTAGGATGTTTGACAGGCCTGACTTTTCTCTGCTATGGCGCAGGGAACAGTAGTGAGGCAAGAACCCCGCCCAGCCGACATGACTAGCCACAGTGCACCCCATTGTGTCATGCCGACTGCACTCACTGCTGCTCCCAAAGTATGCGTACCATAACAGATGGCGCCCAACGGGGTAGCCTGAGGTCTGGTCAGGTCGACTGGTCCTGTCTGGCACATTAGGCTTCCCCATCCCGCAAGTCCCAGGGGGGCATGTGATTGCTGCCCCTTGCTGCGTTGCGGCGGGATGAATGGAGCTGAGTGTGCTGGTTCGGATTGGTCCTCTTGGTCAGCATCCGAAGGCTTCTCCGAGACTTCACGTCACGTCCTCCGGAGTTTTGTATTCACCCGGTGAGGCAGTGCTAAACGCACTTAGTTTTTTTGTAGTTTGATTTTGTTTTTTTTTCTCCAAATTGTTCAGTAGTCCGATATGTCGGCATGGGAGTTGGGGAAAATTTGTCCGCTAAGTGGGGTTTAGTATAAATAGATTTTCGTAGTTAATTTTTCTTTTGCCGAATATTTTTTTCTTTTGCGACTTGTTTTTTTGGAAAAAAAAAATTATATACACATTTTTCGTTTGAACCCAGCTCACTCCATAGGTCTGCGCTGGCGCTCCTGAGCGCCTTCGTATTGCGATGGAGTGGGCTGGGACTCCAACCACGACTGACTATCGGGGTCTCAGTCACCCCACATGTCTCAGGGGGGCATGCATAAACTGCCCTTTGCTGCATTGCGGTGGGGTGCACTGAAACCGAAAGACAGCTCAGGAAACTTGTACGCGAAGTCCAGTACACCCTTCAAGTCTGGAAGGGCATTCCACTTCCGGCTTGCATTGCGGTTGGGTGTACTGGGCCAAACAGCGATTTTTTTGTGTTTGTTTTTGTACCTTATTTTTTCGTAGACTTGTGCCTTCTTAATGTTAGGGGGAGGTCAGCATTCCCATTGACCTTTGAAAATACATATTTCCCATAATTAAAAATTATACCCAACTGAACTTTTAATATACACGTATATAACCACGTATATTTTATGAGGTGGGTTTTGTCGAAGGCTGAGGTATGCTCAGCCGCTGCAGAGTCCAGCGAAGGTCCCACTAACCCCCACCAAATAAAACACAATGATTTGTGATTAAGTCGAACACACCCACACACATACGCGGCTATCTAGAAGGCCGGCAACTTGTCGTGCAGGGGAGAGCGG
>NW_023458557.1:40181511-40184185 GCF_013731165.1 Rhagoletis pomonella
TTAATTTTTTTAAATTTGTTTGAGCAAAATCGGACTAGTGGTTCTCGAGTTATGTCAAAAAAAAAGACCACCAAAGGTGACAATTTCCCCTATATGATAGTTACTAACTTCAAATCGATATATCTCGATTCCTAGACGTGACCCAGCGAAACGCCGGGCCACGTATAACTTGTTTTTGACCGATATAACATTTCCCGTTGGTTTCATCCCATCGCGATTTGGACTGTCGCGTAGTGTATTAATTCTTAAATTGAATTCCAAATCATTCCTGTAAAAACGTGAATAACTTAAAGTTTAAATTAAAGAAACTCAATATATTTACAGAAAACTGCAAATGAAAGGATGTGAATTTTTTATTAAAACATATTGTATTGTGAATATGTAAACTGCTATTTTTACCAAAAAAATAAAAGTCAGATTTAAGCTTTATAATTAACCGAAAAAAATAAAAGTCAAATTTTAACTTTTATTTATGACCGAAAAAATAAAAGTCAAAAAAGTGAAAAATATCAGTAAAAAAATAATAATAATAATAACGGTTAATTGCTGACTTATTTGAAAAAAGTAAAAAAAATTAAGTCATATAGGATTAACATTCCTTGGCTAACAAGCATCACATTGCTATATACAAATGTTAAAAAGACCAATTCATTCCGACTGACTTTTTGAAGAGAAATTATGAAAATAAGTATTATTTTCGGTCCCTGAAATTATCTACAACTTTGGAATTCCAATATTCTATGTATTTTCAACAGAAATGGCCGCAAAATGGCGAAAACCGTGACAATGGTCCCTATTAAGAGTTGCATTCGATCTTCGACTGTGGTCGAAAGTGCTGATCGAACGAAGCAACATCGCAAAAAATTTAGAAAAAAGATTTTTTTCTTAACAGCGGTCGCCCCTCGGCTGGCAATGGCAAACCTCCGAGTGTATTTGTGCCATGAAAAACAGCTTCCCATTTTGCCAAACGACTTCGTAACGTTGAATTTTGTATGGAAAAAACGACTTCGTTTCCAGTTAACCCAAACGACTTCACCAGAGCGACGTCGTTTCGAGTTCACCAAAACGACTTCGCCAGAGCGACGTCGCAACGACGTCGTCTTCGCCCTGTGGCAAATTGTGTTCTCATAAAAATACAATCACCGTTCGGAGTCGGCCGAAATTCCAGGCAAACGTTTCGAGCACATCAAAGTGGATATAGTCGGACCCTTCGCGCCTTCGAGGAGATACACCTACTATATAGGTTCTCCAGATGGATATAGGTGCTTCCGATGGCAGACATGACAGCTGAGACCGTCGCTAGAGAGTTAGTCAGAGGGTGGATAAGTAGGTTCGGTACACCCAAGTACATCACCACGGATCAGGGCCGACAATTTGTGCGCGCCTTGTTCACGCAACTAGCGAAGCTGCTCGGCGTAAGACTTATTCACAGCAGTACTCGGACTAAGAACGGCAGTCAAGGAGGACTTAGGTGCATCGGTAGCTGAAATGCTCTATGGCCAGCCAATTCGGCTCCCTAGTGATTTGCTGGATACTTAATAAAATACACCCGCGGACGAGCAAAGTTTCTTACGAGATCTACGAGAGCACTTCGAAAAGGTGAAACCGACGCAAACTTCGCTGCACGGTAAACATGCAGTTTTTGTACCCAAAGATCTACGTTTTCGCAGGCACGTTTTCCTACGAGATGCCACCATTCGTAAACCGCTGAAGGCACCGTATGACGGTCCACATTTTGTCGTTAATAGATACCCGAAAACATACTAATCGGATCGAAACCAGTCACGGTATCCATAGACCAGCTCAAGCCTGCTTACTTTCCGAGAGATGAGCTAGCAGCTATACACCGCCAACCTATGGCATGGCACGTAATGCCTTTTCCCGGCGCTCCTTCTGGAAAGGGGGTGGTGTAGGGATCTGACCTAACACTTTTGGACGAATATATTATAGGTGGCAACATTACGATCGAATCGAAAGAAGAAGAGGAAGAGAGAAAACATCTTTCGAAATCAGCTGTTTGCCTAGAAATGTGTGAAATCGAAACAAAACAAAGAAATATTTGCCACCAAACTATAGCAGCTTATAAAGTAAAAGTTTGTAAATATTTTAAAATAACCAAATATACATATCTAGCATCACTGTAATTTAAAAATAAAATTTCGTTTGCTCTTAATTTAAGTGGAAACATAATTATAAGAATGAAATCCATAGCCGCGGCGTTATTACTTGAAGAGGAGAACGAGTCCCAAATTGCTGATGCGGAAGTTGAAAGGCGGAGATATAGGGACATGTTTGATCCTTTTCAGATGAGTGAAGAGTAATAAGCAGGGAACGGATTTTATGGAAATTGCCTTTTTTTCTGCTGAAGAGATAGAGTATATTCGATTAAGAATGTCCACGACTTAACTTTCCCTGATTCCATATATACACATTTGATGTTGCCTTTTTTTGCCTTTTTTAAGATATTTGCCTTTTTTTACCTTTTCTACCTTTAAAAAGCGATTATGGCATTTACAATTTTTCTTAAGATTTAAAAATATACACATGCTCATGCGGCTTATAGAGGCGCAGGGACCTCTTGTCAAATTGGTGTTGGAAAAATTCAAAGCCGTTTTCTCAGCTAACGTAGGCTTGGAGACAATAAGGGGTGTGGATAAAATTGTAAAGGGCGAGG
>NW_023458557.1:40184285-40207852 GCF_013731165.1 Rhagoletis pomonella
TGTCGCAAATTATGAAGGTTTTGCAGGAGCGTTTTGGGAAGCCGGAACTGCTGGTAAAGAGTCAGATAAATAAAATAAGAAATGTTGCGCCGATATCAGAAAGTTGCATCGAACAGCTTGTGGGATTTGCGACTAAGGTGCAAAATCTGTCTTCGTTTCTGCAGGCAGCTGATTGCGACCACCACTTGTCTAATTCGACGCTGATGGAAGAACTCCTGTTGAAGCTGCCCATACAGAGACGCATCGAATGGGCACGTTACGCTTCGTCAATTGTACCGCGACCAACAATCTGCCATTTTAGTGATTGGTTACAGGAGTTGTCATCAATTGTGAACTCGGCCTGCGTGTATTTACTCTAGCTTAGAACCGCGACAAAATAGACCCGAAGGGCGTTCAAGATTTTTTCCACGCCAACGAGGCTAGTGGTGAAAATTCTGGGCGAATCAGGTGTGAGTCATGCGCAGATAGGCACACGATTACTAAGTGCAGAATATTCCTGAACATGGAGCACGGGGATAGATGGCGCCTAGTTCGTCGCAAAAAGCTCTGTTTTAATTGCCTAAAGGGAAGTCATCGCAGCAACAACTGTGGTGAAGAATATGAGTGCGGTGACAGGCACTGTAAAAAAAAGTGGCATGTACTTCTTGACGAGTCCAGTGGCAGAGCACAACAGTGGCAGTCAGCGCCACCGCAGCAAGCGTCGCAGCCGACTTCGCGGTACGCGATACAGCAAACGTTGGCATCGACATCAGAACAAGCAGTACAGCAAGTTTTTACAAATACGGTAGCACCCAGTCCCGCCCCGAAATTGTTATTTAAGATACTGCCTGTGGTATTGTACGCGCATGGTAGAAAAATCAATGGCGCATATTCATAGTCATATTTAGTACTCAACTAAGTCGAAACTATTCTAAGTCACAACTAAAGCTATTCATAGTCGCCTTAGTTTCGACTTTTCTGGCTAAGTACCAACTTAGAATTTAGTTTCGGCTGCAGCTGCAACTAAGTCGTAACTAGGAAAAAGTATTTTATCAAATTAAGGGAAAACAGACGAAATATGTAAAAATTAAGTTGGTAGAGGGTGATTTTGATAATATTGAATAATCTCCCATTAAAATTTACAAAGATCGATCCATCTTAATCGGAAGATGAAATTAAATGCGTATTACAATTCGAATAAAGCTATATCACCATTTTATAATTGGAATAATTTATATAAATTCTCAAATAATAAGTCAGTTTCACCCTAGTTCTTTTAAAGTAAATTTGTGCATAACATTTAGATATCTACTATTTGTATGTTTCACAGCATGCTTTCGATAAACATCGACTTCACATCATTGCGGTTGTTCTGGCTATTTCACACAATTAACAAGAAAATTATACCTTATTCATTTGCATAATCATGCAATGAAAATAAAAATTACATAAACGGATCATCGAACTTGGCATTATTTAATAAAAATGTAATTGTATATTTGACTGAAAAAATAAAAGTCAAATTTCAACTTTTATTTTTGACCGAAAAAGTAAAAATCACCTTCTAACTTTTATATTTGACCGAAAAAACAAAAGTCAAGTGTTAACTTTTATTTTTGACCGAAAATATATCGGTGAAAAAATAACGATTATTCAGCCCCATTCTGCATTTCAACTCGAATCGAGATTTTCTCCGTTTGGCAACTTTGGTATTCTGCGTTCCGTTTCGTTTCGATCAATCTTCGAAATTTACGATTATACCAATTCTACATTTCGATCGTAGTTACGTTTTTGTAAGTTGCAAATTTGTTGACGGAGAACGTTTCGATTGTTATTTTCGTGGGTTTAAATATTAAAATTTTATAAAAAAATTAAGTAAAATATACCTAATTTCTCGATTTCTGTGTTTTCGCGAGCAGCAATACGGGCAATACGAAAAATTGGCTCAAATAAAGGAAACCAAAAGGGATATTGCGCGGGGTTTACAAAGAGGAAGTCCAGTGGTTTTTGTTCTCATTATCTATAAATAAGACTGTGAAATGCACTGAATACAATTTATTCTTTTTATATAACATTAATAGATTTATGTACAAACATACGTACATAATATGTGGAGTTACATAAAACAGCTGTTTTTATTATTGTACTTTTTTTTTACTAACGTTTTAAAACGAGGTGCGTATGTTGTCTCGAATACGATTTGCTATGGAAGGATAAGCTTTGTTCTTCCCCTCCTCCTGACGGCTTTCAAAATGGAATTCATTTGCGTTCAAATCTTTCACTCTGTACTAAATGCAAATGTTGAGGAGTGCTCAAACAACGATTATGATTTCACTGGCCTTAAGCGGTGAGTAATGCAGTTCAAGATGAATTTCTTATAATCCTTTACTCATCTGAAAGAGATCAAACATGTCCCTAAATCTCCGCCTTTCATCTTTCACATCAGCAATCTGGGGCTCGTTCTGCTCTTCAAGCAATAGAATTATATTTCCACTTAAATTAAGAACAAACGAAATTATATTTTATAATTAAAATGAGTTCGCTATATTTGGTTATTTTAAGACATTTACAAATTTTAACTTCATAAGCTGCTATAGCTTGGGGGCAATTATTTCTTTGTTTTGTTACGATTTCACACATTCCTATGCAATGAGCTGATTTCGAAGATGTCTTCGCTCTTCCGTTTCTCCTTTCGATTGGATCGTAACTCAGAATACCAAATTACGATTAAAGCGGAGCGGAATGCGGGAACGTAATCGAAATCCCGAACAAGGCTGATTTTTTTTTAATTTTTGAAGAAAAGTATAACCGTTACGGTCCGGGAATAGTTTCGTTCTCAACAACTTTTATACAAACTTTTGTTTTTTGTACGACTCTTAGATCACGGCCGGGAACGTGCCAAACATAGTGATGTAAGGGAATCGGCGTAAAATTCATTTCCATATAACGACAACCAGTACAGTACGATGGCCATTCCATAGGACAGATTCCATAAAAGGATTACACTGAAAACAGTGTGGCCTTTTCAAAAATTCAACATGGCGTCTAAATTTTAAGCTAGACTTCAAGCCGTACGGACGTGTTTTCACTCGCTCTTGTTTAAGTCATTAAACTTTGTGGTACTTGTGTCGAGCTTGTAGGCAAGAAGTGTAGCGAAGTCAGCGGGGTAGGCAAGCACGCACGGTGAGCGAAATCGAGATGTTTTTTTTGACGTTTCGCTTTTATCGAGTTCACTTTTTCGTATTTTTGCTTTGAGTTCGCGATTCGCTCCGCTTTAAAAAAGAGGACGAAAGAGTTGACCAAAGAAAAGAAAGAGCCGCAAAGAAAAGTCATCGTGTAAATGCACGAGGATTTTCGAAGACTTTTTTAAAAGGGATTGTGCCAAAAACGCAGGGTGAAAAGGCGTCGTGTAAATTGGCTCTTAGAGGAAATTAGTGGTGCTCCCAATAGTGCATTGAACTCGGCTACATCAACTCGTGAAACGAATGTGAATATTGCTTCCACGACGGAAAATGTAAAGCAAAACAATAATATTCAGCGTCATTATTTTCTCTTCTTAAAGAGATTACTGCTCATAAAGCTGATATTGTGCGCATCCTCTCGCTTCTAACTACGCTCGACGAAAGTAAAAGCCAATTAGAGCAAAAGACTGAGCTTCTTTATGCTGAAATTCTTCCGCTAAAATCCAATGTAAATGACAAAGATGCGAATATAACTAAGCTAACTTCGGAAGTTAAAAAACTTCGCGATGCTGTTGTTGGTATCTCTAACAAGATACCAATGCCATTAGGAGTGTTCGCTATGCAAAAAATTTGTACAAGTTGGTACCAATTGTTACCAAATCGTGTTCGTTAGCCAAAAACCCAGTAAAACTTGCAAGGAGAGAGCAAAATTTTGACATTTCATTTGGAGGGGAAGTTGCAAATTCGTGCTGGGAAAATTTTTGCCAGTAAGAATTTGCAAGCAGGATTGTGGCGCACGGTTGCATTTTTGTCAACATTAATTGGAATCAACGAGTTCGTTAAATTTAAAAATGAACACTTTTGTTGCGATTTACTAATGGAAGAAGTATGTAAATATTCGTTTATTCAATTAATTTAATTAATTCCAAACATTTGAAAGGTACTTGGCTGAAAACGCTGTATTCGTAATCTTAACGCACTCTACACCACTGTCGATATAGGAAATCTGACAGTGACTTCCACAATGAAATTGATATGGATGATCTTCCTAAACTCAACTTCAAATTAGGGGTGGCGGAACGGTACTACGAGAAGGTGGTAAATGCTAACAGCTGGCCCACTAATGTCAAAATACTTCCTTTTGGTTTCCAAAGGACGGCCTCCAGAAACTAAACACGTAACTACCCTGTTCGGAATAAGTCTAGTCTCAGACAGCTTAAAATCTACTTCCCAAAAGTATCTGGCATAAGGACTAAACATAACTCTTCAATAAGAGTGCACACTTGGATTATAACATCTTTGTCCTCATCGACACAACTCTGAATTTAATGAAAATAAATTTTTTGACCCAAATCTTTACAATGTTTATCGAAAGGACCGGGATGTCGTTCAGACTGGTTTGTCCAGAGGTGGAGGAGTTTTGGTGGCTGTTCTACGTTGTTTTCGGTCTTCATTAGTTCCCCTTCTTCTTTGTGCGTCATACATTCCTCTGTCAAGTAGTGACATGCTTTATAAAGCACATGCTAATAATATCCTCGCTTTAGTAACTAAGAATAATAGGCCTGATGGTAATCTTTGTGTTCTGGGTGATTTTAACTTGCCCAACATTACTTGGTCCTACTTGGATGATAGCCGGGCTTTGTTTCCAGGTAATATCAGCAATTTTCGCGAAACTTATTTGGTCGATAAATTTTTAAGTATTGATCTTATAATAATATAATAACTTTAAAAATAAGGTTTTGAGAACTTTAGATCTCATTTTCATAAGTAGTAACATGAATTTCTCATTACACGAGTGCTTTGAACCCTTGTCTTGCCCTGACCAGCATCACGTACCGCTTATCCTTAATTTAAAACTTTATATTTTTTCACTTCTTTAGCTAAAGAATGCAATATCTGTTTTGATATTTTCAAAAACATAGTCTTAGAGCATGTTCTGTAATTATACCGCCTAAGAAACAATATTGTCACAAAATTCCGTGGTACCCGAAGGAGTTGTGAAAATTGAAGAATTTAAGAAACAAATTTCATAAAAAGTTCAGATCATCTAATGACAATCGGTATAAGGACAATCGGATAAGATATGTGAAGGAGTTTACATCTCTCAAAAAAATCCTCCATAGAAACTACGTTGCTAATGCTAACTATAGAAGATATAGTGGATGGCATTCGCGATCTTAAAGCTTCTACAAAAACAGATATTGATGGATTTTCCTCCTACCAATTAAAAAAACTGCGCAGTATTCGCTCATCCGCTTCTTCCAATGTTCAATAAATCTCTTGACTGTGGGGTGTTAATTGATGCGTGGAATGTTACCTCTATTATTACCCTAATTCATAAGAGGGGCAATAAGGCTAATGATGCCAACTACCGACCTATTTCGCAATTGTCAACAACCTCGAAGCTACTTGAATATATTGTAAAACAGAGAATGTATTTCTCATTCAAGCACCGAGTATCTAGTAACCAGCACGGTTTTGTTCCTGGTAGGTCAACTGTCTCGAACTTAGCTGTCTTCTATGAACTCTGCACGATTGCTTTCAATGATCGCCTGCAGGTTGATACCATCTACACAGACTTCTCCAAAGCCTTTGATAAAATAAGTCACTCAATATTACTAAACAAGTTAGCTAGTATAGGGTTTCATTCTACCTTTTTGTCTTGGATTAAATCTTATTTCTCGTTTCGTAAATGTGTAGTCGTCGTCGATAACTTTGCGTCTCTTCCTTTCATTGCCTCCTCCGGTATCCCTCAAGGCAGTATGCTACAACCTCTGCTATTTGTCATCTTTATCTACATCTTCTTGCTTTGTCTCTTCCAAATATCTTATTTATGCCTACGATTTGAAAGTCTATACTACTATCTCTTCTCCTTCTGATGCCGTAGGTATCCAAAATGATCTTAACAATGTAACAGAATGGTGTAAGAAAAATCGGTTGCAACTTAACACTAGCAATTGTTTTCATGTGTCCTTTTTTAAGTCTCGCTCCCAAATTTGCACCTCTTACTTTATTGCGGACTCCAGGCTCACCACTCGGTCTGAAATCTCGGACTTAGGTGTGACCTTCGATTCTAAGTTCTCATTTCATAGCCATCTAAATCGCACAATTCCAAAAGCATATTCCATGCTTGCCTTTACACGCCGTTTTAGTTCTGACTTCACCGACCCGTATACTCTAAAATTACATTTTACCTCACAAGTTCGTTCTAAGCTAGAATACGTAGTATTTATATGGAGACCATACTATGACTGCCATATTAAAAGGCTTGAGAGGGTACAAAAGACGTTCATCAATTTTGCCCTCCGCTCTTTAAATTTTGATGATCCTGTTCCTTCTTATAATGCCAGATGTCAACTAATCGACCTGAAATCTTTGCACAGTAGAAGGATCACTCTTTCCCTCTGCTTTATGTAAAAGAAAAAGTTTTCTTCCATGTTCCCCACAGAAATCTTCGAAATAATGAAATTTTCGGTCTTGAATGCGTGAAGACCAATTATGCATATAATGCGATTTGTTTGCAAACTCCTTAGATATCGATTTTTCTTTTGATAAGTCTAAATTTAAGTCATTACTAAATGAAAGCATTACTTAGACTGTATTCTAATTTATCTATAACTCGCTTCGTAGTCTGTAAGAATCATTGTATTTCATAGATCACTTTATTGAAATAAATAAATAAACTAACCGTAAATTAGATTTTGCTTTACAACTTTTGTGCCACAGGAGAAACCACCACTAAAAAAGAAAAAGTAACAGCAGGTTCTTATTTAAGGTTGGTGATTACGAGCCTAGAGCATGATTTTAAAAATTCATAACGGTGAACCCAATATGGAGGCCAAAAAATCAAAGTCGATCCGATTCGCTTGAGAAGTTTTCCTCTGGGGCTTTTGTGCCGCTTATTACGAATCTGAGGTCAGGTTGGAAAAATTCAAAATGGCGGACGCAATATGGCGAAAGACAGTTTAAATCGATTAGATTCGCTTAAATTATTACAACCTTGTGTTCTTAAGGTCCCTGATTACGAATCTGAAATCAGATTAAAAAATTCAAATGGCGGATCAGTTTGACAACGCCGGTAATCTTTTGTGGGCATTGTGCATACTTAGAAGTGAAAAAAGAATCAGAAGTTGAGATCACCTGATTATATGTGATACAGGGTTACACTCAATGGACCATATGCATATAAACTTAGCAATCGCTTTTACTTAAAATTTTATACCTTTCACATAAATTTATTTGAACAAATAGAGTAAAAGATCTGAAATTTTAAGCAAAAGCATTTGCTTAGTTTTTATGCATACGGCCCAATATGTATAAAAAAACTTTAAACTGACAAAACCAGCAAGAAAAGTTCTATTAAGTGTAGGAGTCATTGACCAAAATGCATTAAAATACTAAAATGTCACATAAACGTTAAACGCTAGTGTTACATATAAATAACGCTCGAATTTCGCGGACTAATATTGTTGTTATGAAAATATTTATTACATAACAAAGATTCACGAGTCTTCCATATATGTTTCAGGTCGTACAGACACCCCTTGATAGAGGTCGAAACTTTTTATTATGGGTTTTTGTACATATCCTCTCTTTTAGTATCCTCCAAAACTTGGTTCTCTTAAATTTCCTCTTTTGCTTTCGCAAAACCGAAAAACATCCGAATTTATTTAATTCAATGCATATTTTGCCAATTTTTAAGTTTATTTTAATAACTTTAGTATTTTTCCATTACTTCAAATAAATTTGTTCAAATAAATTAAAGTGAAAGGTATGAAATTTTAAGAAAACGCAATTGGCAAATTTTAAGCATATGGCCAATGGTGATCTCAGTTGCGATAAGGGGTTGCCAGATTCTGAAACGGAGAAAGGAGTACATTTCTGATTTATTTTGGAACGAATTTCCGTCATCCCTTGTCAAGTTTGGTTTGCAGACAAACCGGTTTCGGCGTTGTGCCATATTCAGTGTCATTTTTCGTTCTGTCTGGTTCGAGTTCTTGTCCTTAATTTATGTTCATTTATCTTAGGTTATGTGATTTTAGTCGATGATTAACTATTATGGTGTCCTTTTTGTATTTTAGAAACAGGTAATAGAATGATCTTCGCTGTCTCGATATTAACATCCATTATGTTGTATCTGTATAGTTTTTTGCCTGCAGGTAGGTAAAAGTTGGTGATTTTTGTCCTGGTGGTACTTTGTGGTGTGTTCGGCGTGTCCATGCCTGTTGTTTTGTTGTAATTTTTCTTTTTCTCGTAAATTAATGTTGATGCGACCGTAGCAGTGTGTTTGTACCCTTAGGTTGATGCGGCTGTAGCAGTGTATTTGTATCCTTAGGTTGATGCGGCTGTAGCAGTGTGTTTGTCCCTTTATGTCATTGTATTTTATCGGAATGTTGTAATCCCATCACATACGAAATCAAAAGAAGCTCAAAAGGTTTTAATTGTGGTCCTGGTGATGGGAGCTTAGGAGCGTACAAAGGCGTAAGTTGATTTATTTATATATGATTCAAAAACTATTATATCTTTATTGTACAAATTGAACAGGAAATAAAGCACAATTCATGTCAGCATAAACATCGAAATTGGCGTGAGCTTTATTTTTAACCTCCTCGGACCAGGACACAATTCACACTCTTTATTTCGCTTTTATGGATTGGCGAATAACCAGAGTCTTGCCGCATTACAAGTTTTAATATTTTAAAAGCCTCGTGTGAGTAATGCCTGAAAGCTGTGGCTAGTAACAAGTAAGCGATTTGAGAGCGCGCGGTTTGTATGTACATGCGCTAAATTCCTTTAAGATCGGATGAAATTGAATCGAAATTGATCGGAGCACGTGCCATAAAGCAAGTAAGCTGCAGGTCGAGGTGTGGCTGTGAGCAAACAAGGAAGCTCATTTGGTAAGTGTCTTAAAGAACTGATTGGGTGAGAGTTAATAGTTAGTGGTGTGCGTCGTAGTGTGGTATAGAACATAACCTAGGGAAATCGCGCCAAAATTGTAAAATGCGCGGCTAAAAATTTCTTTCGAATATTCGTGGCGACCATTTTGTATCATGCCGACAACACGTTCCGGGGCTAGTAAAGAGGCTAGTGCGAATGAAGGAGATAGCGATAACGAAGAGTTTGAAGAAACGATTCCTCAGCAGCCTACAGCAAATATGGCTGGGCAACAATCGCTCGAAATTCGGCTAACTGAGATTTTGCGGCAAGTTCAAAGCATTCAAGAAGAGCTTCGGCAAAGTACGCAGGTACAGGCGAATGCGGCTAATGATAACGGAATTATTACAACAGCATCCAGCGTAGTAGGTCATTCGCAAAGTAGTTCACAACTAGGATTAACACTCAAGCTATATGATTTGCCAGAGTTTGAAGGGCGTCCAGAGAACTGGCCCATGTTTAGAGAAACTTTTTTAATGACCACTGCAGAGTACCAATATACTGATACACAGAATATGATTCGGTTACAAAAGGCAGTTAAAGGAAAAGCTAGGTAAACTATCGAGTGTCTGTTAATCCATAGTAGGAACGTGTCGCAAATTATGAAGGTTTTGCAGGAGCGTTTTGGGAAGCCGGAACTGCTGGTAAAGAGTCAGATAAATAAAATAAGAAATGTTGCGCCGATATCAGAAAGTTGCATCGAACAGCTTGTGGGATTTGCGACTAAGGTGCAAAATCTGTCTTCGTTTCTGCAGGCAGCTGATTGCGACCACCACTTGTCTAATTCGACGCTGATGGAAGAACTCCTGTTGAAGCTGCCCATACAGAGACGCATCGAATGGGCACGTTACGCTTCGTCAATTGTACCGCGACCAACAATCTGCCATTTTAGTGATTGGTTACAGGAGTTGTCATCAATTGTGAACTCGGCCTGCGTGTATTTACTCTAGCTTAGAACCGCGACAAAATAGACCCGAAGGGCGTTCAAGATTTTTCCACGCCAACGAGGCTAGTGGTGAAAATTCTGGGCGAATCAGGTGTGAGTCATGCGCAGATAGGCACACGATTACTAAGTGCAGAATATTCCTGAACATGGAGCACGGGGATAGATGGCGCCTAGTTCGTCGCAAAAAGCTCTGTTTTAATTGCCTAAAGGGAAGTCATCGCAGCAACAACTGTGGTGAAGAATATGAGTGCGGTGACAGGCACTGTAAAAAAAAGTGGCATGTACTTCTTCACGAGTCCAGTGGCAGAGCACAACAGTGGCAGTCAGCGCCACCGCAGCAAGCGTCGCAGCCGACTTCGCGGTACGCGATACAGCAAACGTTGGCATCGACATCAGAACAAGCAGTACAGCAAGTTTTTACAAATACGGTAGCACCCAGTCCCGCCCCGAAATTGTTATTTAAGATACTGCCTGTGGTATTGTACGCGCATGGTAGAAAAATCAATGGCGCATATTCATAGTCATATTTAGTACTCAACTAAGTCGAAACTATTCTAAGTCACAACTAAAGCTATTCATAGTCGCCTTAGTTTCGACTTTTCTGGCTAAGTACCAACTTAGAATTTAGTTTCGGCTGCAGCTGCAACTAAGTCGTAACTAGGAAAAAGTATTTTATCAAATTAAGGGAAAACAGACGAAATATGTAAAAATTAAGTTGGTAGAGGGTGATTTTGATAATATTGAATAATCTCCCATTAAAATTTACAAAGATCGATCCATCTTAATCGGAAGATGAAATTAAATGCGTATTACAATTCGAATAAAGCTATATCACCATTTTATAATTGGAATAATTTATATAAATTCTCAAATAATAAGTCAGTTTCACCCTAGTTCTTTTAAAGTAAATTTGTGCATAACATTTAGATATCTACTATTTGTATGTTTCACAGCATGCTTTCGATAAACATCGACTTCACATCATTGCGGTTGTTCTGGCTATTTCACACAATTAACAAGAAAATTATACCTTATTCATTTGCATAATCATGCAATGAAAATAAAAATTACATAAACGGATCATCGAACTTGGCATTATTTAATAAAAATGTAATTTTTCCAAAATATCGTAAAGAAAAATCGATACATTTTCACACTCGTTTTGCTATATCGTAAACTAAGTCGAAACTACTTAGTAGAAGTCTGAAATGCGACTATGAATAGAGGTAAATTTTAAGTTGGTACTCAAATTTAAGTTGCAACTTTGTTAGTTTCGACTTAGTTGCTGGACTATGAATACGCGCCAATAGCTACGCGTTCTTCGACGAACGGTCAGCCATATCCTAAATGAACCGCGACTCGCCTTGGACTGGAGGGAAGCAGTGATAACTTGACCCTGCAGTGGTTTGGCTGCACGACTGTTACGGAGCGTTCCTGTAGAGTAGACGTTCACATCTCCGGCGTTGGGCGTAACCGCAGCAAATTTCTGATGCGTGATGTTCGCACGGTTGAAAATCTTCAGTTGCCAATGCAGTCGCTTAGCCTGGCAGATCTTCATTGTAAATATCATCACTTACCAATCGTACAATATAACGATGATGTACCAGAACTATTGATAGGTTAAGACAACGCACATCTTGGCATTCCGAAGCGAACAGCATACGACGGTAGAAGAGGACATGCAGTAGTGCTGACGAAGCTTGGATGGGTTATTTATGGGACGGCGGGCCCCCTAGCTCCTTATTCGCGGTATCACACATTGTTTGCACAAGTCGGCGAGACGGAGAATATGACCGACAACATGGAATATCTTGTGAACGATTTCATAACTAATGAGAACATGGGCGTAAGTACGGCGAAGCAGGACGAAGCTAAGGACTTGTTAAGAGCGAAGAAATTATTGGAAGAAAACACTAAGCGCGACGGGATTCGATTAGAAACGGCTTTGCTGTGGAAGCGAGACGACGTGGAGGTGCCAGAGAGCCGAAAGATGGCCGTTAGAAAGGAAGTTCAAGAAGAACGACAACCTGAAGAAAGCATAAGCTAGGATCATTTCTGAATATCTGGCAAAGAGCTATTTCCGGATGCTGAGTAAGGAGGAAGCCGCAACAATAAGCAAGCGGACTTGGTACCTGCCTCACTTTGGTGTGTTTAACCCTAATAAACCAGGGAAACTTAGGCTAGTTTTTGATGCGGCGGCGGAGTCACGAGGCACTTCACTCAACTCCGTGTTACTCAGTGGGCCAGACTTTTCACAGTCTCTGGCAAGCGTCATGATGAAGTTTAGACAGAAACCGGATGGAGTGTGCGCTGATATTGTGGAAATGTTTCACCAAGTGAAGATTCGACACGAAGATTTGGCATCGCAACGCTTTTTATGGAGATTCGATCCCGGAGCGCCAATCGAAGAACACGTGATGAATGTGATGGTATTCGGAGCTACTTGTTCGCCCTGCTCAGCGCAGTTCGTCAAGAATAAAATCGCAGGTGACTTTAAAGAACAGTTTCCAGAGGCTGTAGCGGCGATCGTAAACAATCATTACGTAGATGATTTTGTGCATTGTTTCTCCAGTGAGGATGAGGCCTTTACGGTGACCAATCAGGTTGTCCGCATTCATAAGCGCGGAGGTTTTGAACTAAAAAGTTCGTATCGAGCTCGCAACTTATAAACAGCTTAAATGAAGAACAATTGCCATTAAATTATTTGAATTTTGACAGAGAAAATGCCGAATTGTTCCAGAAGGTGCTCGGAATGTTTTGGGAAACCGAAAGAGACGTTTTCAAGTTTGTTCTATCCTTAGGAAAGGTGAATCAAGACGTGTTAAGGCAGAAGCGGAAGCCAACAAAACGAGCAGTCCTCAGTACAACGATGTCCATCTTCGATCCGTTTGGAATGGCAGCAGAATATTCCCTGGAAGTTAAGTTAATCCTGCAAGAAATTTGGCGGGAGCGGATAGATTGGGATGACAGCATATCCGACGCGGTGTACGTGAGCTGGAAGAATGGCTTCGAATGCTACGAGATCTGGAGAGTATAAGTATACCACGCTGCTACGGAGCTACATTTGCTAAGGGACTCGTCGAACTACATGTGTTTGCGGACACGAGCGAGTCAGTATTCGCAACTGTTGCATACTGGAGACTTGTAGACGATCACGGCAATATCCGACTGGTTTTCATCGCTGGTAAAACTAAGTGTGCTCCAATTAAACTGGTATCTGTTCCTCGTCTCGAATTGCAATCAGCAGTGCTCACAACGCGCCTCAAAAATAGTATTATTGCAAGTCACGACAAGATCCCAAATAGAGTTACGATGTGGTCTGACTCAAAAACGGTATTGTCTTGGTTAAAATCGGATCATCGGCGTTACAAACCCTACGTAGCGCATCGGGTAAACGAAATTTTGGATGGCAGTGAAATTAATGAATGGCGATGGGTACCCAGCGCACTAAACCCAGCTGACTTCGGAACGCATTCCAGAGATGGAAAGCGCGAGTCATTCTGGATCACAGGTCCGAGATTTTTACAGCAAAACGATTACAACTGGCCGTCAAATGCATCTTGTGAACCTACAGAGGTTGAGCTGCGCAACAGATTCCCGATATTAATAATTAAAACTAATATTTCATTTTTTAAGAGATTTTCGTCCTTCACACGACTGAGAAGAGTAATTAGCTGGATGTTGCGATTTCGGGAAAATTGTCTCAAGACGAAAGCGACACGCGTTTATGACGGCTTGAAGGTGTTCGAGTTGCAAAAAGCCGTAACAGTAGTCATACGATCAACACAGATGGAAGAGTTTGCGGATGAATACCATGCCCTGCTCATGGGCAAGCGGGTAGAAAAAGGTAGCGCGTTGTGGAATCTCAGTCCCGTTATGGATGCGGAGGGCGTCATAAGACTGTGTGGTCGAATAGACGCTGCCACCGCGATTTCATCATGCACGAGACCCCCGATAATCCTGGCTAAGCGATGCTACGTAACGGAGTTGCTGATAGATCATTAGCATCGCTCTTGGAAACACCAAAACGAATCCACAATAATCGCCGAAATACGACGTAAGTACTGGATCCCTAATATAAGGGTCGAAGTGCGTCGCACCACTAAAAGATGCCAGTTTTGCGTCAATGCAAGAGCCGTTCCAGATCAACCAGAAATGGCCCAATTGCCAGTAGACCGGCTGACACCATTCGTTAGGCTTTTCACCTACACCGGCTTAGACTAAATGGAACCGTTCAACGTTGTAATCGGTAGGCGAAGCGAGAAGCGCTGGATCGCCCTCTTTACTTGCCTAACAACGAGAGCGATACATTTGGAAATGGCGAAGGACCTCTCCACCGACACCTGCCTGTTATGTATCAGGATCTTCATGTGTAGACGTGGAACACCTGTGCGTATCTGTTCGGATAACGGTACGAACCTCGTCGGTGCTGACAGGGAGCTTAAACGCCAGCTTATGGAGTTTAATAATGGCAAAATAGCAAATGCGCTTGCGAATAAAAACATTGACTGGGTTTTCAATTGCCCGTTGAACCCACACGCTGGAGGCTGCTGGGAACGTTTGGTACGCTGCGTCAAAAGAGCTATGGGTTATGCAGTACATAACGAAAGTCTTCAAGAACACGTCCTATACAGTCTCATGTGTGAGGCAGAGAACAAGGTTAATTTCCGACCGTTAACACACATCCCACTAGACGCACCCACTGATGAACCGCTGACTCCCAATCATTTTCTTTTAGGTACCCCAAATGCTGAGCAAACGCCATATCCGAATGAAGAGAAGTTCCAAGCCACTCGCAAACAATGGCGTAAGGCCCAACAGGTGCAATACCGATTCTGGAAGAGATGGGTAAATGAATACCTTCCTGACCTGACCAGGAGAACCAAATGGTACCAGCCAGTGAAGCCCTTGGCCGTAGGCGACGTAGTCCTCATGTGAGATAGCGGTGTTCATCGAACGAAGTGGCTTATGGGACGAATAATGGAAGTATTTCTGGGCAAAGATGAGCAAGTCAGAGCTGCACGGGTCCAGACTCAGGTGGGCATCTTTAAGCGACCAGCCTGTATGTTAGCAAAACTCGAAGTTGGTGAATCTAGCTAGATTCACGGATGCGGGGATGTTGATGCGGCCGTAGCAGTGTGTTTGTACCCTTAGGTTGATGCGGCTGTAGCAGTGTATTTGTACCCTTGGGTTGATGCGGCTGTAGCAGTGTGTTTGTCCCTTTATGTCATTGTATTTTATAGAAATGTTGTAATCCCATCACTAACCATACGAAATCAAAAGAAGCTCAAAAAGTTCTAGAAGGAGTTTAATTGTGGTCCTGGTGATGGGAGCGTAGGAGCGCACTAAAGCGTAAGTTGATTTATTTATATATGATTCAAAAACTATTATATCTTTATTGTATAAATTGAACAGGAAATAAAGCACAATTCATGTCAGCATACACATCGAAATTGGCGTGAGCTTTATTTTTAACCTCCTCGGACCAGGACACAATTCACAATTAATTTTACTTTGGTGTGATCTTCGATTCTAAGTTCTCATTTCATAGCCATCTAAATCGCACAATTGCAAAATCATATTCCATGCTTGCCTTTACACGCCGTTTTAGTTCTGACTTCACCGACCCGTATACTCTAAAATTACATTTTACCTCACTAGTTCGTTCTAAGCTAGAATACGTAGTATTTATATGGAGACCATACTATGACTGCCATATTAAAAGGCTTGAGAGGGTACAAAAGACGTTCATCAATTTTGCCCTCCGCTCTTTAAATTTTGATGATCCTGTTCCTTCTTATAATGCCAGATGTCAACTAAACGACCTGAAATCTTTGCACAGTAGAAGGATCATTCTTTCCCTCAGCTTTATGTATGATACTATCCGCAGTGTGATTGACTGCCCTTTTCTATTGGAAATAGTTTTCTTCCATGTTCCCCACAGAAATCTTCGAAATAATGAAATCTTCGGTCTTGAATGCGTGAAGACCAATTATGCATATTATGCAATTTGTTTGCAAACTCCTTAGATATCGATTTTTCTTTTGATAAGACTAAATTTAAGTCATTACTAAATGAACGCATTACTTAGCCTGTATTCTAATTTATCTATAACTCGCTTCGTAGTCTGTAAGAATCATTGTATTTCATAGATCACTTTATTGAAATAAATAAATAAACTAACCGTAAATTAGATTTTGCTTTACAACTTTTGTGCCACAGGAGAAACCAAGACTAAAAAAGAAAAAGTAACAACAGGTTCTTATTTAAGGTTGGTGATTACAAGCCTAGAGCATGATTTTAAGAATTCATAACGGCGAACCCAATATGGCGGCCAAAAAATCAAAGTCGATCCGATTCGCTTGAGAAGTTTTCCTCTGGGGCTTTTGTGCCGCTTATTACGAATCTGAGGTCAGGTTGGAAAAATTCAAAATGGCGAAAAAAAGTTTAAATCGATTAGATTCGCTTAAATTTTTACAACCAAGTGTTCTTAAGGTCCCTGATTACGAATCTGAAATTAGATTAAAAAAATTCAAATGGCGGATCAGTTTGACAACGCCGGTAATCTTTTGTGGGCATTGTGCATACTTACAAGTGAAAAAAGAATCAGATGTTTTCCAGAAATGCCTCCCAGCTGAGATCACCTGATTATATGTGATACAGGGTTACACTCAATGGACCATATGCATATAAACTTAGCAATCGCTTTTACTTAAAATTTCATATCTTTCACATAAATTTATTTGAACAAATAGAGTAAAAGATCTGAAATTTTAAGCAAAAGCATTTGCTTAGTTTTTATGCATACGGCCCAATATGTATAAAAAAACTTTAAACGGACTCTGACAAAACCAGCAAGAAAAGTTCTATTAAGCGTAGGAGTCATTGACCAAAATGCATTAAAATACTAAAATGTTACATAAACGTATAACGCTAGTGTTACATATAAATAACGCTCGAATTTTGCGGACTAATATTGTTGTTATGAAATTTTTTATTACTTAACAAAGATTCACGAGTCTTACATATACGTTTCAGGTCGTACAGACACCCCTTGATAGAAGTCGAAACTTTTTATTATGGGTACATATCCTCTCTTTTAGTATCCTCCAAAATTTGGTTCTCTTAAATTGCCTCTTTTGCTTTCGCGTTTAATGATTTATAAACATCCGAATTTATTTAATTCAATGCATATTTTGCCAATTTTTAAGTTTATTTTAATAACTTTAGTATTTTTCCATTACTTC
Source organism: Rhagoletis pomonella (assembly GCF_013731165.1). Lineage (NCBI taxonomy): Eukaryota > Metazoa > Arthropoda > Insecta > Diptera > Tephritidae > Rhagoletis > Rhagoletis pomonella. The sequence goes on from NW_023458557.1 coordinate 40,201,574, forward strand.
AAATAAATTTGTTCAAATAAATTAAAGTGAAAGGTATGAAATTTTAAGAAAACGCAATTGGCAAATTTGGTGATCTCAGTTGTGATAAGGGGTTGCCAGATTCTGAAACGGAGAAAGGAGTACATTTCTGATTTATTTTGGAACGAATTTCCGTCATCCCTTGTCAAGTCTGGTTTGCAGACAAACCGGTTTCGGCATTGTGCCATGTTCAGTGTCATTTTTCGAGTTCTTGTCCTTAATTTATGTTCATTTATCTTAGGTTATGTGATTTTCGTCGATGATTAACAATTATGGTGTCGTTTTTGTATTTTAGAAACAGGTAATAGAATGATATTCGCTGTCTCGATATTAACATCCATTATGTTGTCTCTGTATAGTTTTTGCTTGCAGGTAGGTAAAAGTCGGTGATTTTTGTCCTGGTGGTACTTTGTGGTGTGTTCGGTGTGTCCATGCCTGTTGTTTTGTTGTCATTTTTCTTTTTCTCGTAAATTAGTTTTAAGGTTTCGAATATAACATCCGATGCGGTATTTGTTCGTTTATTATTTTGCCGTCGAAGGTTTTTAGTTTGTATATTTCCATATTTTTTAGTACGTTTAGTCGTTGGCATTTATGTTGTACATGCAGTAGTTTCGCTGCCTTTCTTATCTGCGTTGGTGAACATTTGTTGTTAAACATGTGGTTAGCAAAATTTCATCAGCATAAAAAGCCGCCTTTAGACAGATGATCAATAAAATTGAGAAAATACCACTAGCAAAAGAAGGATACAAAAAACGACTGAACGCAATATATGCCATAGCGTCTAATAACGGATCAAGAGAGATCTGGTAGAGGAAATCCGAAGGGAGCACAAAACCAGAAACCCAAACAAAGAAGAAAACAATGACACAAATTGGGCGGTATTAACTTTTACTGGGAATTCAACGTACAAACTAGCATAGCTGTTCCAGAAACACAACCTTCGCACATCATTCAGAACAAATAACAACGTAGGACGGATACTACGGAACACCACAAATCAAGAAGACCCATTGGATAAACAAGAAGTGTATAAACTAACTTGCAAATGCAAGCATAGTTATATAGGTCAAACAGGGCGGAAAATAAAATCAAGATTTCGCGAACATATAAGGGACTATAAAAAAAAACACAGAAACCGAGTGCAATACCAGAGTAAAATTTTGCTAACCACATGTTTAACAACAAATGTTCACCAAGGCAAATAAGAAAGGCAGCGAAATTACTGCATGTACAACATAAAGGCCAACGACTAAACGTACTAGAAAATATGGAAATATACAAACTAAAAACCTTCGACGGCAAAATAATAAACGAACAAACAAATACCGCATCGGATGTTATATTCGAAACCTTAAAATTAATTTACGAGAAAAAAGAAAAATTACAACAAAACAACAGGCATGGACACGCCGAACACACCACAAAGTACCACCAGGACAAAAATCACCGACTTTTACCTACCTGCAGGCAAAAAACTATACAGAGACAACATAACGGATGTTAATATCGAGATAGCGAAGATTAACATATTACCTGCTTCTAATATAAAAAAAGGACACCATGGCATTTCTAATAATTAATCATCGACGAAAATCACATTACCTAAGATACATGAACATAAATTAAGGACAAAAACTCGAACCAGACAGAACGAAAAATGACACTTAAGATGGCACAGCGCCGAAACCGGTTTGTCTGCAAACCAAACTTGACAGGGGATGACGGAAATTCGTTCCAAAATAAATCATCTTACCACCCTGTCGGAAATATCAACCAACACCAGTACAGTATTTACGGTAGCAAAATAACAGTACAAACATTAAAAAGGAGTACAATTTTTTTTAATTGTTTGTGCAATTTATTGTTACAAATTACCCAAAGGTAAATATATGTATTTAAGCAAAATGCATTTTAGTCTTTATTTCCAGTTGATATGAAATTCAATTATGTTTAGTTTGCTATCAGAATACGTATAACTAGCAGACCTGGCGAACTTCGTCCCGCCCAAAATTAGATTTTTAATTTAAACATTTTGGTCCAACTGTTTCTCCAACAATTCACATTTACGATTTGTACTGGCACATTCATCGGCTAAGACTAACGTGGTCGTTTGCAGCGTTAAATAACCGAACGAAAGTGTTATGTCCAAGAGAAGTTCCCTGGTGGCAACAATGATCCGGATCTATAGTGAATGTACCCTAGAAGCTTTATCTTAAAGGTGGTGGCAATTTCAAAATGAAAGCGTATCCTTGTTCAACAGAAAACAATATACATTCATAGACTGAGATGAAATACCTTTAATAAATTTTCAATGAATTACTTTCATGAAACTGGCTTCTAAGGTATTTCGACAGGTGGTGATTTGAGATTTACCACGGCATAACTGAACCCTGGTTTCTTCGAATGAAGCTTTAACGCATAATAATATTGGCAAATCACATCCATTGGGCCAATCCTAACACACGAGAGTTCGATATACTTGATGGTGCAACAGGCCGATTTAGTCTGACATTTACGGCACCTTTTCTCACTTGACCATTTTTAGTAATAACTAAACTAACAGCCCTATTCGCGTGTTGTTACAGTCGTCAATTGCCACAGTTCAATTGTCATTATCGTGTCATCAACTGTTGTCATAGGTATGCACAATCAATAATGACAAGCGAAAAACTTGTTTATATGCCATTGCGGCGAAAGTTTCTCTATAGTGAAACAGCTGTTTTTTGTTTACATTTTAATTGTTCCTTTTGACCGCCACTGCAACAGACGGGATTTCTTTTAAATAAAATGCACCTGCAGCTGCTGCAGTTTTGTGAAGACCACCCCGAACTGCAAACGTGTAAAAACTGCCCTAAAAAACTGTTGTCTCGGAGTTCCCTCAGAAGTCTTCTTCTCTGTATAATTTCTTTTTGCTCCACATTAATAGTCGCGTACATAATAATTATTTCCTCCATGAATAATATTCTGAAATGGATACTATTATGATATGCATGCGCAAATAATAACTTTTTAACACACCTATCTAGGCAAATAAAATGGTTTCACATTTTTCATTTAGTAAAATTTTGCAATTTTTTCTGCAAAATTAATAAAATTGAAAATATTAACACCTGTTTTAGCGTTATCACGTACTCAATAGGTCATCACAAAAATAATAGCAGTTGTCACATGGGGAGTTTCAAATTGCCCTCTGCATACCTAAACGTGACAATTGATTATTAGCATGATAATAGTTATAGCGGCGAGTTTTGTCATTGCACGCGAATAGGGCTGTAAGTGTGAAACTAAACTATCCAGAGACCTACTCAAACAAACACACAAAACTCTGTTAAAATCCCTCCAGCCATTTAGGATTTCACTCACAAATATACCTACAGAAGAATTATATACTTTTCCACGCCCGCTTTTCAAAGAGCCCATTTTTCTCAATGAGTATGGGATTAATTTCATATACATATCTCTATACGAAGTGTACCAATACTGTACCATGAACACTTCTAGAGACATGCAGTATGAAATTCGGCTTGAATGGTAGGTGCCACGTCCCCTTATCCAATAGCTCCATATTTTCTCCATGACTATGCGATTAATTTCTTATATCATCACACCAAGTTCCAGTACTCTACCAAGAACAGTTCTAGAGTTATGCAATAAGAAAAGTTCAACTTGTATGTGTAAGCGCCAATCAATATATATATATATATGGGAAGTGCCACGCCCGTATAAAGTTCCAGTACTCTACCATGAACACTTTCAGAGATACTTATTATGAAAAATTCGGTTTGTATGGGAGGTACACGCCCCCTTTTCAAATAGTCGGAATTTTTCTTCATGAGTATGCGATTGATTTCATATATCTCCATACCAAGTTTCAGTACTCTACCATGAACATTTCCAGAGATATGCAGTATGAAAAATTCGGTTTGTATAGGAGGTGCCACGTCCATTTTCCAATAACTCCAGTTTTTCTCCATGAGTATGTGATTGCTTTTATATGTTTCCGTACCAAGTTCAAAAATTTTACCACGAACTCTTCCAGAAAATGAGAGCTATTGGAAAAGAAGGCGTGGTACGTCCCAAACAACCCGAATATTTCATGCTACATATTTCTGGAAGCGTATGCGATTGATTTTATGTACCTTCAATTTGTATCCAAGAGTATGGGATTGATTTCATATATCTCCATACCAAGTTCCAATACTCTAGAGCATGCGATCGATTTCATTTACGCCAATACCAAGTTCCAGTACTCTACCATGAACACTTCCAGAGATATGCAGTATGAAAAATTCAGTTTGTATGGCCCCTTTTCCAATAGCACAAATGGCTGAAAAAAAAATTTCCATCGATAACTTAAATTTGTGACACACAATGGCTAGAGGCGTCGCCTGAGTGCATTCTTTCATATCACAGCGCACGGCAGTGCGCGCAAGTGACGAAAGCAGCCACAGTGGAATGCTGAAATGACTCGCTTATATATACACGAGATTTGGAAGTTTTTATCCAGACGTTCAATCGACATGATTGAGATATCGTTGGAAAGGTCTTACAGAGTGTGTCCAGAAAATGTATTCATGCGTCATAAACGATTAACCAGATTCTTAAAAATTAGGCTAAAGTGTTGCGAATCAAAAAACGTTTTTTTGCTTTTGCAGGTTTAAGGGGGCGTATAGGTACACCCAACATATTTGGTGTTATTCTATAGGCCAATACCTTTCAAACGATACCTTATATATTGAGTTACTAGTTGGAAAGATATAGAGGTAAATGTGTTTTGGTTCGTGTCTCCACTACCAGATGCTTTGGTATGTGAGAGGCGTCTGTACGTACCATCATTTAATTTTGTTCAAATTTTCAGGGATTAAAGTACAAAAAAAACTAAGAAGGTTTTGTTCCAGGATGTCATGATTCGTATGCTTTTGTGGGCGTGGCTGCTGCCTGAAATTCGAAAAAAGGCAATTTTTAAACTACCACTGAGGCCACACTACTCAGTCCATATCATTGATGTGGATATCAGTAAAAGGGTCTTAAAACAAGCTACCTAACGCTGTCTTTTGCATTTATAAAATATAAATATGTCATAACGTTATCGCCTGAAAACTAAAAATCGGGCTGCTGAAAATATACATTTCGGAAATTTTCTCAAAAACTGGTCAGTCGATTTTATTCTAAGTTTTCATAAGTCTAGCCCAAAACCTTAGCTTTCATTAGGTATATAGCTTGTATCTGGGAAAACTCTTGTTGTGGAGATATTGCGATTCAAATTGAAAAAATGTCGATCCAAAAAGGGTCAAATGGTTAAAAATTAACAAATCCGTCTAATTTGGTTACTTTAAGATATACAAATAACCAGTGGCGTAGCCCGGATTTGGCTTTGGGGGGATAAAAAAAAACTTTCCATCGATAACTTAAATTTGTGACACACAATGGCTAGAGGCGTCGCCTGAGTGCATTCTTTCATATATTTATGTATGTGCCAGTTTTACCGTTATATATTTTTTATACCCGAACGCACTTGTGCACAAGGGTATTATAACTTTGTTCACATAACGGTTGTTTGTAACAGGCAAAACGAATCGAGATAGATATAGACAAATGTATACATAAATGATCAGGATTAAAAAAAAAATCGATTAAGCGGTGACTGTCTGTCCGTCCGTCCGTCCGTCTGTGCACACGATAACTCGAGTAAAAATTGAGATATCTTAACGAAACTTGGTATGTGTACTTCTTTTGGGCGTAGGACGGATGGTATTGAAAATGGGCGAAATCGGACAGTAACCACGCCTACCTCCCATATAACGGTAATTTTCAGAAATACGAAAACTGCGATATTTTAGTAACTACTAAAGAAAATTCACTCAAAATTGATATTTACAATGAGTTTTAGACGAAAAATGAGAATATTGAAACATTTTGGCAAATGGGCGTAGCTACGCCCACTTATGGTTACATGTGTATATCTTGGTAACCGCTGCACCAATTTCTTCCAAACTTGGCCCAGTTATTGGCCCTGGTACAGCATACCAAACGGCAATAACCACGCCCACATCTCATATAACGGTAATTTAGAGAAATACGAAATATTCGATAAATCAGTAAATATTAAAGCTAATTTATTCAAAATTGGTGGTTACAACAATTCTTAACAAAGAAATATGTTTGTGATAAAATTTTGGAAAATGGGCGTGGCACCGCCCACTTACGATCACATATACAGGGTGTCCCAGAAGTAACGTGCCAAACTTTAGGGCAAGGTAG
>NW_023458557.1:40207952-40210339 GCF_013731165.1 Rhagoletis pomonella
CTACCTTGCCCTAAAGTTTGGCACGTTACTTCTGGGACACCCTGTATGTATCTCGGTAACCGTTCTACCAATTTTAACCAAACTCGGTACGGTTATTGTGCTTGCCACATAAAAGCAAACCGTTAAAAATTGTTGAAATCGGGCTAAAATTACGGCCGCTTTTCGTATAACAGTAAATTTCAGAAATGCTTGAAACTTCAATATTTCGAAATTTAAGGACGCTAATTTACTTAAAATTTATACACCCCGGCTTACCATATAGCGGTAGCTTTCGGAAAGGTGGAAAACATATATTTAATACTTGCGCCGGGTATTTAATGTTCGGCTCCGCCCGAACTTAGACTTTCTTACTTGTTATCTATTCGTTTATTCCATGGGGTATTCATGCTTTATTTAAATTTAAAAAATTAAAATACTATACCGTCTTAAAAATCTGAAAATTCACTGCGGGAAAGTTTTTTACTCTTTTTTTTGTCTTCGCCTTCTCGTTTTTGCCTTTATAAGTTTTGAAAAAAGTTTTTGAACGAACCATTATATCACATTCCTAGGCAAGTTTTGAAAGAATATTTTCAATAGTAAATTTTACTAAAACAAAATGTTGAAATCAGCTTCATATAGAAAAAGTGTCATCGTTAATTAAGAAAGAGATGTTCTTAAATATCATAACTTTACGACACTCACATATTGAGTAGATTTGACTATTTATTTAATTATATTTTAATATGAATTATTTGTTTATAAAAAATTAGTTTATTTCTTAACAAACACTAAATGAGATTAAGTTTTATCCTTGAACAACATTAAAAAAAATCGACAAACTTTCTATTTCAATTTGATCTCTTAATATTTTCCAGTTTTTTAGCTCATTCAATTTTAGTCTAATAAAGTGCAAATTTAAAGTAGCTGTGATTTACAATTGATGTATGGCATATTTTTGACGATGTCGGTAATTTTCTTCCATATTATCTAAGTATGTTTGACGATTTTTTTAATGAAGAAAATGAGCAACGCCTTCATCAAAAAAAAAAAATATTAAAAATCAACGATAAGCCGCAGCTATGTATTTTAAACTTGCGCTTTATTTGAATTGATCGGGCTACAAAACTGCATACGCAAAATATGTATTTATAGGAAATCTAATTAAAAAGCTTTACGAAAGTTTGGACCTTGGATTTATACGGTCTTTGTTTAAGTGTAAACTGCACTTTTATAAACAAATTATTAAAATTATATAATTTTAAGATAAATGGCCAATCTAGTTAACATGTATTAAGTTTTGATAAGCACTTGAAATGTCAAGTTTTAGTACTGAATTCAAATTCTTCATCCATTCATAATAACTTAATAAAATTTGTATGTTAAGAAGTGTATCTTAAAATATCTGCCTTGACATTTATGTTAAAAGTGTAAAATATGTAAATGTGCCTACATAAACTTTCCCGTGAATACCATCAAAGCATTGGTCTTGAAGGGAATCTATGTATGCATGCATGCATATGAGCAAATTAAAAAGTCGATACAATTTACAGTCGAAAAGTACAGTTTTTGTATAGATTATAGATTATTTCCCAACACTATGGGGAACTAAGCAAAATGGCCTAGTGTATTTCACAAATATTCAAATATATAATCCACCAACCAATAATTTTATATATTCATTACAAGATAGTTTGTCATCAGTCTGAAATAAAATATTATAAATCGGAAGGGTAAAATGGTATTGTGTTATTAACTCAAAAATAAAAATTTTCATTTCACTGACGAAGGGGGGGAGACCTATCCCCCCAAATCCCCCCTGGCTACACCACTGCTCTACCATGAACACTTACAGAGGTATGCAGTATGAATATTCGGTTTGAGATACTTTGAACGTCTGCAGCAGGTGTCCGATATTTCAAAAAAATCGGTTCAGCCGTTCTCGAGCTTTGCGATATACATAGATGGATAAGAGTTGCTGCTTTTAATATTGCGCTCACTTACGTACAAAAAAACATAGCAGCAGGGTTTTATGCGTAATTATGTATATACATACATATGTATGTACATAAATATGCATATACAAATGTACATAAGTGCTAACAGCAATGTTAGTTGCTCCTTGTGGCAACATAAACAACTCTACATACATAATTGCCTACATTTTTTTCTTCATGAACTGTACATACATATTTGTTTTTTACTTCGCTTTTATTAGCTTGGGATGTAACTATAGGGGTTCTCGAAGTCTTGCACGATGCACGGATTGCACGAAATGCAAAAATACTATTCCAAATTTCGAAGAGTACGAGAGCACCCCATTGCAAAGTGGTAGCATGCCAAGAATGATAGAATACAAGATTCCGCCGATTGCAGCAGAATTCGTGAGAGTAATTTTGGCGTGACGTCAC
>NW_023458557.1:40210439-40216357 GCF_013731165.1 Rhagoletis pomonella
TGGATACTTAAAAGTATTGAATCAGCACATCACTACTGCCGTCATCTTGACTGTGACGTCAGCAAAACAGCTGATTCTGTCAAATTCACTGAGAGCCGATTAGCGGTATTGCCATCGGCGCCACCTTCTATATTCTCTCCACCGTGGTAGCATGCATGGGTAGCAAGCAGCGAAATTATGTATCAAATACAATAACAAGAGACAGCAAAAAAAAATGAAGTGAGCGAGATGAGAGGAATGAGAGAAATATGTAGCAATTCGAACAACAAAAGAACGAGCACAGGGTCGCATTTATCTTGCTATGCTATTTTGCAAAATATATACATGGATGTCGACGTAGCATATTTTGCAGCGATAGGAAATGTTGTTTCCCATGTATTTTGTTGTTGTGTGTTTGCAAGTTATGCAATCCATGCAAACCGTGCTACGTGCAATGGCTTTGCAAGATTTGGAGAATACCCCTTATGTAATATTGATGCGCCTAAAAGATGCAGCGATTTCCATTCTCACGTTACGTATCTGATGACAGTACGAATGGAAATTATGGAAAGCGAGTTTTTAGTTTTTTAAACTATAATTTTTTATTTAACATAAGAACCAGCATTAACGTTAGCATTAGCACGTATGTATATGTATACATAACCCTTGTTTTGCGATGTATTCCGTACGAATTAACAGCAGAGGGCGCTCTCAGCGCTGAGCAGCGCTATTATGTGGCCATGTATGTTAGATTCTATAGGATTTTTAAAGTCCTGTAGTTCCCTTTTTAGGAAGTATTTAAACTTTTGTTTTCTTGCCTAAGACAATGAGAAGCCCATCCAGAACCTATAACCGAAATTGCAAAAGAATCGATACAGCCGATCTCGAGCTTTGCGAACAGAAAAAACGGCTTTCAAAATATATATTAGTATATTAGTAATTAGTATTGAGTAGTTCACGGTTGAGTATGGCACGAAAGACCGACAACTAAAAAGAAACGACTTTTAATTAAAAAGGTGCGCACAAACGGAACTGAGCGACTGAACTCACCGACTGCTTAAAATGAACTAACTTCTGGCTGATCTCCTACATGTATAATCACCAGGGAACGGATTTTATGGAAATTGCCTTTTTTTTTGCTAAAGAGATAGAGTATATTCGATTAAGAATGTCCACGACTTAACTTTCCCTGATTCCATATATACACATTTGATGTTGCCTTTTTTTGCCTTTTTTAAGATATTTGCCTTTTTTTACCTTTTCTACCTTTAAAAAAGCGATTATGGCATTTACAATTTTTTTTTTAAGATTAAAAAATATACACATTGCCCATGCGGCTTATTGAAGCGCAGAGACCTCTTGCCAAATTGGTGTTGGAAAAATTCAAAGCCGTTTTCTCAGCTAACGAAGGCTTGGAGAAAATAAGGGGTGTGGATAAAATTATAAAGGGCGAGGAAAACGCCCTTATTCCTGATAATATGAACGTTTCAAACGTTCCATATTTAAATTGGGCTCCACTTTTATCAACTTACGTCGAGCGCACATTTAGTACATTCAAGGCTTTTCTTCGCGAAAATCTAATGAAAATGTTGCCAGAAAACTTCAAAATGCATCTTGTGGTTCAATGTTACTGCAACTATACAGATTAAAGTTTTATGAGTTAGAAACTCGAAAGGATAAAATAGTCAAAGATTCAAAGTACAAATTTTTCATATAATGAAACTAGTTCATAGTTTTTCTCTTTTTACTTGTAATATAAACATTTCTAAAATAAATGTATTTTTTGATTGCTCTTCGTATTTTCTGTATTTTTTAGTGCCTTATTTTGCATTTTTTGCAATACCTAGTGCCTTTTCCTGCCTTTTTTGCTATTTTATTTTGTCTTTTTTTGCATTTTTCGCAATACCTAGTGCCTTTTCCTGCCTTTTTCGCCATTTTATTTTGCCTTTTCTAGCCTATTTCGTTATTTTATTTTGCCTTTTTTATAGGTTTTTAGGTCCTAAAAACCCGTTCCCTGATAATCACTTATTTGAGATGGTTTTCATTAATTAGGTACAAACAAACAAAGATTTCTTAGATATATTTTTCAAAGCAACAATAAATGTTGCAAATAAATAACTAAATCCCACAAAAGAATTTCGGACACTCCTGAATGTATGGTTATTTTTATACCCGAGTGCACTTGTGCACAAGGGTATTATAACTTTGTTCACATAACGGCTGTTTGTAACAGGCAAAACGAATCGAGATAGATATAAACAAATGTATACATAAATGATCAGAATGAAAAAAGAAATCGATTAAGCGGTGACTGTCTGTCCGTCTGTGCACACGATAACTCCAGTAAAAATTTAGATATCTTAACGAAACTTAGTATGTGTACTTCTTTTGACTGTAGGAAGGATGGTATTGAAACTGGGAAAATTGGACGACAACCACGCTTACCTCCCATATAACGGTAGTTTTCAGAAATACGAAAACTGCGATATTTTAGTAACTACTGAAGCTTTTTTACTCAAAATAGATATTTACAATCATTTTTAGCAGAAAACTAAGAATACTATAAATTTTTGGAAAATGGGTGTAGCCACGCCCACTAATGATTACATGTGTATATCTCGGTAACCGCTCCACCAATTTCCCCCAAACTTGGCACGGTTGTTGTTTGTATAACATACCAAATGGCTGAAAATTTTTAAAATCGGACAATAACCACGCCCACATTCCATATAACGGTAATTTAGATAAATACGAAATCTTCGTTAAATCAGTCAATACTGAAGGTGATTTATTCATAATTGATGTTTGCAATAATTCTTTAGCACAAAATTCGTTTATGATAAAATTTTAGAAAATGGACGTGGCACCGCCCACTTATGACCACCAAGGCCGTATTTAGGGGGGGGGATGTAGGTGTTCTGACAAATTATTATTATACGAAATTATTGAAATCGGACTAAAATTACGCCCACTTTTTATATAACGATTCCGATATTTCGAAATTTAAGGACGCTAATTTACACAAAATTGATACTAAACGCAATCCCTTGAAAAGAAATAACATTATTTGGGATTTTGGAAAATGGGCGTGATACTGCCCACATAAATATGACTTAAGCCTTCTCACACTGACGGTGACATGCTGTCTGCGCTTCTAATTAAAAATTTCCCTCCTCTTGTCCAACACCTAAAAATTTTTTTTAATAAGTCTTTAACCTCGGGCACATTTATTGATGAGTGGAAAATAACTACCATTACTCCAATTCTAAAAAGCGGCAAGAAAAACGATATTCGTAACTATTGGCCCATCTCTAAGCTCTCAACTATTTCTAAGCTCTTCGAGTGCATTGTAAAAGACAAATTATACTTTGCTGTTAAGTCATTTATTTGCCTAAATCAGCATGGCTTTGTTTCTGAACGCTCTACAGTTTCGAATTTGGCTGTCTTCACAGAATACTGTATTGCATCTTTCTCTGCTGGTCTTCAGGCTGACTGTGTATACACAGACTTTTCTAAAGCTTTTGATAAGGTCTCATAGGATTTTAGTCAACAAACTAGCATGCTTCGGCTTCCATTCCTGTTTTCTTGAATGGGTGAAATCCTACTTATGTACAGAGTATGTGTTGTTAGCATAGACGGAATGTCTTCCGATTCTTTTGTTGCTTCATCTGGGGTTCCACAAGGGAGCGTTTTAGGACCACTATTATATGTCCTTTTTATCAACGACATAAGCAGCTGTTTTTAATTTGCAAACTTTCTACTTACTGCAGACGACCTCAAAGTATTCGCTACAATTAGAGATTCTTCTGATGAGATACATCTGCAACGTGAAGTTGATGCTCTTAATATATGGTATAGGAAATCCCATCTGTCTTTAAAGATAAAAAATTGCTTTAAAATGACTTTTGCAAAGATTTTAAATGTACGGAATACGTCTTATTGCATCTCGAATAATGTCTTGGAGAATGTTAATGAAAGCAAAGATCTGGGGATTATATTTGACTCTAAGCTCTCCTTTAACAGTCATTAGAACTTCATTATAGCTAAATCATATTCTGTACTTGGGTTTTTGCGTCGTAACAGTATGAAATTTACGGACCCATATACCTTAAAATTGTTGTATACAAGTTTTGTTCGTTCCCACCTTGAATATGCCATATTTGTTTAGAGACCTTATAATCAGCTTTCGAACAGCAGAATTGAGCGTATACAGAAGGTGTTCCTAAAATTTGCTCTACGGTCACTAAAATACTTCTCGTCTGATGTTGATAAACCTTCAATCTTTGGAAAACCGTAGATCAATGTTATCATTGACCTTTACGTTTAATATTATCCAAGGTTTTATCGACTGTCCGTATCTTTTGAAGAGGATTAGTTTTAATGTACCAAAGCGTAGTCTTCGAATCTCATACTCCTTTTATTGGGCGAATGTTAACACAAGATTTTCCAGTAATGCTCCGCTAGCAAGAACTATGCGGGAATTAAATATTTTATCTAAATCTGCGGAAATCGACTTTTCATTGCCAAAACAAGCTTTTTTAAATCTTTTGCACACCATTTTTTAAAATTATTCTCTTCTATCTTAAGTATTAGCTTTATTTACTAAATTAAGCATTGAACAGTCTATAAGAAATATTGTTTCATAGGCTAAATAAATAAATAAATAAATAAATATAACTATATAAGTTTATCGAAGATTTTTGAAATAGGGATAAAACTACCCCCGCTTACCATGTACCGGTAGATTTTGGAAAGGTGAAATAACTATATTTAACACTTGCGCCGGGTATCTAATGTTCGGCTCCGCCCGAACTTACGACCGTTTAACTTGTTTTAATTTAAGCCTTAGACTTAATTTAAAATTTTTCTGAATTTTATACCCGAGTGCCCTGCACCTACCTGGCTACGACCATGTTTATACCTTTTTACTATCACACTTAACTTTGCTTACTAAGTAGTAATCGCCACAATATGAATGGCAAAGTGCAAAATAATCAGCCTCATTGCGTAAGTCGTAAATTAGGCTAAATTGTACGACTCGACACATTGGCATTGTCTACTGTCGGGCTCGTAAATAGAGCTCCATACAAATTTTGACAGTTCTTTTATGAGGCTCGTAAATTTACGAGCTTTACGAGGTCTGCGAGGCTTTTACGAGTTTAAGGGAAAACTCCTAGTATTTTATTGTTAACTTTGTACACATTTTACTTGAATTTCATTAATTAGTTTTAAAATTTTAATCCTTATTTCCATTTGCCAGCAGTGTAAACTTTGGGAGATACATAAGTACATGCCTTTTTCAGGTGTATTTTTTCTTAGACTTTGCATAAAAAACTTTATAGGGTTGGTCGAATGAATGGCATTCTAGTCACCAGTTCCGAGTCTATTCGATTGCTAAGTGTGAGGCCTTATTTTAGACAAAACGGGGAGCATAAAGGGCTCAAAATGGAGGAATACAGCCTATGGTTACGCTTTTGTCTCAAAGTGTTTACCGCTGTTAACCAAAAAAAAAGTTTAAGTTTAAAAAGCAAGATTGTGTTGCTTATTGGCCGTTTAGTATAATTTAATAATTATTTTTGAGCTATAGGGCGTATGTTAAATAAAACATTAAATGTTTTTCTGTTTTATTTACTTTTTGGTTTTATTTTGGTCGATATTTCGCCTTCAGTCTGAAGGCATCTTCAGGACTAAAAAAGAAAAACAATATTTTTACATCATCACAATATAAACCAACAAAAACATACATATGCACAAGTGCATTAAAACGACTTACACTATTAGCTTTGTCCGGTCGACTAATCATATGTTAAAATGTATAATAACAAACAAGCACGAAGAAGGTATTAAACATAAACAGGAAAACTAATAATTAAAATACAGTAATTGTAAACAAAAATTTTTATACAAACAACAATACATAAAGTGCTGAACAGTAAGAC
>NW_023458557.1:40216457-40219146 GCF_013731165.1 Rhagoletis pomonella
ATACAATTCACTCTGGAGAAAGAAAAAGATAACAAATTAGCCTTCCTTGACATAGAAATATATAAAAATAAAAACAAACTAAAAACTAATTGGTACACCAAAGCCGTAGCATCCTCAAGGAAGATCAACTACCATTCAAACCACCCATTGTCTCAAAAGAGAAACACGGCTATAAATTTTATAAACAAAGTTAACTCCTTGAGTGACCAGGAGTTCATGGATTAGAACAAGAGAAAAATAAGAAGCATACTATGCAAAAACGGGTATCCTAACAAAATAATAGAAAGCTTACTAACAGCAGCAGCAAACAAAATCACATGTAAAAGTGGCAATACAAAAACAAAGGAAGACAATTGCAAAATATACACAGGCGTCACATATATACCTAAACTTACAGACAACAAAACACTACGCAAAATTATTAAAAACAACAACGTAAGCTATGCACATAAACCAAATCACACTATCCAAGCCATTTATACCAAAACGAAAGACAAAATTTGTAAGGAACAACTACACAATGTAGTCTACGAAATAAAATGTCAAGGCAAAGAAGGAGAAAACTGCAGCAAGGTTTACATTGGCACAACGAAGAGATCGCTTGGAACGAGAATCAACGAACATATGCTAGACGCCAAAAACAACAAGAGTACCACAGCATTAGCGCACCACCTGACGGAAAACAAACATACAGCTGATTTTGACAATGCAAAGGTTTTGGACGTGGAGAACAGAACGAGAAGAAGGATGACATTAGAAGGGTTGCGCATACAACAAAAAATAACTGAAGCAATGAACTTCAAAGAAGACGTAGATATTTAATATAAACTGTGCATATGCGACTGCAATTACACACAATGTCTGAGGTTTAACGATGAAGGATGTGCAGTGTTGTTTAACGTGTCTTAATGTTTTTAAATATGTTTAATTTATGTTGTGATAATTTTATTGCTTAATATTAAAGTAAGTGTAATTAGTGTAAAATTATTTTGTATTGTCTTTTGTATTGTAATAATTATTCGTTATTATTATGTTTCTCGTATTTATAAATATATAGACTCCCTGAAGAAGACGCGAATATGCGTCGAAACGCGTAGGAGAAGAAGTAAACACTTGTTTTATTCAATATAACCGTCCAAAAAGCTCAAAACCCAATAGCATTGATATTGAGGGACGTTTAAAAAAATTAGTGATGTGTGCATAAAAAACAGAGCAGTGGTGTGTGCATAAAAAACAGCGCTTCTTGGAGAATCGCGGGATTTTCGGGATTTGTAATTTGCACTGGTGGCAATAATAGAAACTCCCTTTGTTGACCAGTGTTGGATATATTTCTTTTTTTTTTATTTAATAATTAATATTTTTTTATAAATGTCTAGCTCATTATACATAAAACACCGTGCGATAGTAAATTTTACCCACAAAAAATCAATATATTCGCGAAACCATGGGCCAAATATAGTAAAAGGGCGTTTTTAGTTTTTCATTCTGACGTGAGTAATTCAAAAATGATATAAAAAATGAAATGTGCTTACACAAAAAGTATGGGTAGGGATAAAACGATACCATGGAACTATCGATACCTGTACTTGGAAGTAGCATCGAAAGAAATTATCGATACCCACTAAGTATCGGGCTAAAAGTCTCGATACCTATTTATATCGATATTTCTACCTACACGTATAAGAATTGCTTGTATAAAAAACACTGTAAGATATCTATAAATCTTTGTCAAATTAGCTTATGTTACTATCATTTGATTTTAGACGAATGGTACTTAATCTTTTTAAGAAAAACTTTAAATTTTAAAACATCTTTTACTAGGATGACTGTTAGAACATGATAGTTTTCATGACCCTGAAGTACGTAGAAATCCTAATCGCCTCGAGCTTTCGAATGAAACACCAGTTTGCTTGAATTTAATATAAGCGTTTTATTCTGTTTGAAGGCTAAGTCACCACTAACCCTATGCACTCAATTGTATTTTTATATACTGCTTTACTTTCAATTCAGCACTGCCGTTATTAGTTTTCATAGAGTCCAGTTAAATCGAATGTTGTTTGTACAACTTTACATACATACATATTTATCCAAAAAAGACAAAAAGAGAAAAGTAAAAACTACAGTACTTAGCAAAATCTAGTTTACATAAGGTAATAATATAAATTAAGCACTCCAGTACACAACAATGACCTCCCAAAAAACAAGAAAAAGTGCAAAGTCCAATAAGTAGAGCTCGGATATTTATGCAAGTGATTATTTTTGTTTAACATCACAGAAAGTCCGCACCTGGGTAGAAAGTCATGATAGGAGGAAGTGAGTTAATTTGGACCTATTATGTTTTGCATATTTTCACATATTTATATGTAAATAAATTATTATAAGCATGTCACTTTGATGGCAGCTCTTGTTAACTCCGCACGCGATATACTGCCCTCCTTCTGCTTGAATAGTGATGACCAGCTACGCCAGCATAGAACAAATCTAATTTATTTGTGGTATGTAGGCAAGTGCAAGCGATGCTGTTAAAATCTTTTGCAAGTTCGCCAACTAAAGCTCAACACCTTCTTTAAGTACAATAGGTAGGATGCTATCCGGACCGGGCGATTTGAGACTGTCGAAAGACTCAATACATTCATGCCTATTACGGTATCCGACGGATGCCATCCGCACGGATCTAATCCGATTCGCA
>NW_023458557.1:40219246-40235248 GCF_013731165.1 Rhagoletis pomonella
CTTAAAACGTAACCATTATTTTCCGAGCAAAAAATAAAACTTAAAACATAGCGATTATTTTCCGAGCAAAAAATAATACTCAAAACATAACGATTATTTTCTGAGTAAAAAATAAAACTCAAAATATAATGATTAAACTTGATTTTTATAAGTAAAAATTAAAAAATAAAAATCAGTACCGCTGAAGGTACTCCGAGTAATAAGAAATATATTGGTTTACTCCTTATGCACGTAGCATTTCTCTTTCCGCGTGATTTTTTGAGTTGACATTTCAAAGGATAATCGTTATTTGCGGTCCCTGCTGATTTCAAATTACATATATGTAGTATTTGACCCACGATAAAAACATTACAAAGTAAATTCATTCTCTCAATTCGTCGACCAAGATTTTTTTCTGACGCTTGCCAACATTTTAAAATCATATAAAATTGAAAATAAAAAAATTAAATTGTTCACAATTGTTGTTGTTTGAGATTGAAAATGAGAATATGTGTGTGAGTTTGAGTTTTGATTTTAAAATTATATTCATGCCTATTACGGTATCCGACGGATCTAATCAGATTCGCACTGTCGGAATAAGCAAGTGAGAAGGATTAGATTCGTGCGAATGGTACCTGTCGGACCGGAATAGGTCTGTTTCCGAGGGATCCCATTCTCATGAATCGAATCCTTCTCATTCGCTTGTTATGACAGTGCGAATCGGATTAGATCCGTGCGGATGGCATCCGTCGGATACCGTAATAGGCATGATTGTTGGCAAACGTCAGACGGCCTCTCAATGGTTTTACCTTGTTATGGTTTTATCATGATTTGACCTATCAATGAACATATGCACTAGGAACTTAATTCGTATAGGCCTTTCGATACTTGACCTTTAATTACGTGCATAAAGAAAATTACACGATTAGTCGCATGGGGTCCCGAGTGACCCCAATAGAAGTGTTGAAAAAAGAGTGTTACAAATAAAAAAACGAAGTATGTATAATCAAAAATATTAAAGTACTCTATTATCGTTAACTTAAAAAAAATAATAAGAACATAGTTTCGACCTCACACAAAAAAAAAAAATAAAAATTTACCTTAAGCGAAAAATGTTGCGTTAGTGGTCGCATGGGGTCAGCACTCAAGAGAGTAGCGACACATGTGTTTGCGACGATGTTCAAGCCGTGACTAAATAAATAAAATATATATCAAAGCTTTTTATTATAGTAAACTTTAAGAAAAGCTAACTTTGACTTCAAACTTAGATGCAAAAATAATAATTAAGTAGTTGCATGGGGTCAGGACTTAAGAGAGACTCATGTGTACACGCCGATGTTCTCGCCGTGACTTATTTCCGTACCCCGCGGGAAGCTAGGAAGCTAGAAAGAGCATGAGTGCGTTCCAAGCACTCCAAGACATTTTTTTTTGGCCTTGACCCCATGCGCCTAATTAAGAGTTAAATTTATATTCGTACTGTCCTTCGGGTGTTTTATATAAATAACAGCATTTTCAATTTACCATTTTCAGCTTAAAACAAAAGGTGGTTCCACTTAGTCACGCGTATCTCACGAACCAATTTAACAATCTGAAAATGAAATACGACATATGAAAGCTAACAAAATTTTCCATAAACCGTCTATACATCACTTTCTGATAGGACTGATAGTTTCTGACAAATGAATTAACCATTCCAGTTTTTTGTTTTTGATAAAAAAATAAGAAAATAAAACTTTAACAGCAGTAAAATTAAAAAAAGCAAGTTCTGTGTAAAATTTTTGCATTTGTGATAAATCCTGTTCTGTTACAAAAAATCGAGTAACTAATGAAGAAAATCGATGGATAAATAACGAAGTAATAGTTGCGTTCATGTACCTGTTACCGGCTAACCTAATATTCGCGGCCTGCGTTTTGGTACGCACGCCTTCGAATTTGTTTTTTTGCGTCACCCGAAATTGGCTTGAGTGCGTTTGCATTTGATTTCATTGAGCGAAACGTCAAATCAAAATGTCACGCCTAACAAAAATTGGAAATTGAGTTAAAGCCTGATCATGGCAACTTAACTTAACTTAACGGAACGTAGAACTTAGAGAATCAAAATGAAACAGATTTCGACGTGGCATTAAGTTACGTTAAGTTTCGGCTGTTCAATTATTAGCAACACCCATTTAACATAA
Organism: Rhagoletis pomonella; assembly: GCF_013731165.1. Lineage (NCBI taxonomy): Eukaryota > Metazoa > Arthropoda > Insecta > Diptera > Tephritidae > Rhagoletis > Rhagoletis pomonella. The sequence goes on from NW_023458557.1 coordinate 40,221,403, forward strand.
TTTTTAAGAGACAGCCGTAAGTTACGCTAAGTTGCCATAATCAGACCATTAGCTTCATACGCACTCCGTTCAATTTCGGTTGGTCCCATGCAAGTTGTATGTGCATGAGAAATTTTTGACAGTAAATTGGCGGCGTGCATGAATATTACGTTAGCCTGTTAATTGTTCAATGTTAACCAAAACTTTCAGGTTTTTGCGTTCGCGTACGCAAAAAACTTGCAAAGTGGGGGAAATGAGAGAGCAAAGTGACATTTCATTCTGAGGGGAAGCTGCTGGTTTTTGCTGGAAAAATTTTTGCCAACAGCAATTTGCCAACAGAAAAAAGCTGATCAAAAACAGCTGGTTGGAATTAACGCAAATCACCAAATTGAATTTGATGGTTTGGAAGTTAAAAATGACAAAATGCGGCTAATTAAACTTGTAAGAAGTAAGTAGTTATTTGTTTAATCAATTAACTGTGTCAGGATAACACTTTGTGATGAGTTTTCGTACGTTTTAAATTTTACACTTTTGAATGTAAACAAAAATTATATCAGTTGTTCGTTGCAGTTGCAAGTTTCTGCAAATTTCCTGTTCGCGTAGTTTTTTGGATATTTTTCTCTTGTGAGAGAACTGGTGACATTTCGTCGGAATTTTTCTGTTGGATGTTTTTACTGGAGATTTTAAACGAAGGCACCTAATGAGTGGTCAAATGAAAATGCGCAAAGATTTTTCGTATGAAAATTGAGCATGAAATAATGATACTCACACGCCCTGTACACTAAGTAGCAGGCTTTTTTGCTCAAATTTCATACAAAACAACTTTGCGCATTTTCATTTGACCACTCATTACTTCTTTATTTATCCATCGATTCATCAGTAACGTGATTTTTTTTGTAATAGAACAAGCTTTACCACAAACGTAAACATTTGACACAGAACCTGTTATTTTTTTAAATTTTCTTCTGTTTAAATTTGATATTTTTTTTCATATCTTCATCTAAAAAAACCAACAAATGTCAGAAACTGTCAGATCTATCGTGATGTATGTACAGTCTATGTAGAATTTTGTTAGTTTTGCCGTATTTCATATTAAGATTGCTAAGTTGGTTCGTAAGATATACGTGATTAAGTGGAACCTCTTTTTGTTTTAAGCTGAATAACGGTAGACTGAAAATAACTTGAAAACTTATCCATAGAATAAAAAATAAAGTCGGGATTGGGTAGTGGCATCCATTGAACATTTTTGCAGCAAACCAGTGTAATTAAAATAAACTATTTGGTAACCATTTTGATCACCGTTTTCAAATCCTCTACAACTTTGGCACTTAAATATACCAAGTTTTTCAACAGAAATTGTTGAAAAATGGCGAAAACTGTGACAAGGTACCAATTTCAGATTCCTAATCAAAGACCTTAAGAAATCCTCATTGTAAGTTTGAAGCGAATCTAATCGTTTTAATTTTTTTGTTTCACCATATTGAGTCCGCCATTTTCAATTTTTCCAACCTGACCTCAGCTTCGTAATAAGCGGCCCCAGGAACCACAGAAGAAAACTTCAAGCGAATCGGATCGATTTTAATTTTTTGGACGCCATATTGGGTTCGCAATTATGAATTTTTAAAATCATGCTCTAGGTTCGTAAAGACCAACCTCAAAAATATAAGAACCTGCTGTTATTTTTTCGTTTTTAGTATATGTGTAACAAATATGGGAAATTCAATTATCTACAAATTTGTGTTTGACCATTTTTTACGAAAAATAGAAAACAAGCTTGCTAATCTCAAAAAACCAAAAAAAAAAAAAATAAAATCCAGGATGGCGGAATGTTGCCAAATGAAATTTAGAGCCAAGACTTTGGATCCACGGCCTACGTGTCAAATAGAAGTAAACTGCATAAAAAAAAATCGTGGTTAAACATTTTTTGAGAGAAGTCTATTTTTACTGGGCTAGAAAGAAATTGTAAGAATTTTACAAGTGGTAATAAACAATAAGCTACTAGTTTCAGTAAAATTTATTTTCAATTATTAAGCAACTTTTTACGGGTTTTTGTACTGGTGAAACGGTTTGTCAGCTTACTTTTCTGCGCAAAAGCCGACCTACCTAATGCACCAAATAAGTGCACTTACCAGTGCCCAACAACAACAATACACAAGGGCCAACCAAATAAAAAAAAAATAAGCAAAAAAAGAAAGGACACAAAAATAGCAACCGGCTGACTCTGTGGGGACGGCGGGGTTGCTTGAGGGGGAACAACAGGGCAATATAAAAAATACTTAGGGCAAGTGTAATTTAAAGTGGACTACAACAATTGTATGAGGGAACGGCATTAACTATTAACAAGTAGCAAACTACCTACAAATATGACTATTAAGGTGAGCCCAAAAAACTATGGAACAAATCACTCAATATTGAAAGCGAACCAAAAGTACTATAATGACAAAACAAACTGTAATAAGCGGCAAAAATGCAAAAACAAAACCTTGTTTGTTGGTGCACCCGAGGTGAGGTCCAACCAAAAGGTTACGAACCCACTCGCCCTACCACCCGACCTGCCGGGGATATCTTTAACCCGCCAAGTTACTGGGCTCTGGATGCGGGATGCTACAAGGAAGGGATAGGAAACACAATATGGAAAAACTACCCAAAACTCTATTAGTCAAATACAGGCAATAACACAGATGATACTTATGCTGTGGTCGGGGTGTACGTCGACCACTGGGTGCTCCTGCGTTGCTACGTCCGCCAAATCCGTTATGGACACTATCAGGCATGAGCTGTGTACTCGTATTGAGAGGACAAAATTATCCAGCAGAAAAAATTCACAGAATTTAGCAGCATCCGCTCTCAAAGGGACAAAATATCCACAGAAGTACGAGAACGCAAAATTTGCAAAAACTTGCAGCCTTCGAAACAGCTGATAACTCCCACAGTTGCCACTGGTGGGTCATTTGGCGATTTATTTTCTGCTTGGTACATTTTCTCCGATTTTGCATTTTATACAATTGCATACTTTTGGAATCGAAAAACCTTTTTAAATACAAATTAATTATATCGCGGAATGAATGAAATATTTTTCTCAAAATTATTTGTGATACCACAAATGTACATTTAAAATGATACAAAAAACAAGGTAGTTCCATTGTCACTTTTTCGTCGCCATATTAACAACCAGACAATTAAGCAGATTGTGACATTTCGTGCTACCATACCCAATATCTAAAATCCTTCAAATTTTCTTATTAATGTTTTGTCGATCTAAAAATATTTTGTTCTTAAGCATAGCATAATAAGAAACAAACAAGAAATAAGTGTGAAATTCCACAACATTTCATTGAAACATTTTGCAACATGAAGCTAGCAACACAATTTTCATGACATTTTTAAATACACATGTATATTTTAAATTGTGTGAAAGCTGACAGTTTATAGAATTCAGTAGCGACGAAAACAAAGGGGGGTTAAGTGGTTAAACCTTACCCAAGCAGATCATAAAACTTGCGACGCAATTTCGGCTTATGCCTGTGGGTCTTGGCAAGAATATAATCCCTGAAGGTTTAGCTTAAAATGGTTTTCGGGATACACCCTGTGATCATGTTACTTTCCAGAAGGTGTGGCGCCCGTTTTACTGTACATATTTTCATTGGAAAAATACCTTATCTCTGTATTCTAGGTAAATGCTTCCAGAGGTTTTTATGCGTCACCAGAATTTTAGTTTATTTGGCTTATACCGCTAGCTCTTTTGAACGGCTACGTGATTGTTTTCATATACCCCCATTTTTCATAGGTTTGGAATTGATTTCATTTACCTCTATTCCTAGTTCTACGGTGGCACGCCGCATTTTCCAATAAACTCTTATTTTTCCATGATCTTAAGATTGACTTCATATACATATATCCATACAAAGTTCCAGGACTCTACCACAAATACTTCCAGAGATATGCACTATGAAAAATTCGATTTCTATGGGAGGTTCTACACGCACTTTAGATATCGGTTTTGTTTTAGCCTATAACCATTATTGGAAAACTTGTGTCCGAAATTTCAAAAAAAGCCGGTATGGGCATTGTGACTCAAGCGAAATGAACTAATGATTGCAAAAAATGAAATCAAACATCGTAGTTGACCAAAAAAGAATATTAGACTTCATTTACTCAACTTCTCAGAATGTAGAAAAGTTAAGATATATATAATAAGATAGGATATGTTAAAACAGCCTCCAAAAAATTTACTAAAGACGACCCTGGACTACACAAATCAGTTTTATTGAAAATTTGGTTTTATCTATTTATTTTATCCTTCAATTTTGGGTGTGTCAAAATTGTATGTGAAAACAATATGTGTTGCTAGAAAAATTTTACGGCCCATGAGTTCCAAAGTAAATTCCATTGCTGTTAAATGGACAAAGACAATATGTATTAAATAACACATCGAAATGTGTAATTTCAGTAATTTGTGTAAATGTGTAATTTCAGAATTACATCAAAATCACGTATCCGATATAGAAAACTACATTGTGAATTAATGAGATGACATGAGGACACTAACATAATTTTAAAATATGTTCACTAAAATTGTATTAATATTAAAATATTGATTTGGCAAGTTGTTATTGAATTTAATGTAAAATTTAAACGTTTTCAAAATAAGATATTGATTAGTTTTAAAAGGTATATATTAACACAACTATTTACTTTATAATCCCAAATTTAGGATATAAAATGTCCCACACCAAAAAACTTACAATTGGGTAATGCCGCTTCAAATTTTTCACAATTGAGCAATTGTCAAAAATCTGCTTTTTAATCAAAAAGTTGTTTATTGAAACTACCTTCTTTTTTGTATCATGTTTAAAATTATAAAATTCTAATTTCAACAATCAACCTACCAAAACTGACAAATTCGGCCAACAAAATTTCAGCTTGCTGCATTTTTATCTATTTTGGTATATTTAAATAACAATTATGGTACAAACGAAAAATGACTTACGACAAGCATATTCAGCACACACGAAAGTAAACAAACTGAAGATTAATAGTAAATTAACTAAAAATAAACTCAACAGACCTTGTGCTTAATAATAAAATTTGCCATACATAATTCAAAAAGGTCATATTTTCTTCTGTTTATTTACAATCATATGTTTGTGATCAGCTTACTTGCCAGTTTTCGCTGGGAAAAAATTTTCCAGCAGAAATTTGCAGCTCCATCACATTTTGCTCTCTCAATTTCCCCTACTTTGCAAGTTTTTTGGCACGAGAACGCAAAACCTGTTTTCTAAAACTGTGGATAGTTATGCGTACGATTTCAAATCGGTGCAACTAGTTGCTGGTAGAGTTCGCTCCCATCGGTTAGAGTGAAAGGAAATAACGGTAAAACGAAGGAATATACAAAACAAACTTTGTTGCGGCCAGTACGTGACAACTCCACTCCTTGCTCCGCAAAGCCTGACCTACTCCTCTCTATAGGGTCTTAATTCTTTAACGTTCCAAGTCTCCTTTTCCCGACCTGTGGCATCTATCAGAACACAAGCCCATGGGGACACCTTCTTCTTAACAATAAAATACCCTATGTATTTCGGCGCTAACTTCGCCGCGTAATAATTTGCTGCATCCGATAATACAAAATGTTTGCTCCACACTAGCTCTCCTGGCATAACTGGACGTCCCGTCTCCTAAGATTATACTGCCTGGATAACTTCGCGCTAGATTCTTCCAACCTAGTTCTTACTAAACGCCTAATATCTTCGAACCTCCTTGCTCGGTCTTCGCAACTAACCTCCTGGGGGACCTAACGATTCAATGCAGCCCCGACTACCTTCTAACGCCATTTCCCTACCAATATTAACAAAATATGGCGCGGCTTCTAAAACTTCTTGCTGCGCTGGCCAATGCAGCAAGCTATCTTACCTAATTGCCGATCCCATGATCACTGAATACCTGACATATATGCCCTAAGCGTAGTTTTTATAATCTTATTTATCCTCATTCGAGTTAGCCTGCGGATGGTAGTGTGCCGAGTACCGGAGTTGGACGCCATAAGCAGACCACCGACCGAGGGACACCAAACAAAAGAAATACCTGATTCTCCAAAATTTTATAGACGCTCTTCGCCGTAGCCGTCCGTAGAGGAAATAGAAGCGGAAATTTAGAAAACGTCTTCTACAATGGTCTACGTTAGTCTACAACGGTCAATATGTATTGGTAGCCCTGGGGCGACTTCATAAAAGGGCCTACCAAGTCAACACAAATAATTTCTCAAGGATCGACTGCCTTGGACCTCTCAACAAATCCCCCAGCTGGCTGTGTACTATCAGGCTTAACCTGCTGACAGACTTTACACTTACGAACGGGCCTTGCAATATCCGTGTTCCTCTGCGGCCAATAAATTATTTGTGCAACCCTAGCGAAAGTCTTTCTGACACTCATGTTACCCGCCAACTGGTCATAGGGATGTCGGAAAAACATCGAAAATTTTCCCCTCGATGTATAAATAGTCGATGTATAGATGCATCGGTGTATCGATGTTTTTGGAAAACTGACATCTACGGTACATGGAACCGTCATTCCAGTTTTTCTATTGTTCAAAAAAAAAGAAGTGACTTTGGCCAACAAATTTAAATGGCTGCAAGAAGTTCCGTTAGAAACATAATTAGCTCAGTTGCAGTAATTTATTTTAAATTTTCTACAATTTTGCTAATAACATATTTTGTTGTGAAACAATAGTTGCGTTCGATAACAAAATTAGCCAACAACAGCCAACAATCAAAATCAAGAGCGTAAGTGAAAATTCTCTCCCAAAGAGAAGAAAAAACAAAAAAGTAAAGGAACAGGAAATTAGCCATCACTTGCAAAAACCGGAGGAAGAAGAAGACACACCAACTGACTTTGTTTATGTTTTATTTGTAAACAAACTGAAATTCATGTTGCCTCCATGGAAGTAAAAAGGAAAGTGAACGTTCAATGTTCGCCAGGAACATTTCTAGAAGTAAAAACTAGTTGGTGCTATCATAAAGTCACATAGCAGGCAGTCAAAAAGCATATAAATTACAAAACTCGAAAAATGCAATTTTGTTTTTTTTTACAAAAATTGCAACCTTATGTTTTGTGATCACATGTTTTCGTGTTGGATAATTTTTGCTGACTAAAATTTTGCCAGTACAAAATGAACGCTTCTCTTGCATCAAAATGAACGCTTGCTCTCTCAATTTTTGTGTGTTGGATAATTTTGTGTCGTTATCGAACGCCATCCAGTAAAAATTTGGAAAAACTTTTACAAATTTTTGACTTGTCGAACGCAACTATTATCTGAAAAATCCTATGCAAATCGATGCATCGATGTATGACCTTCGATGCATCGAAAAATATCGATGTACATTTCGATGCATCGAATCAAAGAAAAACATCGATGTATTTTTGCCACTGACATCCCTAACTGGTCATCATGATATTTCTTAAACACCGCAGTTCTCTCCTCGCGCCCTAAAGCCGTTTTCCAATCCGACCAATTTTCATAAATAGAGGGGACTTTGAACTAACGAACTTGTAGAGGTAACCACTTTCTACTCTCCACGCTGGGTATGACAAGGGTTCCTTTTCAACAGACCGAATCATTTTTGACAACCACGGGTCACTAGCAGAAACTTCAGAAACAACCGGTACACTCCTGGACAACATATCCGGAACCACATGTTCCTTGCCCTTCCGGTGGACGATCTCAAAATCGTACTGCTGAAGCTTTAACGCTCAACACGCCAACCTACCACAAGGGTCCTTCAAATTATTTAACCAAACCACGTAGCTTAAATATTTTAGCTCTGACCTACAGAAACTGCACTTGGCCGTATTCAGTCTAAGCCCTGCCTTAGCTAACCTATCTAAGACTACCTGTCAAATCTCCAACTGCTTTTCAAAGTTATTAGTAACGATGATAATATCATCGAGGTAAAAAAAAAACATGGGGTTCCAACTGTGGGCCTATAACGGAATCTATAAATCTTTACCCTGGAAGAGACCCCTACCTGGTACCGTGAACGCCGTGAAGGGCCTCGACTGCCCCTCCACCGGCACTTGCCAATAAGCAGCTTTAATGTCTAGACTGGACAAGAGCCATGCGTCCCTTAGCTTGTCAAAGGTCGCCGAAACATAAGGGAGGGGGTAGCTATCCTTTTCCATGCATTTATTTAAGACCCTATAATCTACACAAAACTTATAATACCCATCTTTCTTCCTTATCAGGACTAAGCGACTTCCCAATGACACCCTTGTCGAGCATGTCCCTTAATTCCTCGTCCATACGCGACTGTATGACGGGAGACACGGGGTAATAACGTTTGACAGGTTCGACTCCTGCTTTAACACTAACTTTATGCTCGACAAGGTGGGTTCGACCCAACCCCTCTGGCATAGCCTTGAACGCACAGGCAACTATCTCCTCTAAGGCCTTAGACTCTCTACTGCCTAGCTCGGAGTGGTCCACTATCGCCGCCAACGACTCCTGTTCCGGTTGAGAAAAGCTCCACCTCATCTTCATCAAATCCGGGATGAAACCCGCCTTGGTCCAAAAATCGTCACCAACGATAAGACTCTGAGGCAAACCGGGAACTACAAGGCACTTCAGGAGGACCGACTTGCCCTCCACCTCCATGTGGTCTATTGGTCCAATTCTTTTTAAAATGGCCCATTTCACAAGCCTTTGGTTAGGTTATTATCACCCTTTCAATTCATGCAATAGTTTCGAGTTTTAAATTTTTTCTATTTAATTGATGAATATTTCGTCCTATGTTGAATATCGTAATCGTCAGTAAAAGTAACGATACGGCCATCATCGTCAGTCATGTTACTGATGTGCTGACGATCGTCGATGATGACGATGGTCATATTCAGCATAGGGCCGATTGGCAACACCTGATAAAAGTATGAACTCGCCTTGCCACTGATCTTCAAATATGGCTAATCATCTGTCAAAGCACGCTTAAAAAAATATCGCGGTTTCTTGCTAACTTCAATTACTCGGTGACCAATATTAAAGCGGCTGGCAAAAATATGGAAAGGAAGCAAAACTTTAATCATAGCATTTATCACATGAAATTAATATTCGATTTCATCGAAAGGATATTAAACATCTTGAAATTATTACACTACATAAAGTTCTTTCTGATACTGATGTATCAATTTTGCCGCTACTCGACCAATTTCCTGCATTGGTAAATGATGCAGACATAATTGAATTTCAGTTTCGCAAATTGAAGTTGAGTGAAGGTAACTTCAAAAACTGTACCTGTTTTTGGAATAAAGTAAGTTTGATTAAAAATGGATTGGGTGAAGCGGCCTTTGGAGAATTTTGTGATTTAGTTCATAACATTTTTAGTCTGCCTCACAGTTCCGCAGCAGCTGAGCGCAAAAATCTTTGATTAAGGTTAATTAAGAAACAAATTAAAATTTAAAACATTAAATAATATAATATTAACAATATACAATTGAAGGGGTTAGAATCATAAGGGTCTAAGTGACATTTTTGAAAATATAAGTTATACCCATATTTGTATAGTTAGTTATATAGTATAGTGATTATTTGGTGACAAAGGGTAAAAATTCTTTGAATTAGTTAATTCACCTGCATTCATTTAGACAAGAATCATTTCAAATGCATTTACCCAGAATTTACAATAAGTAATCAACTTTAAGCTTAATTATATGAAAAAAATTTCAGATCTTAGATCCTTTTGATTCTAACCCCTTCGATTGTAATGCACTTTGGATGCAATATAAAAAAATCGTTATAAAAGCTGAATTGGCATATTTTCTTGATAAAGAGGAATAAACTCCACTTAATTTCCCGATGTAATAAAAATTGGTGAATTTTTTACAATTTGGTCCATTTTTGATCCGAAAAATTGATTGGAAATGGCAACCGTGCTCTGAAAGCACCTTTCGAGTAACATTCGTTCGGTGTTCGAGTTCCATTATGTTCCTTTCGAATTTTATTTATCCCCTTTCGAATTTTCGAAAATTTGGTACTCCCTGCGTATAAAGCAAATACCAAAATGGTGGCATTGTAGAAAATTCTATTCGAAAGCAACCAAGCACTCGGACGTCCACAAAAATGTAAGTAATTGCAAAAATATTTCTGAAAATATGTATTCTTTTAATCAAAAAATCATTTTTAGGACAACTAAAATCAAACAACCAAATATAAAGCCTCGGCAATTTGATATATTGGCGTTTTCGCAATGGATTTACACACTTCAATGATGCAACGTGACATTGACTGCTGAGAAAGGTCTACGTGTTGGCCTTGACCAATTTAGTGTTGGTATTCTCCTTGGTATTTTACGTGACAGAGAAAATTCGAGGTTTTTTGTGGTTAGGAAAAAATCTAGACGTGATGGAGCAAAACGGACTTCAGATTCGTATTCAGCTACCCCAGAAATATATGATAGACTAGGTTTGGTCAAAGGATAACACAGTTCCACAAAAAAAATGCGTGTATAACACCGTACACATGATAGAAGCGAAACTTCTTAAAAAAAGTGTGAGTACCAGGTACATACTCACGAAATTGGATGTGTAAACATATGTTTACGGTTCGGCAAACCATTAGGCGATTGAGTTACATACATAGGTTTGGTTAGAAATCAAACAATAATTTAATTTCATCTTATTAATTTTCTGATATACATTTAATTTATTTATTCATTTTCCGGTAACACCACCTTACATGAATTCGCGCTTCTAGCATCCATAGGACCAGGTTGTAATGGAAGTAATTGTGTGTTTAACAAATAAATGAAAATGTTTATAATGCAATCAATAGATCCTTACGAATTCGCCATTACCAAGGCACTAAGTAACGTACGCCCTTTTGTTTGCAAAATGCATTTATTTGAGTTGAAAGAAGACACAATTTTTTTGTTCGGCATTTATTCTTACTCGATTTCTATCTTCATGTGGTAGCAAGAGTATGAAAATATAAAATTACCTTATAAATTAACAGCATAAGTATCACATGTATGCTTAGTCCAATTCACGAAATCATTTCATCGATCTGAGTAAAAAGTAAGTGCATAAACACTTTTTCGCGTTAGTTGAAATCATGAAATGGTGTTCGTTCATTCAGTTTCTCCACAAACGCATGAAATGTTTTCATGAATTGGCCTACGCATAGGGATAAATCGATACAAGTAAATCCAAGTACTCACTCGATACTTTTCTCAATTTACCAAGTATTTTTGTACTCGATACTTTTTACTGCGATCCAAGTAGGTATCGAAAAAAAGTACTTGTATCGGAAGCGCAAAACTTATTATGCTTCAGCATCTTTTTTGGAAAGCAACCCATTAGAAGAATGGGAAGATATGCGCACTACATTTCCGCAGCTATATAAGCAAGCCCGTCTATACATAACGGTTGTTGGGTCATCTGTCCCTTTCTAGAGGTTTTTTTTTCAATTAGAATATTCACTCCTTTCATCAGATATAATTAAAAAATATTTGGCAAATCGAGTCGAGTTCAAAGTTTCGAATTTCAGAACATGCACGTCTATCAAAATCTCGCCTTTCTGGAAAACATTTGGAAAAGTTGATTTTTTGGGGAAATATAACAAAAAAGGACTTATTTTTCAAACTTATTTTATATGAAAGAACTTTATCTATTAATCTTGTAAAAATGTATTATATTCTGTTTGTATGAAAAAAAATTAGAAGATAAATAATCTTGTAAAAATGCATATTTTTTGTGAAAAAAATTCAATAACTTTGAAAAATTTGCAAAATCGTAGTTCTATGTACAAGTACTCGACACCTTTCCGATACTGAGTAGGTATCGATACCTTGTTTGAGACAAGTACAAGTACTGAATTGAGTAATACCTTTGTCGTCAACCCGCTTGCGAATTTAACGCAAGTAACGTTGTCAGAAGAAAGGCGTATACACAAATTTAGTCCAATGACGTATTACTTGGTTTATTTCTAAAAATGTAAAGTCTTGTTACAAAAATATAATTGGCAATACTTTAGGAGTTACTCACCGCAGTGTGTCCTTTACTTGATCCCTTTGGTTGACGACTGACTTTGAGATTGACTTGCGCCAGCAGATCAACCAAATTATGGCAGCGGTAGGGTTCGAAATTTCAGACGTTGGTATCGATACTGAGTACTCATACTGGCATCGAGCTTATGGTATCGATACTCTAAAAATATCAGGGAAAAAGTATCGATACTACTCAGTATCGGTTTCATTAAAATACGTTTTTTGGGATACTAAAATTAGTTTATTCTTCAATTGTATATCTAGTTATTTCCTGAAATTAAAACAATAGAAATTTAACGTATTTGATTTTTATTTCATTGCAAAGCTTACTTTCATGTTAGAAGTAATTGTAACGTTAAATGCACATACATTCATACACATATGTATATATATATATATGTATATATACTTTCACGAATTTCAAATTTTATTAAGAAATTTTTGTAAACTTTTTGGGTATGCATTTCGGTATCCTATTCAATTTTAGTATAATAAAGTGGAAGTTTGAATTAAAAGTCAATAGTAGTAGGCTACACGTAAACTTGAATAGGTTGCAAAACTGCATACCCAAAAAGCTTCTAAAAATTCTGCCTTTTCGTGAACTTTGCGTAAAGTTTTATGGCCTTATTTATAAAAAATAAAAAAGGTATATAAACTGAAAAATGTATGAAAATGTCATTGTATTAAGCTCTTTAAACCTACTTTATTTTGTATGAATAAGGCCATTAAACTTTAATTTATTTGGTTTATGTTATGCAACAGACTACACACAATTTTAGTTTATTTTAAGTGATGGACAAATTTGAATGATAGTAATCCATATAAGCAACGAAAAAATTGGGTTGCCAATGGAAGAAAAAATTTAAGAAGTGTGTTTTTTAATAAGTATTCGATACTACGAGTACTTTGCAAAGTATCGAGTAAAATTACCAAATAAGGTATCGAGTATTAAAGTACTAATTTTTATACCCCCAGTATCGATACTTACTCAATATCGATAGTATCGTTCGAACCTTAGGCAGCGGTAAATGAGCGAAAGACACATTGCGGTATGTATGTACACAAAACCAATGATTCAATAATACAAGGTTCGATAAACTGACAGTTGTCTCTCGCACCGCTCCCTTAGCAGTGGCACCGTGTTGCTTCTTTGCAAATTTACATGGAAACAGTGTAGCTTTGGTGTGAAATAAAAGTATAAGCTTTTGTGGAATATGTTTAGTTGTATATGCATATGAAGTTTATTTAACTGATGAAAACATAAGCATTGGGTGTTTACATCAATCTCATAGTAGTCTTATTTTAATTTTGAGTCATTTTGCAGCTTTTATACGGCTAAATAGCATATTAATTACGTAATTCACGTAGATTATCAATATTACGTTCAACATTTCGTTTAAAATGCCAGATTTCCTGCAAATACATTAGAATTTACGAAAGGAACTTCACTACTACTTGCCTACTTTGCGTACATTTCTACTACCATTTCCGAAACAAGGGATTGCATTCTTGCCCTTTCTCTGCCCTTCGTAAATGCAACCTTTTGTAAGGGAGTGTCAAACCGCTGCTGTCAATAATTATCTAACCTTGTATTATTGAATCATGCACAAAACCTAACATTAATTTGTGCATACATATTTAAAAAGGCAGAACTCCGCGACAAACAACTCCAATGCTTTTCCTACATGTATGTACATATGTATACGAACAGAAAAACCAAACGAAATAGACAATACTGCATTGACCGTATCTATTGCGCGGACATGTACATATGTACATTAGACTGGGTCGAAAAAAAAAGTTGCTAATGTCCGCCCCTAAATTTAAAGATTATGTTG
>NW_023458557.1:40235348-40242599 GCF_013731165.1 Rhagoletis pomonella
ACAACGAAAAAACCATTTCGGCTGTATTTCGGAGGGTTAAAAAAAAAAAAAAAATTTTTCCAGAACCCTCTCAACATAATCTTTAAATTTAGGGGCGGACATTAGCAACTTTTTTTTTTTGTATGGGGACCGACCCAGTCTAATGTACATACGTGCATGCAAAGAGTTAGCGGCAAATTAAATACATGGGATACATAGATGACACTCAGAAACATATATGTGTACATATGTATCTCTAAATAATGAGAGTAACATATGTATGTATGTAAAATATTTGATATATAAATAAGAAATCGAAATGGAATACAAAAATGAAGTACATGAAATTGAAATTATGTTAAAGGCAGGAGTTCACAACCCCGTGAATCAGCCCGATTCACTACCTTCGACGTCCAGAACAGCCAATTTGGAGACGGCGCGTCGCTTCAATCCACCGGAAGTGAGTACGTCAGCTCGTCTGACCTCACCATCTGCTCCCGCATACAAGCGTTCAACCTTACCTCGGCACCAGTCCCGGCGAGGTACATTGGGATCGCATATAAAGACGAGGTCATCTATCTGCAGAGGTTTTGCCCTCTGGCACCACTTAACCCGGCGAGTCAATGTGGGAAGGTATTCCGCTATCCATTGTTTCCAAAAATGGTCCCTTAGTTGTCGGGCCAGACGCCACTGTTGTCGCAGAAAGCACGTCTTCTCCAGAACTGCGTTGGCAATCGGAGTTTGCGGTGTGTTGGCTTCACCCAGAAGGAAGTCATTAGGAGTCAGCGGCTGCTCCTGGTTGGCATCGATGGGCAAGTGCGTCAGCGGCCGGGAACTCACTATATTTTCAGCCTCGATGAGGAAACAGTTGAGCGTGTGCTCCCGTGGCGACGTTTCCTTCAAAGTGTGTCGTAGTACCCTCTTGACGCACTGCTCCAACCGTTCCCAAGCGCCCCCTCTGCCGGGTTGAAAGGCGAGTTAAAAATCCACTCTACGCCCCTTTGCGACAGCTCACTCTGCAGGCGATCGCAATCAAATACTTCACTGAAGCGCTTTGCTTTGATGTCAGCACCGACGAAGTTCTTCCCATTATCGGACTTCATACGTACGGGAACGCCGCGACGATTTATAAAGTTGCGCATTGCGACTATACATGAGTCAGTGCTGAGGTCATGAGCCAACTCCAAATGTACGGCCCTGACGGTCAGGCACGTGAATAACGCCATCCATCTTTTTTCGTGAGCACGACGAACGGTTACTGTTATCGGTCCAAAGTAATCAAGGCCCGTATAGCTGAACGGCCTGATATGGGGAGTTAGCCTATCAATCGGAAGCGGACCCATCAATGGTGGAACGGCGTGGATTTTCTTTAGGCGGCGTAGGGCGCATTTGCCGATTACACTGCGCAGCAAACTTCTTATACGTGGTACCCAGTAACAGCGACGTATCTCGCAAATAGTGGCTTCCAGATTTTGATGACGCATTTTGATGTGGTAGTGCATGGCGACCAAATTTGTGAAATCATGCCTTGGGGGGCAGTATGATTGGGCGTCTCGTGCATATTGGGAGCCAGCTGGCAGCATCTATGCGTCCTCGTACACGAAGAACACCATCTTCGTCAATATAAGGTGAAAGTTGAATAAGCGAACTGGTGCGTGGTAGGTCCTGCCCGTTTTCGATCCGCTGAACCTCCTCGGCGTATTCAGCATGCTGAACAAGACGGCACAAATAAAGCTTAGCAGTCTCGACTTCTTTGGCTGTCAGCCCATAGCATCGGTCTGGTGGATTACGGCGGCGGCAAATATCAATGAATCTCAGGACCCATGCTGTCGTCCTCACCAGTTTGCTGAATGAAGAGAATCGGTTATAATCTAAAAATGTACAACTTACGATCGCAAGGGCGAATTTAGGCCGAGGTTCCTCGGCAGCTTCCTCATTATGATTGTATGTCCCCTCTGACGGCCAAGCCTGCTCTTCTCGTAACAAAAATGGTGGGCCGCGGGACCAACGAGAAGATGAGCTGCAGTCGACAAAGTTATAAGCTCGAGTGGCCTCATCGGCGACATTGTCCTCGGTAGGTAGCCATCTCCAATTTGCGATAGTAGGTGCGGCTAATATCTCGGCGATCCGATGCTGCACAAATGGCTTATAGAGCCGATGTTCACTGCGAAGCCACTGGATAATTTTTTCGGAGTCACTCCAAATGATGTAGTCATCAATGTCAATGGAGTGCTCCTGCCGGATGCAGCTCATCAAACGCGTACCCAGCACGGCTGCCTGAAGCTCCAATCGAGGCACCGTCAATGACTTCATCGGCGCGCATTTGGTTTTTGCGGAGATAAATGCGACTTCCACCTCACCGACGGAATTGGTTGACCTCCAGTAGGCCACCGCAGCAAAGGCATCCTCGCTAGCATCGATGAAGACATGGAGCTGCAGAGCTTTAGGTTTGCCGTTTCGAAAATAGTACCGAGGAACGACATATTCGGCGACCGTTGGCAGTTGCTTAAGCCATCCTTACCATGCTGCGTTTACGTTGTTTGGCAATGGTTCGTCCCACCGGATGTCATGCTTCCACACTTCCCACATGAGGATCTTAGCGCTCACTATAAAATTGCTCAGAAATCCCAGCGGGTCGAAGATCGACATGACCACGCTGACGAGTTCTCGCTTCGTCGGACGGCGCACTCCGTTCAATACGCTGGAGTCTACGTTGCTGAACTTCAGTTTAAATCCAAAGGTGTCGGTCGATGCCTGCCAAAACAAACCGAGAACTTTGTCCACCAGTACTCCTTCCTTCTTGGCTATTTGACGGGTAGCTCCATCACCACCAAGGGCTACTGTCACTCTTGACCAGTTTGACGCGAAATTGCAAAGATCGAAACCGGCTATCTTGTTTCGTGATGTCAGCTGCTTCTTCCTGTGTCGAAGCTATCGACATAATGGTAGTCCAGTATGACCCGTCGTTAGTGTTTACAGTTTCATGCAACAATTTATGATGCAACCGTGTGCACCCATCGGTGGCACATGGTTTGCGCCGTTGGCAATGGCGCGACCCATGTCCAATGTTGAGACACGAAAAACAGAGCTGACGTCGTTTCACTTCTTCCCACCTCTACGTACTGTACTCTACTGTAAATTGGATGACTTATGTTGGCTGGCTTATGTTGGCCCTGGCAAAGAGGGCAGGGTGGATGGCGTTGTGACTCGGCAGCGTGCAGCACAGACCGGCGCTTCAAGTCTCTCGCTGCTTCCCCATCGTAAACCGTGCAGATGACATTGGCCAGTTTAGTAAGCCAATCGCTGAAATGCTGAACCGTTGCATAAGGCTGCAAAGATGAGGCGTAAACTGCCTATTCGATACGCTTGCTCATGGGTAGCTTTCCCACGAGCTCATCGAGAAGCGTTGGATTCGCTAAATACTGCTCTCCGCCACACGCAGAACGTGAAAAGGCAACTTTACCACTGAGCTTTCCCATATCGGAGCAATTTCTCGAATACGGGCTAGCTGGCTTCGAATTAATTGCTCCGGGCGACCGTATCGGAACTTAAGTTGCTCGATGATATTGTCCACATTGTTCGGGTGGATTAGCAGGGATTTAATAGCTTCTTGGGCCTCACCCCTTAAGCTCTTCTGCAGACGTAAGTTGTTTTCAAAACAGCTGTACCCATAGACAGCGGTTGACTCGGTGTAAGCAGTAAAAATATCGGCCAGTCCTTCGGTTTCCCACTAAACTCTGGCAAATCTTGCAATTTTCTTGGCTGTGCTGAAAACTGCATAGGTACGGAGCCTACGTTAGCAGGGATTGGCACCGTTGACGAAAGACTGCTAAGAAACGTGTTGTGCGGAGGCAAAGTCGAGCCGGGGCACATACCATTTGCTGTTGTTACAGCTGAACCATTTGTTGAAGATGTGTAAATAGGCGGCGAGAAACGATTGGCAGTATACATCGGGTAACGTGTAGCGTTATGAGGTGGGAACGGCGGCTGCATTGCATTTACATTGGTAGCAGCACTCGTTACTATCGGCGATTGCGGCTGGAACTGTGTCATTGGCAGGCTCGATGACGGCAAAGCAGATTTGTTGGCGGAACTGTCGCTGTGTGCACTGGCTATGCTTTGCGCATCTGCGCGTTGGGCTTCGTTTGCTAACTCGTGTTCTCTTATTTTCTGTTGGGCAACCTTCAGGCTGCTTTCAAGCGTGGCGATGCGTTTCTGCATAGCCTGAAACATCGCTTCCTGGCGATGAGGCACGAGTACTAACTCCCTCGGCCCCGGGGGTGTTTGGCAAATCAATGATGTCGGCGGCAGTGCCGGAATCCGATAATAACTTCGGCGGTTCGGCCACTGAGGCAGATGTAGTGGCTTTAGAAGCTGGTGAACGTATAGTCATATCGTCGATATCGGCGCGAAGATTTACGCATGCAATGTGGCTAATTGAAAGAATAAACGCAGTGGCAGGTTCTTTATGAACGGCAAATAAAAATATAAAATATATGCGAGTTGCAAGTAAACTCCTTAAATCAATGTATAAAATGCGGTAAATTCTTCGCCTGGCTGGCAGTGCGAAATTCGACGTTTCAGTCCCACATACAAATAAAACCAATAAGAACAGTTACAGTTCTTGTACGTTTGCGGAGGCAAACGCAAAAATATATGTGTGTGTACAGGCGATGACTGAGGAACGTCGAGAGCTTTCCATAAATGGCAAACAGTCAATGAAATAAATTATGTATTTCACTGCGAAATAAAGAAATTGTCGTCAACCCGCATGCGAATTTAACGCAAGTAACGTTGTCAGAAGAAAGGCGTATACACAAATTTAGTCCAATGACGTATTACTTGGTTTATTTCTAAAAATGTAAAGTCTTGTTACAAAAATATAATTGGCAATACTTTAGGAGTTACTTACGACAGTGTGGCCTTTACTCGATCTCTTTGGTTGACGACTGACTTTGAGATTGACTTGCACCAGCAGATCAACCAAATTATGGCAGCGGTAAATGAGCGAAAGACACATTGCGGTATGTATGTACACAAAACCCTAACATTAATTTGTGCATACATATTTAAAAAGGCAGAACTCCGCGACAAGCAACTCCAATGCTTTGCCTACATATATGTACATATGTATACGAACAGAAAAACCAAACGAAATAGACAATACTGCATTGACCGTATCTATTGCGCGGACATGTACATATGTACATACGTGCATGCAAAGAGTTAGCGGCAAATTAAATACATGGGATACATAGATGACACTCAGAAACATATATGTGTACATATGTATCTCTAAATAATGAGAGTAACATATGTATGTATGTAAAAAATTTGATATATAAATAAGAAATCGAAATGGAATACAAAAATGAAGTACATGAAATTGAAATTATGTTAAAGGCAGGAGTTCCCAACAACCTTGATGGTATCGATTTATCCCTACCTACGCATAGTGGTGGTAAATGACAGAATGAATTACAACAAACACATCCTTTTGACATAGTGCAAGCCGAAAACGTTGGTTCAAATCAATCCGCAATCAAGTTGGACGTTTTGCCCACAAACATTGCAATTTTGCGAGCAGTCTCATTGTAAAATCTCATTTTAACAATTTCGTAGTTTCGGCTTACATTTATAAAATTCAACGAAAGCACGTACCTATTTCGGCTGAGTTATCCATTTTCGGTTATTTAGTGTACAAAATAAACGCAAATTCAATGAGTTTGTACAACATGGCCTTTAATGTAGCGATAAGTTGTACAGCTTGCCAGAAAATCCAAATTTTTTGATCTTTCATACAACCAAGACACAAATTCATTCAACAGGCCCACAAACGGTGCAATCTAGAGCAAAACAACACCAAGTTGAACCAACGGTCGCTACGTTTATGGCTTTCTTTAAGAAACATCGGGCGAAAATTTCAACTGCTCCTGTAACACCATGATTCAATAATACAAGGTTCGATAAACTGACAGTTGTCTCTCTCGCACCGCTCCCTTAGCAGTGGCACCGTGTTGCTTCTTTGCAAATTTACATGGAAACAGTGTAGCTTTGGAGTGAAATAAAAGTATAAGCTTTTGTGCAATATGTTTATTTGTATATGCATATGAAGCATATTTAACTGATGAAAACATAAGCATTGGATGTTTACATCAATCTCATAGTAGTCTTATTTTAATTTTGAGTCATTTTGCAGCTTTTATACGGCTAAATAGCATATTAATTACGTAATTCACGTAGATATATCAATATTACGTTCAACATTTCGTTTAAAATGCCAGATTTCCTGCAAATACATAAGAATTTACGAAAGGAATTTCACAACTAATTGCCTACTTTGCGTACTTTTCTACTACCATTTTCGAAACAAGGGATTGCATTCTTGCCCTTTCTCTGTCCTTCGTAAATGCAACCTTTTGTAAGGGAGTGTCAAACCGCAGCTGTCAATAATTATCTAACCTTGTATTATTGAATCATGCTGTAACACTACCTTATATAGGTTGGCCTTGCTATCATCCTCACATATGTTCATCAGAGTATACCAACGAAGGACGAGTTAATACAAGGAGATAGCGAGAGCACAAAAATACTCTAAAAAATTACACGCACAATAACAAACATGAACAAATGTACAACAAACACATAGTTTTTGACAATCAGTACAGTTCGCATTTACCGGCCGTCTTCACGTGCTGGAAAATCTCACTTGCGTGACGACGCATGTGAGAAACCGCACGTATAGACCGCAAAAAGTACGAAGCGTGCTTTTTCTCGCATACCGAGCGGTATGCGAGCTCTCGCTTGCTTTCCACTGTCATTTTCGTTGTTTGACAGCTATGTTCTCATTTCGCAGAATTCTTCAGAGTAGCAACATCGTTTATTTTGGAGACAAATACAAATTTCTTTCGTTTCTTGCGGCTTTTTCTCTCTTTATGCAGATTTTCTCAAACTTTTAAGAGCCTGCAAGGCTTGAACCTTCTTGTTTGGCCACATTTTACAAATGAAAAAGTATGCTGTCAAATGCCCAGTCAACAAAACTCTACCTCGCTTGCGAGAGAAAAAAGCAGAACGCAAGCGAGATTTTCAAGCATGTAAAGACGGCCGGTTATATCAACGAGCAGCTTATTAGATTTGTTTTCGTTTGCACTACATATGTGCATATATATATGTACACAAACATATGTACATACACAAACATATGTACATACGTACAGATATATATCATGAACCAAAAAGACAAGATCACGTAAGAACGCGACGTTGTATTTG
>NW_023458557.1:40242699-40244655 GCF_013731165.1 Rhagoletis pomonella
GACGCTCCAGCTCTGAAAGTATTCAACTCGGAACCCGCTGGTGGTAGGAGGGGAAGAGGGAGGCACCCACTGCGATGGAAAGATCAGGTGGAGAAGGACTTGGCTTCACTTGGCGTTTCCAATTGGCGTCAGTTGGCACAGAGGAGAAACGACTGGCGTGGTTTGCTGAACTCGGCCAAAATCGCTTAGGCGGTTACAGCGCCAAAAAAGAAAAAGAAGAAGAAAGAATCCTTTATAGTTAAAGAAGTCTGAGCCTGAAAGGGTGGTGCCTTTACTCGAATATGTTTTCCAGCAATGGCACCCAAAGTATGTGGAAATTGCCAAAGTCTGTCGAAATCATTAACAATGGAGCGCCATTCATTTTCTGTTTTAGGTGCCAGCAGAGGGAAATAAAATTAATTGAAAATAAAAGTAACTAATTCAAAGCTTACCCTCATATATTGGTGCTGTAGTGCGTCAACAATAGCCTGCAATACCTGGAATGAATCGCCAGTGGCTATAAAGCGCAGCGTAATTGCAAGTCGAATTCGGCAAGATATCACATTTTTTTTTATTTTAGAGTCCACATAGTAAACATAAAAGCACACTTCAATTTGTATTCACATACATTAATATGTATATTTCTATAGTATTCTGCCTACTAGCAAAAGAATGTCCTCAAATTTGGTCAATGTCCATTCTATTAAAATTCTGAAAATCTGTTTCGCGTTCCCATAAGACATCTTTTAGAAGCCGAGTTTCCAAACTATGGATTTCCCTTATTTCCAAGTAAGGATTCACCCAAAATCGTTTCTTGCGTCTTTTTCGCTCTTTATGCAGATTTTATAATTTTCTCAAACTTTTAAGAGCCTGAAAGGCTGCAACCTTCTTGTTTGGCGACATTTTACAAATGAAAAAGTATGCTCTCAAATGCCCAGTCAACAAAACATCTATCTCGCCTGCGAGAGAAAAAAGCAGAACGCAAGCGAGATTTGCAAGCATGTGAAGACGGCCGGTAAAAAGCGTACGCCGGCGAACAAGCAATTTAACCCTGAATTCCACTTTGTGTATGTATGTATGCATTTATGGTTTGCACATACTTTTTGCTTGTACAAAGTAAGTATGCACTATTTCCATTGTATGTAATGCTACATTAAAAATGTGAATATTCATTTCATCGTAAGCATTCCTACGTCAATACGGTCGACGTACATACATACGTAACCTTTGAAAGCATATTTTTTGCAATTACTTTTTGAAAACTAGTGGCTCAATTCCTTTGACCTGAGCCCACAAATAAACACATTCGCGATTGAACATAAAATTGTGTTTACAAATTGTGACGCTTGCGTATTATACCACAGTTCGGGTGGTTTTATTTAATTTTATGCCATTGCCTCACGCTGCCTGAAACGACGGCGAACGAAATTGTTATACAGAGTGCTTCTGATATATCGTGATTGTGCGTATATGTTTTACGTTACGCAACGTAAATGTAATTTTCGACCTTATTCGCAATTCGCCTCATCAGCGTGTAACCACACTCACTTGCGCGGGTGTTAACGAGAAAATTAGCAGTTATATGAAAGCAACTAATGGAATTCTGCTATCTTTTCGAAGTTTCCGTGGCATTACGTTAAGCGGTCGTATCACTCCTCAAGTGATCAACAAGTTCAAGAATTCAAATTTTACTCATTTATATGCCGTTTTCGTTGGGTTATGTCCAGCTATCGAAACTTCAATCACTCAAAATAACAATTTCGATCTACTTCCGTTTCATACAGTTAAGTGCGTCGAACATTCATTTCTATGACAAATTTTTGTTACATTGCTTAAGCTCCTACGGTTTGGGTCGCCCACATAGAAGGCACACCTTTATATTTGCAAAATAAAACCCAGGTGTCCTCCGAGCGTGTACGGTCCTTAAACGCCCCTTGCGTTGACGTATCTCGTGAAACTGTTTTATTCTGCATCGCT
>NW_023458557.1:40244755-40254351 GCF_013731165.1 Rhagoletis pomonella
GAGAGCTCTTTAAAGTTTAACTGCGAATGAAAACATTGTCCTAAAAATATGCAATGCATACTCACTTACTGTTGCTTCTTACACTTTACAGCCTAAAAAAGTTTACAGCCGCATCAACATCCCCGCCTCCGTGAATCTAGCTAGATTCACCAACTTCGAGTTTTGCTAACATACAGGCTGGTCGCTTAAAGATGCCCACCTGAGTCTGGACCCGTGCAGCTCTGACTTGTTCATCTTTGCCCGGAAATACTTCCATTATTCGCCCCATAAGCCACTTCGTTCGATGAACACCGCTATCGCATATGAGGACTACGTCGCCTACGGCCAAAGGCTTCACTGGCTGGTACCATTTCGTCCTCCTGGTCAGGTCAGGAAGGTATTCATCTACCCATCTCTTCCAGAATCGGTATTGCATCTGTTGGGCCTTACGCCATTGTTTGCGAGTGGCTTGGAACTGCTCTTCATTCGGATGTGGCGTTTGCTCAGCGTTTGGGGTACCTAAAAGAAAATGATTGGGAGTTAGCGGTTCATCAGTGGGTGCGTCTAGTGGGATGTGTGTCAACGGTCGGGAATTAACGATGTTCTCCGCCTCACACATGAGACTGTATAGGACGTGCTCTTGAATACTTTCGTTATGTACTGCATGACCCATAGCTCTTTTGACGCAGCGTACCAAACGTTCCCAGCAGCCTCCAGCGTGCGGGTTCAACGGGCAATTGAAAACCCAGTCAATGTTTTTATTCGCAAGCGCATTTGCTATTTTGCCATTATTAAACTCCATAAGCTGTCGTTTAAGCTCCCTGTCAGCACCAACGAGGTTCGTACCGTTGTCCGAACGGATACGCACAGGGGTTCCACGCCTACACATGAAGTTCCTGATACATAACAGGCAGGTGTCGGTGGAGAGGTCCTTCGCCATTTCCAAATGTATCGCTCTCGTTGTTAGGCAAGTAAAGAGGGCGATCCAGCGCTTCTCGTTTCGCCTACCGATGACAACGTTGAACGGTCCCATGTAGTCTAAGCCGGTGTATGTGAAAGGCCTAACGAATGGTGTCAGCCGGTCTACTGGCAATTGGCCCATTTCTGGTTGATCTGGAACGGCTCTTGCATTGACGCAAAACTGGCATCTTTTAGTGGCGCGACGCACTTCGACCCTTATATTAGGGATCCAGTACTTGCGTCGTATTTCGGCAATTATTGTGGATTCGTTTTGGTGTTTCCAGGAGCGATGGTAATGATCTATCAGCAACTCCGTTACGTAGCATCGCTTAGCTAGGATTATCGGGCGTCTCGTACATGATGAAATCGCGGTGGCCGCGTCTATTCGACCACCCAGTCTTATGACGCCCTCCGCATCCATAACGGGACTGAGCTTCCACAACGCGCTACCCTTCTCTATCCGCTTGCCCATGCGCAGGGCATGGTATTCATCCGCAAACTCTTCCATCTGCGTTGATCGTAAGACTACTGTTTCGGCTTTTTGCAACTCGAACACCTTCAAGTCGTCATAAACGCGTGTCGCTTTTGTCTTGAGACAGTTTTCCCGAAATCGCAACATCCAGCTAACTACTCTTCTCAGTCGGTTGAAGGACGAAAATCTCTTAAAAAATGAAGTATTAGTATTAATTATTAATATCGTGAATTTGTTGCGCAGCTCAACGTCTGTAGGTTCACAAGATGCATTTGGCGGCCAGTTGTTCTCGTTTTGCTGTAAAAAGCTCGGACCTGTGATCCAGAATGACACGCGCCTTCCATCTCTGGGACGCGTTCCGAAGTCAGCTGGGTTAAGTGCGCTGGGTACCCATCGCCATTCATTAATTTCACTGCCATCCAAAATTTCGTTTACCCGATGCGCTACGTAGGGCTTGTAACGCCGATGGTCCGATTTTAACCAAGACAATACTGTTTTTGAGTCAGACCACATCGTAACCCTACTTGGGATCTTGTCGTGACTTGCAATAATACTATTTTTGAGGCGCGTAGCGAGCACTGCTGATTGCAATTCGAGACGAGGAACAGATACCAGCTTAATTGGAGCACACTTAGTTTTACCAGCGATGAAACCCAGTCGGATATTGCCGTGATCGTCTACAAGTCTCCAGTATGCAACAGTTGCGTATGCTGCCTCGCTCGCGTCCGCAAACACGTGTAGTTCGACGGGTCCCTTAGCAAATGTAGCTCCGTAGCAGCGTGGTATACTTATACACTCCAGATCTCGTAACATTCGAAGCCACTTCTTCCAGCTCATGTACACCGCGTCGGATATGCTGTCATCCCAATCTATCCGCTCCCGCCAAATTTCTTGCAGGATTAACTTAGCTTCCAGGGAATATTCTGCTGCCATTCCAAACGGATCGAAGATGGACATCGTTGTACTGAGGACTTCTCGTTTTGTTGGCTTCCGCTTCTCCTTTAACACGTCCTGATTCACCTTCCCTAAGGATAGAACAAACTTGAAAACGTCTCTTTCGGTTTTCCAAAACATTCCGAGCACCTTCTGGAACAATTCGGCATTTTCTCTGTCAAGATTTAAATAATGTAATGGTAACTGTTCTTCATTTAAGCTATTTATAAGTTGCGAGTTCGATACGAATCTTTTTAGTTCAAAACCTCCGCGCTTATGAATGCGGACAACCTGATTTGTCACCGTAAAGGCCTCATCCTCACTGGAGAAACAATGCACAAAATCATCTACGTAATGATTGTTTACGATCGCCGCTACAGCCTCTGGAAACTGTTCTTTAAAGTCTTCTGCGTTTTTATTCTTGACGAACTGCGCTGAGCAGGGCGAACAAGTAGTTCCGAATACCATCACATTCATCACGTATTCTTCGATTGGCGCTCCGGGATCAAATCTCCATAAAAAGCGTTGCGATGCCAAATCTTCGTGTCGAATCTTCACTTGGTGGAACATTTCCACAATATCAGCGCACACTCCAACCGGTTTCTGTCTAAACCTCATCAGGACGCTTGCCAGAGACTGTGATAAGTCTGGCCCACTGAGTAACATGGAGTTGAGTGAAGTGCCTCGTGACTCCGCCGCCGCATCAAAAACTAGCCTAAGTTTCCCTGGTTTATTAGGGTTAAACACACCAAAGTGAGGCAGGTACCAAGTCCGCTTGCTTATTGTTGCGGCTTCCTCCTTACTCAGCATCCGGCAATAGCCCTTTGCCAGATATTCATAAATGATTCCAGCGTATGCTTTCTTCAGGTCATCGTTCTTCTTGAACTTCCTTTCTAACGCAAAAAATCGATTTTCGGCCATCTTTCGGCTCTCCGGCAACTCCACGTCGTCTTGCTTCCACAGCAAACCCGTTTCGAATCGAATCCCGTCGCGCTTAGTGGTTTCTTCCAATAATTTCTTCGCTCTTAACAAGTCTTTAGCTTCGACCTGCTTCGCCGTACTTACGCCCATGTTCTCATTAGTTATGAAATCGTTCACGAGATTTTCCATGTTGTCGGTCATATTCTCCGTCTCGCCGACTTGTGCAAACAATGTGTGATACCGCGAGTAAGGAGCTAGGGGGCCCGCCGTGCCATAAATAACCCATCCAAGCTTCGTCAACACTACTGCGTGTCCTCTTCTACCGTCGTATGCTGTTCGCTTCGGAATGCCAAGATGTGCGTTGTCTAAACCTATCAATAGTTCTGGTACAGCATCGTTATATTGTAGGATCGGTAAGTGTTGATATTTACAATGAAGATCTGCCAGGCTAAGCGACTGCATTGGCAACTGAAGATTTTCAACCGTGCGAACATCACGCATCAGAAATTTGCTGCTGTTACGCCCAACGCCGGAGATGTGAACGTCTACTCTACAGGAACGCTCCGTAACGGTCGTGCTGCCAAACCACTGCAGGGTCAAGTTATCACTGCTTCCCTGCAGTCCAAGGCGGGTTGCCAGATCGCGGTTCATTAAGGATATGGCGGACCCTTCGTCGAAGAACGCGTAGCTACTGGAAGTATCTTAAATAACAATTTCAGGGCGGGACTGGGTGCTACCGTATTTGTAAAAACTTGCTGTACTGCTTCTTGCGCTGCCCGTTTCTGCTGAACCGCCTGTTCTGCTGTCGATGCCAACGTTTGCTGTATCGCGTACCGCGAAGTCGGCTGCGACGCTTGCTGCGGTGGCGCTGACTGCCACTGTTGTGCTCTGCCACTGGACTCGTGAAGAAGTACATGCCACCTTTTTGTACAGTGCCTGTCACCGCACTCATGTTCTTCACCACAGTTGTTGCTGCGATGACTTCCCTTTAGACAATTAAAACAAAGCTTTTTGCGACGAACTAGGCGCCATCTATCCCCGTGCTCCATGTTCAGGAATCTTCTGCACTTAGTAATCGCGTGCCTATCTGCACATGCCTCACACCTAATTCGCCCAGAATTTTCACCACTAGCCTCGTTGGCGTGGAAAAATCTTGAACGCCCTTCGGGTCTATTTTGTCGCGGTTCTAAGCTAGAGTATACGCAGGCCGAGTTCACCATTGATGACAACTCCTGTAACCAATCACTAAAATGGCAGATTGTTGGTCGCGGTACAATTGACGAAGCGTAACGTGCCCATTCGATGCGTCTCTGTATGGGCAGCTTCAACAGGAGTTCTTCCATTAGCGTCGGATTAGACAAGTGGTGGTCGCAATCAGCTGCCTGCAGGAACGAAGACAGATTTTGCACCTTAGTCGCAAATCCCACAAGCTGTTCGATGCGACTCTCTGAGATCGGCGCCACATTTCTTATTTTATTTATCTGACTCTTTACCAGCAATTCCGGCTTCCCAAAACGCTCCTGCAAAACCTTCATAATTTGCGACACGTTCCTACTATGGATTAACAGACACTCGATAGTTTCCCTAGCCTTTCCTTTAACTGCCTTTTGTAACCGAATCATATTCTGTGTATCAGTATATTGGTACTCTGCAGTGGTCATTAAAAAGGTTTCCCTAAACATGGGCCAGTCCTCTGGACGCCCTTCAAACTCTGGCAAATCATATAGCATGCGTGTTAATCCTAGTTGTGAACTACCTTGCGAATGACCTACTACGCTGGATGCTGTTGTAATAATTCCATTATCATTAGCCGCATTCGCCTGTACCTGCCTACTTTGCCGAAGCTCTTCTTGAATGCTTTGAACTTGCCGCAAAATCTCAGTTAGCCGAATTTCGAGCGATTGTTGCCCAGCCATATTTGCTGTAGGCTGCTGAAGAATCGTTTCTTCAAACTCTTCGTTATCGCTATCTCCTTCATTCACACTAGCCTCTTTACTTGCCCCGGAACGTGTTGTCGGCATGATACAAAATGGTCGCCACGAATATTCGAAAGAGATTTTTAGCCGCGCTTTTTACAATTTTGGCGCGATTTCGCTAGGTTATGTTCTATACCACACTACGACGCACACCACTAACTACTAACTCTCACCCAATCAGTTCTTTAAGACACTTACCAATTAGCTTCCTTGGTTTGATCACAGCCACACCTCGATCTGCAGCTTACTTGGTTTATGGCACGTGCTCCGATCAATTTCGATTCAATTTTATCCGATCTTGAAGGAATTTAGCGCATGTACATACAAAACGGTGCGCTCTCAAATCGCTTACTTATTACTAGCCACAACTTTCAGGCATTAAGACGAACTATTAAAATATTAAGCTTGTAATGCGGCAAAACTCTGGTTGTTCGCCAACCCATAAAAAAGCGAAATAAAGATTGTTGATTGCGTCCTGGTCCGAGGAGTATAAAATAAAGCTCACGCCAATTTTGATGTGTATGCTGACATGAATTGTGCTTTATTTCCTGTTCAATTTGTACAATAAAGATATAATAGTTTTTAAATCATAAATAAATCAACTTACGCTTTTGTGCGCTCCTAAGCTCCCATCACCAGGACCACAATCAATTTCCTTCTAGAACCTTTCTACGTTCTTTTGGTTTTGATTATGGTTAGTGATGGGATTACAACACTTTTCGATAAAATACAATGACATAAAGGTACAAACACACTGTTACAGCCGCATCAACCTAAGGGTACAAACACACTGCTACAGCCGCATCAACACGACCCTTAGGCTTTCTGCTCATTGGTCGTCCAATCATAGTTGAGTCATAGTTATCGTCATGAAGCAACGATTACATGACGATTACACTTCTGCACACTTGGTCGTGATATTTCAATTCATTTGGCGTCTAAAAATTCACTTGGAGCAGGTATTTTCTGTTTTTTTTTGTTGATATTTTC
The DNA here is from genome assembly GCF_013731165.1 of Rhagoletis pomonella. Lineage (NCBI taxonomy): Eukaryota > Metazoa > Arthropoda > Insecta > Diptera > Tephritidae > Rhagoletis > Rhagoletis pomonella. The sequence goes on from NW_023458557.1 coordinate 40,250,987, forward strand.
GCGAAATATTTACAAAAACCTGCAATTTTTTAAATATAGACTGTGCTGCAACATTTCTAGACGTAATTTTCCAGTAATATCTCTTCTTTTCTTTTCCTGGAATGTGTTTTGTGTATGCACACAGAGACTTAATACAATTTCGTCATATTTTATAGTTAAAACGCTCATATTTATTAAATTTTAATGCAATTATCCACTTTTTAATAATTTCCACAGATTTTATGCAAAAAAATACTAATTTTTATACAATTTTAATGCAAATATTAACTTTTTCACTAATTTTCCCCCATAAAATGTAAACAAACAATGCGTGCACAACGATTAGCAAACGACAGTGCCGTACTTATCCGTTTCTGCATCTTCTACGATTTGCCGATAACTAGCCGATAACGACAAGTGTGCAGATCTCCTTTGAAATGCATGTGCTCGGCTCAAAATTTCAGGGCGAGACGATAACGCAACTATGATTGGACGACAAGTGTGCAGATAGCCTTAAGGTAGCATCTTTCCGGTAAAAAAAATAGTTATTGGAATCGGTTCACGTGGTGCAAAGTTATGCGGTGGAATAAATAAAAGAAGTAAAAATACTCCGAAGAATTGATAACCTCCCCTTTTTTGAAGCCGGTTAAAAATGTCTGAGTTCTTTGTAAATTTTATGTAAATAAAATGCAATTGATGATACTTTAAAAAGTTTATTTATTTATTTCATACTGTAAATAAAACTTTCATAAATGTATTTTAAAGAGCGAGAAGTATAAACCCTTTCCCCCCAAAAATATATTCCTGCGTGCGAACCTGGCACTTAGTATTTATTATTTGTAAAAAATATATTTTTACTTTCAAAATGTTTGTAATTTTAAACATTTCATGTGTATATTTTAAACAACTCATGTTCAAAATCAAATCTTGAACATCTTGTGCGTATACTTGAACATATTCTGGTTGAAAAATAAACACTTTTCAGTAGTAGTTTTACATGCACTTTGTAGAGTGTAGCGCGACCTCCAGAAATATTTTTTTTTTTTCAAAATAAAAATAAATACGTGTCCCTTTCTCTCCCAAATAACAATAATTTGATGTAGGTCTCTTTTTCTCACAAATAACAATATTTTGATGTAGCGTTTATGAATTTCCAAAAAGAGTGTTTTTTTGAACTCTAATATATATATATATATATATTCTACAGTCGGCCACTGTGGTGTAGTGGTAAGCAGTGCGCGCTTCCACTCCGCAGCACCTGGGTCAAACCCTGGTCAAAGCAACATCGCAAAAAAATATAGAAAAAAGGTTTTTTCTTAACAGCGGTCGTTCCTCGGCAGGCAATGGCAAACCTCCGAGTGTATTTCTGCCATGAAAAACAGCTTCTCATAAAAATACAACCGCCCTCCGCTTTGTGTGACAACATCAAGGCGCACGCCACAAATCGGCCAAACACTAACATATGTGTAAGCGCCAATTTATTATTATTATTATTATTATTCTACAGACTAGATTCGAAGATAGCGTTTAATTTTTCTAAGCTTAGAATACGTTGAATATTTTAGTGTTTTCTAAGATTTTTTTTGTATTTTGAAATCAACTCTTTTTCTTTATTTCTTTTCTTCAATAACATAGATTTGCCCCTACCTTTATTTTTGCCCGCTAATGTTTACACCTCGAATTATAATATACTACGTTTATGCGGCAGAATTTACGCATTCACGCGAAAAACTTAACAGTAGAGTTGTTTTATTTTAGTACTTTTTTGAATTTGCAAATGGCGTTGGTACCAGGAAATGGTACATGTTATATTTAAATTGGTTTTAGTGCGTTTGAATTTCTTCTATTTGAATTTCTCTAATATTATAACAAAAACGCCCATGCACGCACGAGTTCGTGCTGACAGCATATATTCCGGCCCGTACCCGCGGGCTTACGCAAGCCAAAAGCCCGGCCCTTGCCCATCTCTAGTCTGTACTGAACATTCATCCACTTCACACTAGCACTCGAACAATTGTCCGTATATACGTTGGAAACCGTCGACTTTGGTGAAGCAATTGGATCGTGTATACCTTGCATTATGTCGACTTTGGCGCCTTCTCGCGGTTTTCGCAATTAAGTTGCCAAAATGCACGGGGCGATTCATATTAGGCATAAACATAGACGAAGAAACTTCGAAGCAAAATTTAACTTGGTATCGGGTTTCGAAACGAGTACTTTTTTCGATACCTACTCAGTATTTCCCAATAAATACTAAAGGCCCGTCCACATACAACTTTGGCGTTGCATTGGCGTTGGCGTCGCTTCAAGAGCTGATTAAAGGTTTGTGTTGGCTTTCATATAAACTCTGTGTAATATTGTTTTTGATGTGAACCTTGGGTAATACCGTCCTTTTATGTAAGCCCTGTGTAATATTATTTCGATATTAACCTTTTATCAATGTACCACCCCTATCCCTGATCGATAAATGGCAACTAGTTATCGATGTGCGACAGAAATCTAGGAGCACTAAGCCATTTGCGATCTGGAAATAGAGGGAAACACACGAAAGTGTGAGTATTTAATTTATCGTAATTTATATGACATAATTTTGTAAATCCTTATAGGAAATAAAACTCATCACCACATTTTCACTTATACGTAGTTGCTGGTGTTTTATTTACCCCCTCACCAGATCGGGAATTAACAGTCTGATTATGCATACTTCGGATAACTTCGCACAACTTACAAAACTTAAGGCTGATTATGCTACGCATGCAACCAAATTTATCAGAACTACCAACCTTATGCATCGACGCATTAGGGTTATTCACGGAGTGATTGACACCGTGACAGTTGAATTTTGGTTTCTTTAGGAAAATATATTTGTTTACAGAAAAATTTATTTCTCCTCCTTCTTTATTGGCGCTGTAACCGCTTAAGCGATTTTGGCCGAGTCCAAAACAGCACGCCAGTCATTTCTCTTCTGTGCTAACTGACGCCAATTGGAAATGCCAAGTCCTCCACCTGGTCTTTCCAACGCAGAGGAGGCCTTCCTCTTCCTCTGTTACCAGCATCGCGGCCCGCGTTGAATATTTTTAGAGCAGGAGCGTTACTGTCCATTCGAACGACATGGCCAAGCCAATTTTAATTCGCTGCACTATATCTATATCGTTGTAAAGCTCATACAGCTCATCGTTAAATCGTCTGCGATATTCGCCATCACCAACGCGTAAAGGTCCGTAAATCTTTCGCAGAATCTTTCTCTCGAAAACTCCAAGAGCCGCCTCATCAGATGTTTTCATTGTCCATGCCTCCGCGCCATACACCAGCACAGGCATGATGAGTGACTTATAGAGTGTGATCTTTGTACGACGAGAGAGGACTTTACTTCTCAATTGCCTACT
>NW_023458557.1:40254451-40258126 GCF_013731165.1 Rhagoletis pomonella
GGATCGCGCATTTGTGGTATCTGAAAAAAACTAAGGACAGGAATGTAGTGGAGCGATGAAGAGAGCGACGAGCAAAACGTACTTTCAACTAAAATGCTGATATACATACCTAAGTACATATGTATGTATGTGCATAGATACGTATGTGCATACATAGATACGTATGTGCATAGATACATACATATGTGCATAGATACGTATGTGCATAGATACGTATGTGCATAGATACGTATGTGCATAGATACGTATGTGCATAGATACATATCTATGTAAGTGTCCGCATATATTTTTTCTCGTCACTTGTTCTGTCGCATCACTGCAGCAAAACCAAGTTGTGAGGAAAACCCTGACGATATGCGTAGAATTGAAACCATGGGTTTGAAGATAGCGCAAATTGATGTGAAAATTTCAATTTCATATTAAATATATTTATGTATGCATATGTACATATGTTAAAATGTAGTTTCGATTTAAAAAAAATCGGATGAAGTTTTTCTTTCGCCATTCATACACCTCTAATTTCAGTATTTATTAAAAAACTCAATGAAATTCAAAAACTCTATCTTGCATTTGGGTTTACTCAATACCAATTTGAGCTGTCGCAGTTTTATCAAAAAAAAAAGTTATCAATAGGTAGGTTCAGAAGGCGCAGCAGTTGAGCGCAACCGTTGCTAAACAAAAATCAGTGATCGTTATGCGTCTTTTGAACGACTTCATACATTAGCTGTCAAATTCAACTCTCAAAGGTACACACCAACATGTTGTCTCAAATGATCAGAAAAATATTACGATCATCTAACACGCAACTATTCAGTTGATCAGAAGTACGCAACAACGCGTTCAGAAGGTGCAATCGCACCAGTTACTGAGCTGTTTCGCCTTCTGAACGTGCCAAATGAAAATTCGTTTCTCTTGAAATCAAGTTATATGGCTGCGTATGTATGTACATAAACCGAAATTTTTTTTATTTGTAAAGGCTCTCAAGAAAAACTAAAAATTCGTATAAAATTACGCACAATAAATGGAAAATAAATTTTCTTCTATAAAAAATTTCTTAAATCAGTATGCAGCTCTTAAGGAAAAAATGCTCGTACATCTCGTCGCTACCATGTCCAACTATCGAATGTGAAAATCTGCACTTTTCAAAATTTTGATTTGCCACTAATAATTTTATTTCGTATAGCAGCATTGCTTAAGTTATTGTTTTTGACAACTTATTTGTTGGTTAATGACTGCAAATAGTTTTATAGAAAATTAGGAGACGAGAAATAATACTTTCATAAAAATTTAAGTACATACATAGATTTAAAAAGCTGCTTGAATACAAAAGTTTTATGAAAATGTCACATTAAACAACTGTCTAAATCTACGTTATTTTTTATAAATAAGGCCGTAAACATTTCCTTACATCGTCGATTTCCATATTCTATTTTTACTCTTTCAATTTCACTGACCAGCGCTGCAAACGATATCAACTAGTAGGCTAACAACCAGAATTGAAATTTAATACGCAAGTACTTACCGTACTACAAGTATACAGAGAGTAGATTTGCTACTCCCTTTCGGCAGCAGCAAATACCTCTCGTACGCGATGAGGGAAAGTAGAGTACGTACTTTGGTGGAGTAATAGCAAGTACGTCAAGTATTTACTCTCTCAACGCCAAGTAGTGTATGTATGCGGAAAAAAAGTAACAATGTGTTGGGAGTAGAGTACAATGCAAGGAGTACTTATTGAATGAAATGCGGCAAATACAATTGCGCTGGACTCTAATATGTACCTTTATATAATCCGTTGCTTTGTGTGGAAAAATAGTTGGTGTTAGCTTAAAGAGCTTCGATACATAAAAACCGTAAAACCGGCCTACTTACATACTGTTGGTTACATGTACATACATACATACGTATGCACATATGTAAATAAGTACATACAGTATATTTTGCTTTGCTGCCTCTATGCTTAAGTGCACATTTAAAATACCTACCTCAAAATGCGCATCAGAGGCATTATTTTTAACATTTATAAGGAAACTGCTCCGATAGATGCATTTAGCATACCCGCACATTGGCGATACCTGCCTTAAAAATTGTGCGACTACCCAGCAAAAAACACGATTACCATAGAAACGAAAGTGGAAACGAGCTAGGCGATGGGAATCGCTTACCCTTTCGCTTCAAGAAGGCCTTATTTTAACATGGGCATGTCATTGGAGGTAAGCCCTTACCCGCAGCATTACCTTCAAACGAAGGGAGAACGCATGGATAAACAGAATCCAGAGAAGCGAACAAAGAATGCCTTACAGAGAAACTAATGTAGAATGCCTAGATAAGTACATACTTATTTATATTAAATTGAAATCAGAAAATGTCTTAAAAGATTAAAATTAATTAAAATTTTTATAAATCAGCTTTTATACATACATATGTATTTATTTAGGTATTTAGATTTTCTTAAAAATCGGTATGTACATGCATGCATATTTAACTAAGCTTAAAATTGTACTTCCTCACTCTTGTACTTCACTTCATTGACTGACTTCAACTTCGCTGCAAATTGAACAAAGCAAAACATGATTTTAATGCGAGACAAATTTCCACAGAAAGTAACGGTAGAATAAGAATTTTTGGGTATTCGTTCTATTTTTCAGCTGACTACGATGCAGCATTCTACTTTGCATTCTCCGAAATGAAGCAAAGAAGCGAGGCAAATAAAATATTGTAGGACATTCTACTTTGCATTTCCGGAAATGAAGCAAAGAAACGAATTAGAAAAAAAATATTATAGGACATTCTACTTTGCATTCCCCGAAATCAAACAAAGAAGCGAAATAAATAAAATATTGTTGGACATTCTACTTTGCATTACCGGCAATGCCTAAAAGAAGCGGAAAAATTCGAAGGCATTATAACGCTATGCCTTCTAGAACACGTTACCACTAAAAGCGATTACCGATTTTTTGCTGGGTAGATGCTCGAGGAATATTTCTGCAACAAAAATAAAATTTTGAAAAAAATGTCGCTAACGTTATTTGGGCGATTAGGGCTCGATATGTAGTTATTTACATACATAAAAGTTGAAATCTGTAATAAATATTTGTTTATATTTGTAACTTACAAGTTAACATATGTATACTCTATTTGTATTTTTATTTATCCTGGGGCTGTACACTTCCTGTATCTTGTTTGCTGAGAGGATATAAAAAAATATTTAGCATGTGCTTTGCTCCTAGCATTTCTCTGACTTTTACATGCTTAAGTACATGAATACACAAGAACTTCTACATATGTATTTATCTACCATTGTAGTTACTTAGAGTATATAAAGATTTGTTTGGCCAGCAGCTGGCATTGTTTCAGAAATATATACATACATTCATATACATATGCACTTGTCTATTTATGTATGTATGTAATTAGATATGATGTTTTAACTTTTTCTGTAGATTTAACTTGTCTCGTTCATTTATATATATGTACATAGATACATGTGTACATATAAATATGCCAGCAGCTGGTTTTAATACGCACATTAATTACTTCCTGATATTTTCTCTCACACTTATTCAGTTTTTCCATTTTACAATAGTTTAGTTCCCCCTTTTTACAACAGCCTCTCCAGATCCTCACTTTCAGCTTCACTCGTGAACGAGTCTGTATCAGTAAAATAATCTTCCCCCC
>NW_023458557.1:40258226-40259815 GCF_013731165.1 Rhagoletis pomonella
TTTTCCTTACCGACTTCGTATCCTGCTATTCCTATTAGGATACCGTGTAATACGGTTTTCCACCATGCCATTTTCAAAAAGAAAATTAAAGTCGTTATGTGTATATTTTTATTTATTTATTTACTGAAAAGAATCTCTTACAATTTAATTTAATTCTCATTAGGGAATACCATCCTCATCATCCTACATGTTTCTTCTTCTCTAGTTGTAGGCTTTTCCACATCATCTAAAGTAGGTTCCCTAGTCATACCTATTAGACTCCATAATTCTCTTAAATAAGCTAATTCTCTCTCTCTCTCTCTAACTTTTAAAGTTGCGTTTTGATCCCCCTTAAGTGGGTTTTTAGAAAAATCCTTCGACATTCCAATTTACTCAGTTTGTTATTAACAAGTTTTATTATTTTCTGAAAAATTAATTATTTCTTAACATATTTTTTTTTCTTCTTTTAATCTTAGTCTATCAACCGTATTTGTTGTTAGATTCAGTAGCCTAAAAGTTTCGGCTATTTCTTTCTTTTTTTTGAATTGTTTACCTCCCCGTCTCCTTTTGTGGATTTTTATAGGGGTAGGTATTTTAGGAATTTCTTCCTTTTTATTAAGCTTATTCCGTCGCCGATACTCTTCTATGGTAATCGGCGTCGGACCTTGCTTTGCAGTGTTACGACTCTTAAGGATTTTTTCGGAAATTTTTATGAATTCCTTTATGGTGTCTTCGCACTTTTTAAATACTCTATTGAATTCCTCCTGAGTCGTAATCTCCTGCATACTTATGTAAAAAAAAATTTGAATGCTTATAAGAAGCTCTTTTTTTCTTTGTTTTTTTTTTTAATTTATTTTTTACATTTTTTTTTTTTTTTTTTTTAAATTTCCTAAGCAAAATTACAAAAAAAAATTTCCTAAGCAAAATTACAAAAAAAATTTCCTAAGCAAAACTAATTTTGCTCTTGGTTAAGCGGCCATGAGGCGTGCTCAATTTATCTTAACTTATTTATACTATCCTTTTTAATTATTTTTTTTTGCTGCCTTGGAGGGGTCGGGCTGTGCTGCCAGTCAGATTCCTTCAAATATTCTACCCTTTTATGCTATCGAAGCTCTGGAATCATCATTTGATAACCCAAGATATGAGAAGATGTTCATCCGGAGATTTCGCAGCTACGTTTTGAGCGAATAGAATCACAGCAGGAGCTTCATCATCCTGCACGTATGTTACCAAAGAAAAATTAGCCTTAGTGCCGTTGTAAGGTGTTATAACAGTCCGTGATGTGTCACTATTTTGAAAATGCTTTACACTGTGAGAATTATCACTGATATCCTTCTGATTCGGTGCTGCTACATGCTCTAGCGGGAGTATGTTTACTTCTAGAGGTTCACTGCTTATTTTCGAATTACCATCCTAGCCGACTTTATATTTATTATACGATTGTGAATCTTTTGTAAAAATTGACTGTGAAAACCCGAGTAAAGTGAACTATTTAGAATCTATTTGCAATTTCTTTTTCTCAGTGGCGCGCGGTCTTTTTAGCGGTTTTGCTTATTGAGCAAATTTTTCCGCTGACTAACGACCGAAGCCTGGCAGGATCGCCATGTAAA
>NW_023458557.1:40259915-40262920 GCF_013731165.1 Rhagoletis pomonella
TCAGAATATTTCGAGAATGGTATCAAAGCAACTGTTTTTCGACAAATGTTCTTATAGTTGCTCTTACTTAACTGGAGCCTTCTAAATTCAATGGCGTCCTCAGTTTCACCCTATTGGCTCCACTTTTCGAGATAGCGGTACTTGAAACTTTGCTTACATTTTAACTATTTTATAAAAAAAAGTCCCTGGGTTTTGAAGATATTTTACTAAAATTTTGCACATAACCGTTTTTTAATATTACCTTAACTATTCCATATCATCATCGAAATCGATCCACTAAAACATATAGCTCCCATACAACTGATTGATCAGAGACGTTGTTTTGCGTTATAACTCCTTCACTTAAACAGGTTAAAATTTAGTATACTTAGGTTCAATTTAACATATAGCACGCATACAATTTATTATTCAGATATGAAGTTAGAGTTATAGCGCAAAAACACATATCTGAGTAATCAGTTGTATTGGAGCTATATGTTAGTGTTAACCTATTTCGATAATTTTAAGGAATAATTAAGGTAATATTAAAAAACTGTTATGCGCAAAATTTGAGTAAAATAACTTCAAAACTGAGGGAGTTTTTTATAAAATAGTTAAAATTTAATCAAATTTTCAAGTACCGTTATCTCAAAAACCGGAGCCTATCTGATAAAACATGGCATGCCATTGAATTTAGAACATCCCAATTAAGTGAGTTCAACTTTCAAAATCTTTGCTCAAAGTTTACAACTTGAACAGCGTAATTTCAACCCAGCTTATTCTTTTGTTTTCTATTTCATGCTTATTTCTCGTCTAACTTTTGAAGCATTTGATGAAAATGAATTACACTTATATTAATCGATTTACTAAGAGATTACGAATAAAATGATATATAAAACATAGGTGTGCGCACAAATTTAAAAATTAAAATTTTTGTTTTGAAAGTGTACCTATTTTTTAGATTTGCCGATATATGTACATAAATCTCGCGATAGTTTACCTCAGGCGATACTGTTCGCTATACGGTACTGCAAATACATACAATAATACGTTCAGTTGGAAAAATTTTATAACTTTGTACATAATCAGTATTAAAGTGGTCAATATTTTGTTTGATTTCAACATTTTTCTTGGTCGTTAAATTTGTGTGGATAAAGCGGCTTGTGATAAATTCGGGTTATTGCCAACCAAATTAAAGGTCTTCAATAAAATTATTTTGGAAATTTGGCAAACTTATTGTGCCCCGTTGAATTAAAGGTTTATTACAAACCATTTTAAATATTAAACGATTTACTCGATTTTAACTTGAAACAAAAAGTATATTGCATACAGTTTTAAGTCACTAAAGGCTAAGATATATTGCATATCTCTCGTTGTTGGTTTATATCGTTTGATTAATTAACAATTCACAATGCCACTTACCAATGAAAATAGCGAAGCTGTAGCGCTTTCACTTGCTACATTAAAGCAACAGCGGTCTTCTTCCCGCAAAAATATTACTCGCATCAAAAATTTGCTTGATGATACTACGACCGTATGGAACCCAATAGACCTTGAGTGCAGGCTAGATATTTTAAATTCGTATATTAAAAAAAATAATGGCCTATCAATCAGAAATCGAAAAGATAGATACGGAGGATGATAGGCGCGGTGAACTAGAAGATTTATGCGTTTCTGTAAAACCGAAATTACTCTCTTTACTTGGCCGAAATAGAAGTCGTGATAGTTCAGTTCTGGAAAACACATTTAGTGTTGCAATTCCTCCAGCAAATCGTTTGCCCAATTTGAAGTTGCCGGTTTTCAATGGCAAGTATGCCGATTACAAAAACTTTATTGGCACTTTTACAAATTTAGTACATAACGAGCCCTCCCTCTCAAATATTGAAAAGTTTAATCACTTAATTAGTTGTTTATCGGGCGAAGCTCTGCACACAGTAAAAGCATTTCAAGTTACTGAAGCAAATTATACGAAAGCGTTAGAGAGATTGGCTGAGCGATATGATAAGAATGCTTAATATTCTTTGACAGTATAGAGAAATATTTAATATATCAGAAATTGTGAATCCGAATGCGTCCCTCCTCCGCAACGCCGTAGATACGATTTCGGCCATTTACGACTCGCTTCACTCACTAGGCACCGAGTGTGACATAGTTAATGCACTTTTCATTCATTTAGCCATGTCTAAGGTTGATGGGCCAACAAGGGCAAAGTGGAACGATCAGTTAGATTACTCAAAACTGCCAACATGGAATGATTGCGCTAAAGTTCTCATAAGGCGTTGTCAATCACTAGAAGTTAATGAGCATAAGCCAGCTAAACCTTCGAATTTCAAGAATGGCAAACCTATAGAACGGCGTAATGAAAAAGCATCATTTAGCTTAACCGAAGCGAATGCCAATAAATGTTCATATTGCAAAATAAAGGGACATTCAATCATAACTTGTAGTTCGGTTGCAAATATTGTAGTAGGAGAAAGATTTAATTTTGCTAAGAAAAACGCGCTTTGTATAAATTGTTTAAAAATGGGCCATAGCGTTTCTTCTGGCCGCTCCGCGCGCTGTCGGGTTTGCCAACGTCCACATAATTCGCTACTTCATAAATATGAGACAGCTTCAACTGCACAGAATGCTCCTTCCGCCACAAACAGACCTCAAGGTTCAGTAAGCCATGTTTCGGTCTCAGAAGAGGTTGTCATACTGGCAACGGCTCTAGTTAATATCAAAAACCAATGCGGCGAATACATAGTTGCTCGATTGTTAGATTCTGGATCACAGATAAATTTGATTAGTGAAGAGACAGCGAAGAAGCTTAATTTGAAAAGAGAGCTCAAAGAACTGCAAATAGCTGGAGTTGGGCAAATTGAGGCCAATATTAAGGGCAAAGTTTCAACTTCAATAAAATCTCGCATTAATAATTATGAGGAAAGTGGTGAATTTTGGGTCATTAAATCAATTTCGGGCTATCAACCTAAAGAAAATATAGCCACTGTTGATTGGAATATTCCACCTAATGTGGAGTTAGCAGA
>NW_023458557.1:40263020-40265646 GCF_013731165.1 Rhagoletis pomonella
TGCTGCTGCAAATTAGTGCCTCGCTCGCAACGACGCCCTCGCGAGGGCAGAGCTAATGAGGCCCTCGTTTGCTTACTCGATCGCTGGCTGCTCAGCGCATGCGCTCGTACTTAACGAGTGCTCGTTTGGAAACAGCCTCGCTTGTTGCTCGTGAGTTGCACAAGCTCAGAGAAAACCAACAGCGAGTGAGGGGCTAAAATGAGGCAAATCCGTACCCTGATTTTAATACTACTTAAAATAAAACGTGGTGACTTAAAACACATCATGGGTAGGCCTACTTTGCGAGCATATAACATGAGAAAACGTCGATGGCAAGAATCCGAATGTGACAAAAATGAACGCTTGGAGCGCAATAGAGTGAAAAATAAAACACAACGGCTTAAAGAAACTCAAGAATGTCGTGAAGAAAGGCTTTCAAAATTGCGGAGTTATGTTGAAAGAAAACTGAATCAGGAAAGATCATCGTTTATCCCAAATTCAGGAACGTCTTTCTAACGAGACAGCAGAGCAGCGCAAACAGCGCATGCTCGCAACTCGCGAACAGCTGTCTAATGAAACCCCTGAGCACCGCGAGCATTTATTCCTAATCGAACAACGTCTGTCTAATGAGACAACAGTACAGCGCGAACATTGTGTATCCCTTAATAAGAAACGTTTGTCTAATGAGACAGCAGTGCAGCGCGAACATCGTGCATCCCTTATTAAGAAACGTTTGTCTAATGAGACAGCAGTGCAGCGAGATCATCGTGTATCCTTAATTCAGAAACGTCTGTCCAATGAGACAGCAGTGCAGCGCGAACATCGTGTATCCCTTATTAAGAAATGTTTGTCTAATGAGATAGCAGTGCAGCGCAAACATCGTGTATCCCTTATTAAGAAACGTTTGTCTAATGAGACAGCAGTGCAGCGCAAACATCTTGTATCCCTTATTAAGAAACGTTTGTCTAGTGAGACAGCAGTGCAGCGCAAACATCGTGTATCCCTTATTCAGAAACGTATGTCTAATGAGAGCAGTGCAGCGCGAACATCGTGTATCCCTTATTAAGGAACATTTTTCTAATGACACAGCAGTGCAGCGTAAACATCGTGTATCCCTTATTCAGAACTTCTTTCCAATGAGACACCAGTTCAGCGCGAACACCGTGTATCCCTTATTCAGAAACGTCTTTCTAATGAGACAGCCATTCAGCGCAAACATCGTGTATCCCTTGTTCAGAAACGTCTTTCCCATGAAACAGCAGTGCAGCGCGAACATCGTGTATCCCTTATTAAAAAATGTTTGTCTAATGAGGCAGCAGTGCAACGCGAACATCGTTTATCCCTGATTCAGAAACGTCTGTCTAACGAGACAGCAGTGCCGCGCGAACATCGCTTATCTTCAGCCCGACGCCGATTTGCTCAAGTAATTTTTAATGAAAATGTTGAAGAAAGGGACATCAGGCTCAGAAATATGCGTGCACGCGACCAAAGAAGACTAACGAATATGGAAACGATTCAAGTCAGCGATAAACGTGTTTTCTGACGTAGCATGCCCTATTTGAAAAAAATGGTATACCCTCAGCAGCGCGTTACTACGCCGACCAAAACATGTTAGAATTTACTCCCTGCTGATTTACTGGCTTTAGAAAACATTCCCCCCTATTCTGGCTGTCGTAAGTCGTTCGCATCGACAGTCGTTCGCTGAATTATGTCGTAAATAAAAACATTAACGGCAGATTTTAACACGTTTTCAATAATTTTTCAATTCGAAGGGATAATAGGAATAAAAATTTGTAATGGATTATGTCACTGGTTGCCTCATAACGCCGATGAATATCTCAAACTTCGACGAACGACTGTCGTTTCGACAATGGGAATACGGTCACATGTACTCGATGTGCAACAAATATTAAGAAACGAAAAATTCCTGCTCAGGCATTTTGGAATAAAATGACGGTTTTTAAAAAGCGGACGGAAAATTTAAAAAAATGTTTGCTAAGGATTGTACCGTTTTTACAAATAATTCGTGTACAAAATCCGTACAGTCAAGATTGGTGAAAGGGACAAGTTGTTCCCTTCGCCAAAGATATTGTCGAGTTAGCTGAGCAACTTCCGCTTCAACCTCAACAAACTGGCTTAGTAATAATAACAGAAAACCTTGAAAATTTAGAACGTTCAAGAGAATTTCAGGTCGATATGGCAAAACTAAATGGAGCATTGCAATTGTAAATTAAAGAAATGCTTACGTGTAGCGTGTACACAAAATTTCTTGCACTAATTTACACTAATACTTACAAACTACAAATGTGCATATGGTATGCTAAATCAGCATATGTGTCATAGTTATTTTGGCAGTCGCACTGACAAACTGACGCTGACGATCTGTTAAGCTGATCGTCACGTGAGTTTGTCAGTGTGCCTGTCTTGAGTAATGCAATTGGCAAGGGTAAACTGAACTGTGCCTTTGAACGTTTGGTGTTGAACTCCTGCTGAGTTCATTATGACTTATGTGGGTCATGATGGCATTGACATCGTGTGCGGTCGATATTTGTAAATGCATTAGAGTGGTGTATTTACTGTACTACTACACCTTCCGCCTTAAAAAAAAATGGATCTATATAATTGCAGTCAATTCTATATATCCATT
>NW_023458557.1:40265746-40277795 GCF_013731165.1 Rhagoletis pomonella
TTTTTTTTTTTTTTTTTTTTTTTTTTTTTTTTTTTTTTTTTTAGAACATGATGTGTCATATTTTGTTTCTTTGGCTTGTGTGCCTGTTTAACCAAATGAGTAAACTGGAGTGCTTATTGTTTGGTTGTTTTTTTTTTTTTGTTATTACTAGTGGTGTTATACTGCTTTAAGTCTATTCTATGAATTATGATTTCTTTATTGTTTTTATTGCTATTTCCTATGCTATGTGGTATTAAAGTAAGATTGTTATTCTTATCAATATTTTTAACTTTGTAGTGTCCGTTATATCTATTCTCTAACTTATGGGAGGCCTCTTCTCTAACTAATGCTAAATCTCCTATGTTTATTTCCTTACTATAGCTACTTTTATCATAATTCGTTTTTTGCTTTTCTTTAGCCTCTTGGACTAATTTCCTAGCTCTTTGCTGGGCTATTTGAAGTCTATATTTTACCTCTTTGTCGTATGCTTCGTGATTGTACAAAGGGCTGATTTTATTTTCTTTTAAGAAATCGTAGTTCGGTGGGATTTTTGCAAATATTAGTTCAAATGGGCAATATTTGTGTGTGGTAGATGGCGTCGTATTGTAACAATACGCGAAATACCTGAGGTATTCATCCCAATCGTCTTTGTCACTGGATATGTATGAACGTATGTATTCATTGAATGTCCGGAGACTGCGTTCTACAGTACCCGAAGTTTGATGATGATACGGTGTTGAAGTTTTATGTTCAATTTTTAACAATTTACACAGTTCTTTGAATAATTTGTTTTTGTATTCTGTGCCCATGTCTGTCGTGATTGTTTTCATTTGTCCATAAATCAAGATGAAATGCTCGAACACGGCTTTAGCGACTGTCGTTGCGTGTTTGCTTGGGACTGGGATAGCTACCAAGTATTTGGTTAGATCGCATATAATGGTAACTGCATACTCGTTTCCATTTATCGACTTCGGTAATGGTCCGACTGTATCGATTTGTACAATATCAAATGCCTTCGGAGGTGTCTCCGTTATTGTCATTTGTTCTTTTATATGCTTGTTAGTCTTATTTTTCTTACAGTGGATGCAGTTTTTTACGTATTTTCTTACGTCATTTTTCATATTCAGCCAGCTATACTTCTGCTTGATTTTGTCTGTCATGCGATTTATTCCTGGGTGGCCACCACTGATAGGATCGTCATGATATTTATGCAGAATTTCTTTAATTTTCCCGGGATTTGTCACGTATATAACCTCTGGGGTCAGTGCGATTGTTAGATTTTTGAGAACTTTGTTACCCATTTGTATAAATTTGCCTACTGCAGTATAATTTCTTTTAAACAATTTGTCCCCTAAGGACAACTGTATTTGTACAAGTCCTAAATTGCCGGCATCTTTTTCAAGCCTGGTAAAGAATTGTCCTAAGTCAATCTTATCCTCAACAATTAGGTTGCTTGTATCCAAATTGCTACAAATTTTCTTTCCTTTTTTGAAATATAATTTCGGAGGAGTAAAAACGAGCTCGACATGTCTTTTTACTTCAAATTTATTTAGCGCTTCGTATATTCTGGGGTTCTCTTTGTGACTTTCTTTATTTTCAGTATTACTTGTGCTGATGCTTTTTGCTGCTGATCTTGTTGTTATTTTCAATATTTTACTTGCTTCCACTGACATATCTTTTAAGTTTGTGATTGTTATGCGGGATAATGCATCCGCAATGTGGTTTTCCTTTCCGGCGACATACTCCACTTCGAAATCGTACTCTTCTAAATCGAGTCTTACTCGTGTCAGTTTTGATGAAGGACTCTTCATTGAGAATAGGTATGTTAAGGGACGGTGGTCGGTTTTAACTAGAAATTTTTTGCCATAGACATATGGTCTGAAGAAGGTTATGGCCCAATGGATTGCGGCCAATTCCTTTTCTATTGTGGCTTTGTTGATTTCACCTTTTGTGAATGACCTGGAAGCGTAGGCAATTGGTAACTGTTTGCCATCGTGTTCTTGGCTAAGGACTGCCCCACAAGCGTACCCACTAGCGTCTGTTGTTATGCAGAATTCTTTATCGAAATCTGGGTATTGCAGAAGTTTTGGACTAATTAATGCTTCCTTTAAGTAGACAAAAGCTTTTTGACATTCTTCTGTCCATTCGAAGGAAACATTGTTTTTGCAAAGCCTAGTTAATTTTCGTGAGTGTTCTGCGAAATTCGGTACAAATCTTCTGTAATAGTTGCAGAAAGCCACGAATCTCTTAACTTCGTCCGCTGTTTTTGGTGTTGGGTAATTTTGAACTGTTTCAAATTTGCTCGGATCGGGTAGTATTCCCTTGTTTGTGCATTTATGTCCTAAATAAGTTACTTCTTGGCTGAAAAATAGGCATTTATCTGGATGTAATTTTAGGTTGAATTTTCTGCAAGTGGAGAATACGTCTCTTAAATTTTTTGGCATGTGGTTTTCAGAACAACCTAATACAACTAAATCATCCATGTAGAGAAATGCTTGAGATGGCTTGAGGCCTGCAAATGCTAGGGTCATCATTCTTTGGAATGAATTCGGTGCTACTTTTAATCCGTAGGGTAGTCTTTTGAATCTATAGGTGCCATTATCGGCTGTAAATGAGGTTATATCCCTGGAGTCGGGGTGTAATTCGATTTGATGAAAACCTGACAAAATGTCTAGGCATGAAAAATATTTTGCTCTTCCAAGTTGGTCTAAAATATCGTCAATTCTTGGAAGTGGGAATTTGTCTGCTGCTAGCTTTTTATTTACTTGTCTGTAGTCTACCACTAATCTCCACCTTTTTTCTGTTTTTCCTGGGAGTGATTTTTTAGGGACTAATAAGATTGGGCTATTATATTCTGATATAGAGGGTTCTATTATATCATCTTCTATTAACTTATTTACCTGTTTGCTTATTTCTCCTCTTTGCGTTTGAGGCAATCTATAATTTTTTATGTAAACAGGAGTGTCATCCTTCATGTATAATTTTTGTTTATAAAAATTGTTAGAGGAGATTGGTTCAGTTTCTAGTGCAAATATGTCTATGAATTCTGTGCATAGTGTTGTTAACTGAGAGTTGACAAATTTTGGAAAGTTTTTTGTTAATCTTTTTAATTTCTCTGTATCGTTGCAATTTTTATCGTGTGTGGAGTTTCTTGGTTTTCCGTCTGGGTGCAGCTGCGCACGTTACGGGTCTGGTTGTAAGGTCTATTGCCATTTTGAGCTTGTGATCCTCTTCGGTTATTATTATTATTGCTGTTGGACCTCGAGTTATTGTTGTATCTCGGCTGCGGTCTAAATCTCCTACTTTGGTAATTTCCATAGTTGTTACCTCGGTAAGCTCCACGGAAATTACTCCGGTACTGACTCTGCTGTCGTAAATTCAAAATTGTGTTTGAGCTGCCCGTTATTTCGGTACAGCTGTTCGTAAATTTAGAGATTGCATCGTTCGTAGTTGTGAACATTCCCGCTTGCATTATCATTTTGACCTTGTCATTGGAGCAGTTTTTACACATTGCTTTGACTGCTGCTTGGGTTGAATATCTCGTTGCTAAGTCTGGGTTGAGTCCATCCGAGATATATGCTCCTTCCAATGACCTAGTAATTTTTTCTATTTCTGCTGTGTATTGATTAGCAGTTTTGCTACGTTGTTGGATGTTCAGTTTAGCGGTTAAAACTTCTACTGATTCACCCTTTATTGCGTTTTTTAATTTTGTTTTTATCTGTTCTATTGGGTTTTCGGTACTGATAAAATTTCTTGCCGTGCCTTTTAGCTTGGTTTTTATCATTGTTATCGCTAAGGCTTCGTGATCATCTTTGATTTGATCAAGTATATCAAGGGCATCTAGGAAACTGTGTAAGTTCTCCGGCTTACTATCAAACTCTGGTAGCACTGATGAAGCAGTTTTAATAAATTCGACTACAGTTTGTCTAACGGTTTCTTTTCTTCCACTGATGGAGTTTGGCTCAAGGAAGGTGATTGAATCGGGCTCTGAGCACGTTCTGATAAAATTGAGTTGAAATCGATCTGGAGTTTTTCCTCTACTGTGGTTGGTATTGTTACTTCTATATTGTGTCTAGCTAAAGAATATACCAACTTATCTCGTACGGCGAAGAAAAATTGGCGGACTTCTTTCTGGTGTTCTTTGGTAAGTATACGGTCTGTTGTATTGATCACCTGTCTTATTCTTTTTAGAGCTTCTAAAATTATGTTCAAATGCTTTACTACTGTTTCTATTTTTATAGTAGCATTTTTATTTATGCATTTGTACGATTTACTAGCTTTTGTTTTTTCTTCAGATAATGCGTCGTATATTTCTTGCCATTGGTTCATTTCTTGGAATATCGAATTTTTTGTTTAGACGCGTTGTTGTACCATGTTCAATTGTCTCAATTTATTCTTTATATAATTTTTTATTAGAATTGCAATTGCGACAATTAAAAATGTAGTTACGCATGCGAAAATAGTTAACCATTTATCTGAGATTTCTTCTTTGTTTTCTATACTGAGTTTTGGTTCATACCTGACCAGTTTATATTCAGCGTTTTTCTCTCCAGAATTTTCCTTACCCACTTCGTATCCTGCTATTCCTATTAGGATACCGTGTAATACGGTTTTCCACCATGCCATTTTCAAAAAGAAAATTAAAGTCGTTATGTGTATATTTTTTATTTATTTATTTACTGAAAAGAATCTCTTACAATTTAATTTAATCCTCATGAGGGAATACCATCCTCATCATCCTACATGGTTCTTCTTCTCTAATTGTAGGCTTTTCCACATCATCTAAAGTAGGTTCGCTAGTCATACCTATTAGACTCCATAATTCTCTTAAATAAGCTAATTCTCTCTCTCTCTAACTTTTAAAGTTGCGTTTTGATCCCCCTTAAGTGGGTTTTTAGAAAAATCCTTCGACATTCCAATTTACTCAGTTTGTTATTAACAAGTTTTATTATTTTCTGAAAAATAAATTATTTCTTAACATATTTATTTTTTCTTTTAATCTTAATCTATCAACCGTATTTGTTGTTAGATTCAGTAGCCTAAAAGTTTCGGCTATTTCTTTCCTTTTTTTGAATTGTTTACCTCCCCGTCTCCTTTTGTGGATTTTTATAGGGGTAGGTATTTTAGGAATTTCTTCCTTTTTATTAAGCTTATTCCGTCGCCGATACTCTTCTATGGTAAAGGCGTCGGACCTTGCTTTGCAGTGTTACGACTCTTAAGGATTTTTTCGGAAATTTTTATGAATTCCTTTATGTTGTCTTCGTACTTTTTTAAATACTCTATTGAATTCCTCCTGAGTCGTAATCTCCTGCATACTTATGTAAAAAAAATTTTTAATGCTTATAAGAAGCTCTTTTTTTCTTTGTTTTTTTTTTCAATTAACTGTTGACATTTTTTTTTTTTTTTTTTTAAATTTCCTAGGCAAAATTACAAAAAAAAAAATTCCTAAGCAAAATTACAAAAAAAAAATTCCTAAGCAAAATTAATTTTGCTCTTGGTTAAGCGGCCATGAGGCGTGCTCAATTTATCTTAACTTATTTATACTATCCTTTTTAATTTTTGTTTTCTTTGCTGCCTTGGAGGGGTCTGGTTGCTGTGCTGCCAGTCAGATTCCTTCAAATATTCCACCCTTTTATGCTATCGAAGCTCTGGAGGTCTGGTTGCTGTGCTGCCAGTCAGATTCCTTCAAATATTCCACCCTTTTATGCTATCGAAGCTCTGGAATCATCCTTTGATAACCCAAGATCATATATGAGAAGATGTTCATCCGGAGATTTCGCAGCTACGTTTTGAGCGAATAGAATCACAGCTGGAGCTTCATCATCTTGCCCGTATGTTACCAAAGAAAAATTAGACTTAGTGCCGTTGTAAGGTGTTATAACAGTCCGTTATGTGTCACTATTTTGAAAATGCTTTACACTGTGGGAATCTTTTGTAAAAATTGACTGTGAAAACCCGAGTAAAGTGAACTATTTAGAATCTATTTGCAATTTCTTTTTCTCAGTGGCGCGCGGTCTTTTTAGCGGTTTGCTTATTGAGCAAATTTTTCCGCTGACTAACGACCGAAGCCTGGCAGAATCGCCATGTAAATTAAAGAAATGCTTACGTGTAGCGTGCAACAAGAATTCATTTTTTATTTGAAATTACTTTCTTTTTATACAAAATTTCTTGCACTAATTTACACTAATACTTACAAACTACAAATGTGCATATGGTATGCTAAATCAGCATATGTGTCATAGTTATTTTGGCAGTCGCACTGACAAACTGACGCTGACGATCTGTTAAGCTGATCGTCACGTGAGTTGGTCAGTGTGCCTGTCTCGAGTAATGCAATTGGCAAGTGTAAACTGAACTGTGCCTTTGAACGTTTGGTGTTGAACTCCCGCTGAGTTCATTATGACTTATGTGGGTCCTGATGGCATTGACATCGTGTGCGGTCGATATTTGTAAATGCATTAGAGTGGTGTATTTACTGTAATACTACACAATGGTTGTTGGCTAATAACGCGCTTTACAGAGATGTTCGTGCGGCATTCTCCAATATCATAGACCTGTCCTTTATTGCAGAAATTGCGGAAGCATCTGATAATGTCCCCTCAGAACTCTTTCCAGAGTCGCGACAAACACACATTTTTAGAAGCATTGACGTAAATGTAGCTATTTTGCAAGGATCATTCCAACAAGGCAGTGAAAATTTTAGCTCTGAAACACGCGGAAAATGGTGTACGGTAATTGCAGTAGTCGCTTGCACTGGTTTTAACCTTTCCGATCCTAATACGTGGTGTAAAAGTTATATCGGTTATATTTTAATATTGGGAGACAAGTACTATCGTGACTGTATTGCTGCTCGAGTTAATCCAGATGAGCGCGAATTGAATCGCGAGTACTTAGCTGATACAGAATTCTTGTCACTAGTTGTCTTTCAAAGGGGTGGCTGTGGATTGTGGATCAGCGTTTAATGGACATATCGACAAAGATAACAGTGAAAATTTCCCTAACTAGAAAAACGCTTTACTTAGTTGTTTCCAAAACAATAATAATAATAAGTTGGCACTATTAACTTCCAATGCGATAACAGTCGCTGTGCATTGCAGAATCCAATCCGAAATGCCTACATATTGGTTATTCGATTCGCATGCCCGCGGGGCCAAAGGATACAGAGCCCCATTAAAGGGTACGGCCTGTTGCATGCATTTTCGGAATTTTGAAAAGTTATGTACCACTTTACGAAAAAATTTATATATTTCTCATAAATATAAAATGAGTTCTACAGAGTCCATGATGCTAAATGTTTATTGGTTGACACCTATAATAATATCAATGGAAATAGAAGATATTGAAAATCAATCGGTTAATCAGCAGCTAAACCGCATGTCGTTTTCTCACCATGCAAATCTGCCCCAAGTTCATAGTGATACGAATGACGAAGCAACCCGGTATTCCTTTACAACGAACATGCTCCGTACTATTGATGTATGTGTTCCTGACCTAAGCAACATTGTTTCCGTCGACCACCAGGAGACTAAAGTTAGACTAGGAGAAATCACTCGTAAAACAGCGCCACCCAATATAGAATGGGAGCGAAGAATGGAGGAATTAGGTTGGTAATATTTGTTTCCTGATGGAAAAAATGAATTTGGGAAGGAAAGAGATATCCCTATAACGGCTTTAGACTATTTTCAAGCTAGAGTTATGGGCTCAGAAGCACGATTCCAAAGAAATGATTATATGTTCTTTGCTTTGTCAGTTGCGAATACTTTCGAGCTAAATCCAGTGTTTCTGTATCCTGTAGAGTGAAGCAAGGACACGGGGAACAGACACCTCAAGTACTACTTATTAATATGTATCTTACTAAGAGGAATCTAAGAGGTTCTGCTTCTTACTGGCGACAGTGTTCTTCAGAGTTGATCGCCATGGTTAGAAGTCTTGGAGCTCCGACATAGTATATGACTTTTTCTTGCAACGATTTAAATTGGCCAGACATGATAACGGCGTTACTTATGGCTGATGGCGGCGATTTACGTAACGTTGAAGCACTATCATTTCACGAACGTTTACAACTGGTTCAGAAATATTCAGTGGTAGTTGCACGGCAGTTTACTGTACGTGTAAACGCTCTTATTCGGTATTTGAAAAGTAGTAATACATGCTTTGGAGGTTCTGTTGCAGATTTTTATATCGGATAGAATTCCAAAATAGAGGCAGCCCGCATCTACATATGTTGTTGTGGTGTGAGGGAAGCACAGATTTTTCCACCGAGTAAGACATATTAGTAATTGAGAGAGTTGTCTCATGTTCATTAAACTGTGACGATCCGACTCTGCGCAGTTTAGTTGGAAATTTGCAAATACATAAGCACACCGTCACCTGCAGGAAATATCGTAATGCTAGTTGCTGTCGATTTGACTATCCAAAAGCACCAGCAGACACTACAACTTGTTTAGGTCCTGATGAAGCACTATCTAAAAATGGTCGCTTTTGTATACTGAAAAGAGCAGCTAATGAAACCATGGTTAATAATTATAGTCCTGAGCTTCTTTCTCTGTGGGAGGGTAACATGGACATACAACCATGTGGTAACGTTAAGGGCTGTGGCGTATTATGTGGCAAAGTACGCTAGTAAAAGTGAGACTCATGTTACACGAGATTTAGTTCGGGAAGCAATCACAAAAGCCAAGACAAGTGGAGGTGCCGTATGGAACCAATTGTTTGCGGTATCAATGGCCATTCTGCGACTGGTTAGTGCTCCTAAATTATATCGCCTTTGCCATCTTCCACTTAAAATAAGCAGTCTAAAAGCAGTATTTGTTAATAGCTGCAAAGCATAATAGCGATTTCGTCTGCTGCGTTTCCACGGTGATGAAACAGAAATTTCGAATAACATTTTCGACTGTTACGTGCTAAGACCTGAACAGCTCGAGAACATAAGCCTCGCTGAACTCTCAGTTCGTTATGAGACTGTGTTATCTACCACATGGACTGAAGATGATGGCGACATAGAAATGAGGGGTGTAGACGAAGAGTCGTTAAGGTACATCAAATTGAGGGATACTAATGAGGATACGTAAGAAAGCCGCAATACTACGTACGCGGTACTACACTATCAACAGCGATAAAGAGGCATATTATTATAGCCTTCTTGTTTGCCATAACCCTTTCCGTGACGAAAATATACTTATGGTAGAAGGAGAATCGGCTGAACAATGGTTTTTAAGACGCCGCGCCGAGTTAAGACCTCTACTTCACAACGTTAGCTCCGAAGAATTTGCACATGCAGAGCAAGTAATATAGCAAGCACTTGCTCAAGCCGCATTCAACGCCGTTAGTGACACGCGTACTGAGATTACACGAGATGCCAGAACAATATATGCTGATGAACACATAATGTACGACCAAGATGACGATTGTGAAAGTTTCCAACAACGCACAGTAATGACAGACGATGTATTTGATGGAAACATTCTCAAATTGAATGTCGAGCAAAAAAGTCTTTTTCAAAAAATTACAGCAACAATTCAGAGAAATCTGAACGGCGAAGACCAAAAGTTACTACTATTTATTACTGATGGAGCAGATAGCGGTAAGTCTCTCGTGCTAAAACTACTTGTAGAGCACATCAAGCGTTGTTATGCTCCTACCTTAGACGTTTTGTTAAAACTTACTTTCGTCAAAGTAACATCCTTGACTGGAGTTACCGCACGTTTAATATTTGGCAAAAACCTAACGCAGTCCTTTATTTGCCTATTGAAAAAGGAAATGCTCGACAATATAGGCGAATGACTGGTCACAAATTGGAGCAAGAAAGGAGAAAGTGGCGCCACATTGATTGGTTGTTCATCGATGAAATTTCGATGGTATCTTACGAAAACCTTCTAATGATACATCCGATGCTTGAAACACAATACCCGGCGAAATTCGCCGAATTGGGCGATGCCGAACAGAATTGGAGCGGTAGCGAAAACAGCTGATACCATTTCGTCGCACTTTTAAGTTAGGTGACCATATTTTGAAAAAAAACTAAACCATGTTTAGAAATGATGAAATGATAACAAATATAAACATAAGGCAAGGGGGAATTATTATAAATTATTTTATTTTAAGCCAGATTTAACGAATCGAGTACTGTATTTTTCAACCATCAAAAATAATTCGTGTTACATGCTGTTTTCTTCTAAATCTTTGAAAGTAAAAAAACATACGGCCACCTTTGGCATGTACTGCCGCCATCGCCCAGCAGAGCGATAGAAATAAATCTATCGCCACGAAACGCCGCCGAGCGAACTTCGCATTTCGCTTTGGATGTGTTCAATTTCATATGCCGGCGGGTGTTCTAATTCTGACAGCGGTAACAGCAGTATGTTTCCACGGTGAGGTTGCAAAAATTTAAAAATAACGATCGGCTATTCGGAGAAATAAATATATTGATCTTTGGCGACATCATGCAACTGCCTCCTCTGAAAGGGCGCTGGTGTTTCATGCAACCTATATGGTGTGAATTAACACAAAATTTGCGGCAACAAAACGATCAAAGTTTCATTTGCGATTTGGGGAGTTGACCACTGCGGATTTGAAGTTATTGTGTGAAAAAAGAAACGTGCCGTTAACAGAGGAATTTGAAGATGGTGTTGTTATTCGCATTTATCCCACCGTTAAGTAAGTCGATGAATATAATCGTAAAATGACAACTGATATTGCTGTAAAAAACACAACCTATAAAATCCACGCAGTTGATGAATCACGTGAACCAGCCCCTTTTGACTTTGAATTTTAAAAATTAGAATTACTTCAAAAACTTATTTAAAAAATTGAGTCCAATGTAGGATAAAAGTAAGGGTATCATATAAAAGAAAAAATTCTGTAGAATTATAACAGAATCCATTTTTTGGTGTATAGGGACGAATGGTCACGGAAAATGTCCTTTACAAATTTAGTCCTTAAATATCCTTGAAAATTTGCAATATATTTTTTTAATTATTGGTTGAGGACTAATATACGCATGAACTCGTCATCGAATTTCGTCCTGCAAACTTTATTAACTCAACAAGATAAAATTTATTAAAAGCGCATTTTCAAAACCTATTCGTCCTTGTAAACCATAAATCTTTATTGTGTTAAAATTCTACAGAATTTTCTCTCTCATTTGGTACCCATATTGTTATTCTACATTGCACTGATTTTTTATATAATTCTTTGAATTAATCATATCTCTAAAATTTCTAAGTCCTTTTAAATATAATCATAAAACCCAGTTTTACTACATTTGGCCCATAGTTTCGTGCGCACATCGATTATTTTGTGTGTTTTGAAATTCGTTAATCGTTAGTTTGAAAATTTTCATTTTGATTTGATTCTGATTTTCCGCTTTCCGGGCTGTTTCAGTAATTCGGGAGCAAAAATTAGTCACTCTCTCACAAGTGTCAAAAATGTGTCAACACGTGCCAAAAGTGCCCAGTGCGTGAGGAACGAAAAAACACATTTCGTGCCCGGAATTAACAAATTAGCTCTAAACAATGATTTTATGTGGATTTATCTTATATGGATAATAAAATTAGCAAATATATACATATAACCTTATGAAAAAACGAATATCTTAGTATTTAAAAGGTTACCAAAAGAAATGTTTAGCATTTTTTCAGCATATGGTGATACGTGGTCAAGTCTTTTTAGCCCAAATACATATCATGCAATATTGTTATAGAGGCATTTCATGTCACGGTGCCAACTCTGTGCGCGACCTTTAAGGATTTTGATGAAAGTTAAAGAGATTGAAGGTCTAGGTGATATGAATATACGCGCAGTATATTTTTCCGATATGATGTAGGGTTGCCTATTTACACGGGACATAAATTTTAAGAAAACGTAATACATACCTTTCTTTAAAGTGCTGTATTTTGGAAACCATTTAACGAAACTTAATGAAAAAAAATGTGTTTCTTCCTTTTTATTATGGGCTTTAATTATAAATTTTTTACATTAATGTGCAACGTATAAAAAATGAAAAAAAGTAAACATTTATCTTTTTTTTTGGTTTTTGTAGCGATCACTTTGTAGAATATATTTTTTTTTT
>NW_023458557.1:40277895-40281217 GCF_013731165.1 Rhagoletis pomonella
CAAGCGGAATATTAAACACAACTCTGCCGAAAAATTCATTTTAGCTGCATTTAACCAAACAAAGGCGTTTCTGAGATCCCACAAAAACATTGTTATAACAGATGCTGACAAAGGCAATAAGACAGTAGCAATGTACGAATCGGAATACATTGAAAAGATAAACAAATTACTAGAAGACAAAAACACATACAAAACTTCAAGAACAGACCCAACGAGCACTCTGCAGAGAAAAAACAATAAAATAGTTGATGAGCTCTACAAAGCCAAACACATAAACAAAAGGGAAAAGCAGCTTCTCACCAGCACCGCAGCTGCAGCGCCAAGGCTATATGGCCTGCCGAAAATTCACAAACCGCAAGTTCATTTACGCCCCATTGCTTCGTCAGTCAAGGTCCCCTGTTACAAGTTATCCAAATATGTCGGAGAAATACTCAAGCCATTGATTTCAGAGAGATACAATGTGAAGAATGCGTTTAATTTGAAAGAGAGATTAACGAATATAAGTGTATGTGATGAAGATGTTTTAGTGTCGTTCGATGTCATCTCCTTGTTTACGAATATACCGACAATGTTAGCCACAAAAATTATTATGATAAAGTGGGACCAGATACAACGGACAACCAGCATTCCAAAACACAAATTCCAACAAATTCTTGACTTCTGCCTTAAAGATAATAACTACTTCATGTGCAATAACAAACTATACACCCAAACATTTGGAATGCCAATGGGCAACCCCCTCTCACCGACAATTGCCGACATCATTATGGACGACCTTCTGGACAACACCATCTCGGAGCTGAAACAACACTTCAACATTGACATCAAGTTTATCAACAAATATGTAGACGATATTTTTGCAATAACAAACCGCAACGACGTGAATACAATTCTAGAGACGCTAAACAAATACCACCCAAAACTTCAGTTTACCATGGAAATGGAAGAAAACGCGAGCATACCTTTCCTTGATGTCCGTATACACAAAAACAACAACAATATTGTTCTAAACTGGTACTCGAAACCAACGTCGTCTGGACGCCTGATTAATTATCTCTCCTCCCAACCAAGAAAATATAAAATCAACACCGCGAAAAATCTTATACACAAAATACTGACGATAAGCGACCAAAAATTTCACGAAGCCAACATAGAGAAAATACACAGCATTTTGAAAAGCAACAATTATCCCAATCACCTGATACGCGAACTAATAAAACAAGAAACAATGCGAATAGGAAATCAGCAAAATAAAACGCCGACCACAGCAACAGCAAATACACCAAAGAAGTACTACAGCGTCACTTACATCCCCAAGCTAAGCGAAAACTTTGATCGCAGCACATTAAAGGAACAAAACATAACTCTCGCCTACAAAACAAATAACACGTTAGCTAGAATCTACACAAGAACAAAAAAGCCCACTAGACAAACAGCAACAAAACAACGTTGTTTATGAAATAAAATGTAAGGGCAAAGAGAACGAAAACTGTGGTAAAGTGTACATAGGGACAACAAAACGCGCATTAGGTGTTCGCATAGCCGAACATCAAACAGATATAAGGAAACAAAAACACAGCACAGCCCTATCACAGCACATATTAAACAGCGGCCACACAGCTGATTTCACTAACACTAGGATTATTGACGAGGAAAAGAGGGAAATGACGAGATACACTTTGGAAAGCTTAAGAATATTAGAAAAAAGGGAGAATACGATCAACAAAAAAGAAGATACGGACAACATCGCGGCCGCCTACATGTTATGCATATCAAAATAAACAATTTAGTAATGACAAGACTACCATAGAGAATGGTACTGATTATGTGTATATGTATTAATATTAAGTTTAAAGTAAATGTTTAATATTATTGTGAGTATATGTTCTTTGTATTAGTCCATAATTGTTGTCTTTGTTTTTACAAACACATGTATGCCAACTTTTATTATTCATTTGAACATCTTTTGTTTTTTCGTTGTATTTCTTTGTTGGATTTAATAAACATAGTGGCCCCTGACGATGCTGGAAATTTCAGCGAAACGTTGGGCAACGAAGGTGGAATAAGTGTTGTATTTGCACCATTAAATAACAGATCACACCAGCCTACAAGTGTAAACATTTTTCTTTTTGATTTTTTTTTTTGATTATAGCATTTTTAATATTTTTTTTTTACATAAAAACATTGCCTTTAATGTCAACTTTAAGTACCCAAATTGGCGTAATGGGCTATGAAGGCGTATGCACTCTAGATCGTCGTAGATGAAATTTTGGCAAATTGTATATTTTTGAAAGAGGAAAGGTGTGTTAAAAACAAAAACAATATGAATAAATCATATTGACTTTACTTAAGGTCTGAAATCACGAAAATCCTTTCAAACAAATGGCAAAATTGAACTGTGCTGCAAGTTAACATGGCAAATCTGCACCCGACGGGATTGGAGGAAATTTTAAGAGACTATCAGCTAGAGCAAGTCCTCAGCTCCCGACGTCACAACAAATTCTTACACCCGAGACCCTCTACAAATGGGGTAAGAATAATTACGTGACTTGGTGACTACAAAGAAAGTAAGCAAATCCTTAAATATATGTAGATTCGCAAAGACACAATATATTCCAGGAACGCACAAATTTAATGCCTTTATACCCGAAATATCAACAACACTCATTGCAAACGAAAATTCGACCTTCTATGATAGCTTCAAGGTTAGTCCTATTATTAAACAAGAAAGAGTAGAGGTGTTTAAAAAAATAAACCTAATGAATAATAAAATTATAGTTTAAAGAAACCAACAACACGCCTTTATTACAATAAGAACTTAAAAGAAAAGTTATGTATTGATTTAAAGATTCGCTTAAGAAAGATATGAAGTTCCCTAACTTGATGTTATTTAACCTTTTAAACTATCTTAATATAGCATTAAAGTAAATGGCACGTAGTGATAGTCGAAATAAAGTCCATTGTAAAGTTAAGTGCCAAAATGTGTCAAATAGAAAAATAAAAGTGCCAAAAATGGTTACATCCTTTTTAATCCTTCCCATTTAGCAATAAAATAGGAACCACGTTTCTAAAACAAAAGTGCAATGCCAAGATAAGATAGATCAGTTGAATAATCTTTAAAAATTAGAAAATTTTAGTTGATAAAAAGGATTTCACAAAAATGTATTGAAATATTACATTCAACAATGAGGCTGTTTTTAATGAAAACTTATTGTGGAAAAGCAACAAAAATTTTGAAAAAATGGTAGAAGTGATAACTATTTCGGAAATCCCCACATTTCCTCATCAGACTTCTTTCAGTGCAATTCGATCAAACGACCCC
>NW_023458557.1:40281317-40282941 GCF_013731165.1 Rhagoletis pomonella
GCACCTGTTACTTGCTACACGGGTGGTTAAGGTTTCCGTTCCCACATATATATATATATATATATATATATGTATGTACGTGTTTACATAGAAACCAGTCATGGCATATATGCACTCCACCTACATACATACTTGTATATCTCCATATCGATGTGTACTTATATGTACACACAAAAAAAAAAAGAAAATAATAAAAATAAAATAAAAATAAGGAACTGTTGCTACAGGCTGTCCTTACATGTGCATGCTTTATTAATGGTTTTATGTTTGTGATTCGGCAGATTCTCAGCGGGTGCTAACCCGAGGGCCAGCGACGGCAGCTTAAAGACGGCAGCAACAATAACAATAAAAATAAGGAATCTTACCTCCAACGCATTTTACTGGGCGAAGGTGCACTGCAGCATCCAACGACATCTGCAACATAGGACACAAGACCGCTGTGTTTCGGCCAAACAAGTGTGAGCAGCGGTGCGCGGCGCTCCTGGCGATACACAAATTACACCATCACAAACTTCACCCAAAAGAAAGAAAAAAAACATCGCTAAGAGCAGAGTAGTGGACACAATTCGCCGCGACCAACTGGGAACAGTAACCGTGGTGAGAGCGGAACAGTGTACACCCCTAGCACCGTTACAACCGAAACTAACCTAAAATTTAACACCACATTCCATCTATGCTCCTTTTTTTTATAAATATCATTATAATTACTCAAATCTAAATATTAAGCAACCGAGATACAGTAGGTTAGGCCCGTCTACGGGGTTTCACTTTCTGTCAGGTTACCCGCATAGTAACCCATGTGACAATACGGGAAATTTTGTTCCCCAAGTTGCACTCCTCGAAATTGTTTTTGCCTCCATAGAAGAGTAGAATTTAGGCTTTTACATATATGTTTATACATGTATTTCTTTTTTTTATTTTTTTTTTATTTTATGGATAAAATCCATCTTTTACGTAATTAACAAATCTCGTAGATAATTTTTTTATAGACATATAAGTCTTTTTTTCACACACTTTTTATACACTTAACACACTTTTTTTTGGTTAGTTAAGTTTAACCACCTTTTTTTTGCACTTTTTGGTACATAGGTACATTTTTATCACATAAGCTTTTTGGTAGGTTTAAATGAAAAAAATATATATAAATAATAATAATAATAATTTGCCAACTGGCTTTATGACCTTCTGTCGTAAAAACGCTAAAATTTTCGTAAACCTTACCTTTAATTCTTTTTTAGTTATTTGTAAGATTTTGTTTTTTTTGTTCACACGCGCACTAGCACACAAATTTTACGCGAAGGCAATTGCAGCGAGAATAGAACTGAAGCTCACTTAATCTGCTCGATGATCAAGTGCAGGTCTTCTGTTCCCATTTATGTTATGTGGGATTGTTGTTTTACCTTTCTTACCCTTTCAGCTAGCATCGCATGTTGGTACCATCATCGGTGGATTAGTGTGGTGAGTAACAATCCTTTAATACAACATATTTTACTACATCACACGCACACATATTAAAATACATACGTATGCCCAACAGCTAGCTAGGTGGCTGCTGTTTTTTAACCGACTTCCAAAAAAGGAGGAGGTTATCAGTTCGTCGGAATCTTTTTTTTTTTTTTTTTTT
>NW_023458557.1:40283041-40292381 GCF_013731165.1 Rhagoletis pomonella
GAGGAGGTTATCAGTTCGTCGGAATCTTTTTTTTTTTTTTTTTTTTGATGTATGTTACCGATTTCGATAATTCTTACTT
This sequence comes from Rhagoletis pomonella, assembly GCF_013731165.1. NCBI lineage: Eukaryota > Metazoa > Arthropoda > Insecta > Diptera > Tephritidae > Rhagoletis > Rhagoletis pomonella. The sequence continues at coordinate 40,283,121 of NW_023458557.1, forward strand.
GTTTCCATTTTATCTACTTGCGCGTTTGAAAAGATATTGAAATTACAAGATAGAAGCTGTATTAGGGTAGTCAAAAAAAAAAAATTTATAAATAAATAAATTAATAAATGGAGTAAATAGGTTTTCAGAGTAGTAGTAAGAATAAAGAGCTAAGTTAATAGTTAATAGTTTAAGTAGTAGAAATAATCTGAATTTAAGTAGATTTTATGGTAGTAAGTAGTATACTTAGTGAATAAAGATTGTATATATATATTTCAGAAAAAAAGGAATGCACGTTGTCATTGTTTATAGGTGAAGCAAGAGTTAGGCCAGATGGCGTGCTGAGTTTTCTGCCATTTGGTGTTGGTGTTGCCCTCGTGGCGACTTGGCAGGCAAAAGGGGATGTTAGACCTAGGCTAACTGACGAACTAGGGACTTAACTGGACTGATAGACTGACGAAATAAGGTCAGGACTAGGGAACTCCACTTCTATGTTTTGGAGCCAAAGTGGGGTTCACGGCTGTTTGCTATACAGACAGATGGGGTGGGACGGCTCCCTCCTGACAGGACTGGCCTTCTACCGCTTTCCTTTTTCCCGCAGTGTTGTCTCTCGTTTCCATTTCCTCTATCCGGCATGATTTTTTTTGTTTGTTTATGGCTGTGGGCTGAAAGGAACGGCATGAACCACGACAAGGGCTGACGAGCTAAAGCCGGGCTACAACCATGTCGACCCGCCGTGACTTCCAGTCCAGTACAAGCAGTTTCATAACAGATTTTCAATACCTGATAAGGCAAGCAGTGCCGCCAGATCAATTAAAGCAATTGGCATGTTGATACGTCAACCAGTTTCCGTAATCATATTTTGCAAATATGCAGAAGCAATTATAAATCTCATTATACTTTTAGCAATCTACATCATAGAAATGTTTGTGGTGAAAGAGTATGGTTTGTGAAAAAGTGTCGTTTTTACTGGCGTATAGGTTCTCATATTTAAAATCAGCAAAGAAAACACCGTGCGACAGTAAATTTTACACACAAAAAAAGAATATATTCGCGAAACTATGGGTAAAGTATAGTAAAACTGCGTTCTTAGTTTTTCTCTCTGACGTCAGGATTTTTTTAAAGGACTTTGAAATTTAATAAATATGATTATTTCAAAAAATTATTTAAAGATTCAGTGCAATGTAGGGTATCATATAAAAGAAAAAATTCTGTAGAACTACTTATAACCGAATAAGTCTTTTGGTGCATAACCGTCGTTATGGTTATGGAAAATGTCCTTTACATATTTTGTCCTTAAATATCCATGAAAATTTGCAATATTTTTTTTTTATTATTGTTTGAGGACTAGGGTTGCCAACATTTTCTCAGATATTTATAGTACCTTTTCAAAAAAATTGGAAAAAATATACACTTCAGATATGAATATATAGTATTTTATTTAGAAGAAAAAGTAAAAACGATTTTTAAGTGATGCAAAATTTATTCCTGTGAATGCCGAAGTTGTTGGAATAGAGAGCAGAAATGAAATAATTTTAAGTAAATTTGTTAATTCTTTCTCAGTTATGTTACCTTTTTTAATTATAAACTGTTGGGGTAGCTAGTTTGCACCCAAAAATTACGCAAAAAACCGAAACGAAGAATTATGCCAAAAACTAAAAGAAAAAACCAAAGTCAAAAATGCAGGGCGGCAAAACTAAAACCAAAACTAAGCGAGCGAAATTAAAAAGATGTTGCTGCGTGGGTGTCACAAAGTATATTGATTTAAAATTTTACATAAATTAGGCTTACAAGCTAAGTTTGAGTATGCATATAATATGTATGTATGTGCGTATGTATGCATGCACTGGAAGGCCACGCAGGGCTGCATTAAAATAGTAATTCAATTTATCTTTAAGGATGTACCGAAGATGTACATCTGAAATTAGATACAATACATTCAACTGATACAAATTCAATAACTTTAAGCATAAGCATGCATAAATACTTATATACATACATAAGTACATATGTACATATTTAGTGTGGATAAAAATTCAATTGAAGTACAATTCATTGGCTGCGTTTCTTTATACATTCCGGATAATCCCATTTCACAGCCGGAATAAACAGAATACGTTTGAAATATACGTTAACATATCATCAGGAACGTTCTAAAGAATAAGTAAACAAAAAAGTTTATTCCAAATGTTCAGAATGAATAAAGAAATTCAGCCATTAACAAATTAAATTTCATAGAAAGAGATAAACACTACTGTGCTGCAACATTCCGCCCCCGTTGAATGACCATCGGTCTTCAAGTAGTTATTTGGGAGCAGCGAAAGCTTGTGAATGGCACGCCGATAAATGCCCGCCGTTGTTTTAATGTCTTACCGTCGGCGCCAGTTTTTATATCTATTACTCGACCAGTGAGCCACTTTTGGGGAGGCAAATTCTCTTCGTGTATTATGAGCAGGTTGCCGATTTCGATGTTGGCTTGCGGCTTGGCCCATCGCGTTCTGGTCTGAAGACCCAGGATGTAATCCCGTTGGAATTCTGACCAGAATCGTCCCTTCAGGTATGATACTCGCTGCCAGCGATCTAAATATGTCCAGTTGTTGGCTGTGGCTCGGGAACGGCCATTAGGGAATCGCCTATTAATAAATGTGCGGGCGTTATGGCTTCGCCGCCGTTGGAATCGTCTGATCCCGCGATTGGACGAGAGTTCAAAATTGCCTCCACGCCGACGAGTACGGTGGAGAGCTCCTCGAACGTTAGGGCGGTGTCGCCTATTGTGCGAAGCATTAGGTGTTTGGCGCTCTTGACGGCTGCCTCCCACAGTCCGCCAAAATGAGGTGCTCGCGGGGGTATAAAAACGAATTCGGCTCCTCGCTCTGCGGCGAACGCTGCGACTTCCTTGCGATTGCCTTCCCCGAACTTTTTTTCTTTCTGCTCTTTCAATTTCGCGTTGGCGCCCACGAAGTTGGTGGCGTTGTCGCAATATATCCTCACTGGAACTCCCCGACGACCGACGAACCTTTTAAAGACAGATAAAAATGCATTAGTGGATAAATCAGACACAGATTCTATGTGTACAGCTTTAGAATTAAAGCACACGAATATGGCAATGTAGCTTTTATAAGGAGGTCGGCCTCTTATTTTATGTGTTGTATAAACTGGACCAAAGAAATCAACTCCACAAATAAGAAATGGTCGAACCGATCGCAACCTGTCTGGCGGTAAATCACCCATTATTTGGTTCATTAATTTGGGCTTGTATCTGAAACAAAGTATGCAGTTGTGTACTACTTTTCGCGCTAATTCTCTAGCATTTATGACCCAGATTTTCTGGCGCATTAATCCGACTAGTACTTTTGGGCCCGCGTGGCAATTCGACCTATGTAAGTATTCAACATATTTATAAACGAAATTTGAAGACTTTAACAACAATAGCGGAAATTTAGTATCTTCAGGAAATTCTGAGTTTTTTAAGCGGCCTCCAACTCTCAGCAGTGATAAACTGCGATTTTCTTCGTGATGTGGCTGAATAAATGGACTGAGATTTTGGATATTATCTGGCGGAAATTCGTCATTTTGTAATTTTGCAATGACGTCACTGAATTCAACTCTTTGAACAGACTCAACAATTTTGAGAAATGACCAGTTGTATTCAGCGGTAGTTATTTCAATACTTTTAGTATTTTTTAGAGGCTTCATTAGTCTATATATGTAAGAAACGATGCGTAATGTTGCGACTTCACCACTTATAAGAACGTTTTTAATGTTTTTAGCTCCAAGTGCGGATTTTTCACTAGAGGTTCAAAGTTCGTATTTTTTAGCCAATGAACTTTTTCTGTTTTAAGAAACTAGGACCTTCTAGCCATAACGGCTGAGTTAGTTCCTCAATAGTACAACCACGAGACGCCAAATCTGCTGGGTTTTGCTTTGTTGGAACGTGTCTCCAAGTTACATCGCTTGTGCTCTCTTGAATCTCCGCTACTCTGTTTGCGACAAATGTGAATAAAGTTGAAGAGTGCTTTTTTAACCAATAGAGCACTATTTCTGAGTCGGACCAAAAAGTTATATTTTCAAACGAGTTTTTGAATAGCGGCTTAACAACTTTCCACAGTTTTGTCAATAGTAGCGCCGCACAGAGTTCCAATCGAGGAAGACTTTTTGTTTTCAACGGTGCCACTTTGGATTTGGCTGTCAATAGATGTGACGTAACAATACTGTTCTGTTTGCTTCGAACGTATATAGAACAACCATAAGCTCGTTGCGAAGCATCGCAGAAGCCATGTATTTGAACTTTCTCAGTGGGTAATATATTAACAAATCGGGGTACTTCTATTTTGTGTACCTGTGCCAAATTTTGCCATGAAGTGCTCAAATTTTGGGGAAGTGACTCATCCCATCCAACTTTTAGAGCCAGAGTTCCTGCAATAAAATTTTGACATGTACAATGCTAGGGATAAGATACTTCTTTTTGTCGCTTTTATATTTAACGACTTTGGATCAATTTTGAAGTTTTTCGTTTCTTTCTAAGGCGACCACGTAACTCCAAGCGCGTATATCGTGCTATTTCCGTCATCTTCCAACGCTTTTTCATAATTCTCCTTTTCTAGTAGACTGGGATGATTGGAATGCCACTTTGCTAGTTTAAATCCTCCAGAGTTTAAAATTTCGACAACTTCTTTTTGGATTTGCTTTAGTTCCGTAATATCATTGGCTCCAGATAACATATCATCCGCGTAAAACTCTTCTCGTATAACCTTACAACCGAGTGGATATTGATCTGCAAACATGTCACTCAGGTGTTGTAAACAACGAATCGCTAAAAATGGAGCAGGCGCTGTTCCGTAAGTTACTGTATTTAGGCAATACGTTCGAATCGGTTCATCGGGACTATGTCTATATAAAATTAATTGAAATTTTTTGTCATCATCACTAATAGCTACTTGACGGTACATTTTTGTTATATCTGCGGTTATAGCCCATTTTCGACAACGAAAGCGTAATAATGTGGTGAATAATTCAGGCTGTATAGTTGGCCCAACCATCAGAAGTTCATTTAATGAAACATGTGTCGTACTTTTACAAGACGCATCAAATACTACTCTCAGTTTAGTAGTTTCAGCATCTGGTCTTAATACGCACTGATGTGGAATAACATAATGTGGAAAATTTAAGTCTATGTCCTTTATTTGTGACATGTGGCCTAGTTGAATATATTCTTGCATAAAATCATTGTACATATTGGCTGCGTTTCTTTATACATTCCGGATAATCCCATTTCACAGCCGGAATAAACAGAATGCGTTTGAAATATACGTTGACATATCATCAGGAACGTTCTAAAGAATAAGTAAACAAAAAAGTTTATTCCAAACGTTCAGTATGAATAAAGAAATGCAGCCATTGTATACATCTGGCGTTCTTAATAATTTTCGTTCAAGTGATAAAAATCTTTTACGGGCAATATCAAATGTTAAACCAAGGGTTGATGGGTCTTTTTTAAATGGCAGTCTTACTTCAAAACGACCACTAGGCAGAATTTTTAAATTTTCTCTAAAATGCGACTCGCAACTCAATTGTTCTGGCGTTAAATTCGACTCCCAACTTGGAACCTCCTCTATTTCCCAAAATCTTTGTAGCAGCACGTCTACGCCTTGATCGTCCAGCACATTTTCTTCGCCTGTGACTGCAGTCAAATCACATATCGCCCGTTGCAATTTTGGGCTGGCGTTGCATCTGCCTGACACAATCCATCCAAGTTTTGTCTTTTGCAACGTAAGCAAATCCGAATTTAGTTTTATTTGACCAACTGATAATAAATTAAAGAAAATTCCTGCTCCAAGTAACACGTCAATTCTTTGGCGTTTGTGAAAAAGTGGGTCTGCTAACTCCACATTAGGTGGAATATTCCAATCAACAGTGGCTATATTTTCTTTAGGTTGATAGCCCGAAATTGATTTAATGACCCAAAACTCACCACATTCCTAATAATTATTAATGCGAGATTTTATGGAAGTTGAAACTTTGCCCTTAATATTGGCCTCAATTTGCCCAACTCCAGCTATTTGCAGTTCTTTGCGCTCTCTTTTCAAATTAAGCCTCTTCGCTGTCTCTTCACTAATCAAATGTCAACTATGTATTCGCCGCATTGGTTGTTGATATTAACTAGAGCCGTTGCCAGTATGACAACCTCTTCTGAGACCGAAACATCGCTTACTGAACCTTGAGGTCTATTTGTGGCGGAAGGAGCATTCTGTGCAGATGAAGCTGTCTCATATTTATGAAGTAGCGAATTATGTGGACGTTGGCAAAACCGACAGCGCGCGGAGCGGCAAGAAGAAACGCTATGGCCCATTTTTAAACAATTTATACAAAGCGCGTTTTTCTTAGCAAAATTAAATCTTTCTCCTACTGCAATATTTGCAAACGAACTACAAGTTATGATTGAATGTCCCTTTATTTTGCAATATGAACACTTATTGGCATTCGCTTCGGTTAAGCTAAATTATGCTTTTTCATTACGCCGTTCTATAGGTTTGCCATTCTTGAAATTCGAAGGTTTAGCTGGCTTATGCTCATTAACCTCTAGTGATTGACAACGCCTTATGAGAACTTTAGCGCAATCATTCCATGTTGGCAGTTTTGAGTAATCTAACTGATCGTTCCACCTTGCCCTTGTTGGCACATCAACCTTAGACATGGCTAAATGAATGAAAAGTGCATTAGCTATATCACACTCGGTGCCTAGTGTGTGAAGCGAGTCGTAAATGGCCGAAATCGTATCTACGGCATTGCGGAGGAGGGGCGCATTCGGATTCACAATTTTTGATATATTAAATATTTCCTCTATACTGTCAAAGAATATTAAGCATTTTATATCATATCGCTCAGCCAACCTCTCTAACGCTTTCGTATAATTTCCTTCAGTAACTTGAAATGCTTTTACTGTGTGCAGAGCTTCGCCCGATAAACAACTAATTAAGTGATTAAACTTTTCAATATTTTAGAGGGAGGGCTCGTTATGTACTAAATTTGTAAAAGTGCCAATAAAGTTTTTGTAATCGGCATACTTGCCATTGAAAACCGGCAACTTCAAATTGGGCAAACGATTTGCTGGAGGAATTGCAACACTGTGTTTTCCAGAACTGAACTATCACGACTTCTATTTCGGCCAAGTAAAGAGAGTAATTTCGATTTTACAGAAACGCATAAATCTTCTAGTTCACCGCGCCTATCATCCTCCGTATCTATCTTTTCGATTTCTGATTGATAGGCCATTATTTGTTTAATATACGAATTTAAAATATCTAGCCTGCACTCAAGGTCTATTGGGTTCCATACGGTCGTAGTATCATCAAGCAAATATTTGATGCGAGTAATATTTTTGCGGGAAGAAGACCGCTATTGCTTTAATGTAGCAAGTGAAAGCGCTACAGCTTCGCTATTTTCATTGGTAAGTGGCATTGTGAATTGTTAATTAATCAAACGATATAAACCAACAACGAGAGATATGCAATATATCTTAGCCTTTAGTGACTTAAAACTGTATGCAATATACTTTTTGTTTCAAGTTAAAATCGAGTAAATCGTTTAATATTTAAAATGGTTTGTAATAAACCTTTAATTCAACGGGGCACAATAAGTTTGCCAAATTTCCAAAATAATTTTATTGAAGACCTTTAATTTGGTTGGCAATAACCCGAATTTATCACAAGCCGCTTTATCCACACAAATTTAACGACCAAGAAAAATGTTGAAATCAAACAAAATATTGACCACTTTAATACTGATTATGTACAAAGTTATAAAATTTTTCCAACTGAACGTATTATTGTATGTATTTGCAGTACCGTATAGCGAACAGTATCGCCTGAGGTAAACTATCGCGAGATTTATGTACATATATCGGCAAATCTAAAAAATAGGTACACTTTCAAAACAAAAATTTTAATTTTTAAATTTGTGCGCACACCTATGTTTTATATATCATTTTATTCGTAATCTCTTAGTAAATCGATTAATATAAGTGTAATTCATTTTCATCAAATGCTTCAAAAGTTAGACGAGAAATAAGCATGAAATAGAAAACAAAAGAATAAGCTGGGTTGAAATTACGCTGTTCAAGTTGTAAACTTTGAGCAAAGATTTTGAAAGTTGAACTCACTTAATTGGGATGTTCTAAATTCAATGGCATGCCATGTTTTATCAGATAGGCTCCGGTTTTTGAGATAACGGTACTTGAAAATTTGATTAAATTTTAACTATTTTATAAAAAACTCCCTCAGTTTTGAAGTTATTTTACTCAAATTTTGCGCATAACAGTTTTTTAATATTACCTTAATTATTCCTTAAAATTATCGAAATAGGTTAACACTAACATATAGCTCCAATACAACTGATTACTCAGATATGTGTTTTTGCGCTATAACTCTAACTTCATATCTGAATAATAAATTGTATGCGTGCTATATGTTAAATTGAACCTAAGTATACTAAATTTTAACCTGTTTAAGTGAAGGAGTTATAACGCAAAACAACGTCTCTGATCAATCAGTTGTATGGGAGCTATATGTTTTAGTGGATCGATTTCGATGATGATATGGAATAGTTAAGGTAATATTAAAAAACGGTTATGTGCAAAATTTTAGTAAAATATCTTCAAAACCCAGGGACTTTTTTTTATAAAATAGTTAAAATGTAAGCAAAGTTTCAAGTACCGCTATCTCGAAAAGTGGAGCCAATAGGGTGAAACTGAGGACGCCATTGAATTTAGAAGGCTCCAGTTAAGTAAGAGCAACTATAAGAACATTTGTCGAAAAACAGTTGCTTTGATACCATTCTCGAAATATTCTGACTAAAAGAAGGAGCATCATTAAAAGTAGTAAATCAGGGTTTTTACACCCTTCTAGAGACAAATTTTTTGAAGCATTTTACAGGTATATGTAATTTTATAAAGACTAGCAGTTATAGAACGATTTAGATCGTTTCGTCGTATTTTCCAAATGTGCCTTCAATTAAAGTGTTTTTGGAATAAAAATTACGCTCAAGATCGCAGAATATTTTATCTTAAAAGTTTGTTTATTCTGAAAGCACACCTCTTGCTAAAGGATCAAATTATTCGTAATTGTTTGTAGAATACAATACATACTTAAAAAGTTCTTAAAATTAAATGCTTCAAAACCTATACGCGATAAACCGAAAATTTTGAAAATTCTGAAATGTAAAGTTACAGACTTTGAGTTACTTGCCATTTCGTTATTTTTTAATGCACACTTTTCTTACCCACTA
>NW_023458557.1:40292481-40293644 GCF_013731165.1 Rhagoletis pomonella
TTCAATTAATTTTATATAGACATAGTCCCGATGAACCGATTCGAACGTATTGCCTAAATACAGTAATTTACGGAACAGCGCCTGCTCCATTTTTAGCGATTCGTTGTTTACAACAACTGAGTGACATATTTGCAGATCAATATCCACTCGGTTGTAAGGTTATACGAGAAGAGTTTTACGTGGATGATATGTTATCTGGAGCCAATGATATTACGGAACTAAAGCAAATCCAAAAAGAAGTTGTCGAAATTCTAAACTCTGGAGGATTTAAACTAGCAAAGTGGCATTCCAATCATCCCAGTCTACTAGAAAAGGAGAATTATGAAAAAGCGTTGGAAGATGACGAAAATAGCACGATAAAGGCGCTCGGAGTTACGTGGTCTCCTAAGAAAGATACTATAAACTTCAAAATTGATCCAAACTCGTTAAATATAAAAGCGACAAAAAGAAGTATCTTATCAGTATCGTCGCGTATATTCGACCCACTAGGCTTGCTTTGCCCTATCATTGTACATGTCAAAATTTTATTGCAGGAACTCTGGCTCTTAAAGTTGGCATGGGATGAGTCAATTCGCCAAAATTTGAGCACTTCATGGCAAAATTTGGCAGAAAATTTGGCACAGGTACACAAAATAGAAGTACCCCGATTTGTTAATATATTACCCACTGAGAAAGTTCAAATACATGGCTTCTGTGATGCTTCGCAACGAGCTTATGGTTGTTGTATATACGTTCGAAGCAAACAGAACAGTATTGTTACGTCACATCTATTGACAGCCAAATCCAAAGTAGCGCCGTTGAAAACAAAAAGTCTTCCTCGATTGGAACTCTGTGCAGCGCTACTATTGACAAAACTGTGGAAAGTTGTTAAGCCGCTATTCAAAAACTCGCTTGAAAATATAACTTTTTGGTCCGACTCAGAAATAGTGCTCTATTGGTTAGAAAAGCACTCTTCAACTTTATCCACATTTGTCGCAAACAGAGTAGCGGAGATTCAAGAGAGCACAAGCGATGTAACTTGGAGACACGTTCCAACAAAGCAAAACCCAGCAGATTTGGCGTCTCGCGGTTGTACTATTGAGGAACTAACTCAGCCGTTATGGCTAGAAGGTCCTAGTTTCTTAAAACAGGAAAAAGTTCATTGGCCAAAAAATACGAAATTT
>NW_023458557.1:40293744-40295267 GCF_013731165.1 Rhagoletis pomonella
ATGTCCGCGACTCGCACCTTACCGTCGGCGCCAGTTTTTATATCTATACTCGACCAGTGAGCCACTTTTGGGGAGGCAAATTCTCTTCGTGTATTATGACCAGGTTGCCGATTTCGATGTTGGGTTGCGGCTTGGCCCATCGCGTTCTGGTCTGAAGAGCGAGGATGTAATCCCGTTGGAATTCTGACCAGAATCATCCCTTCAGGTATGATACTCGCTGCCAGCGATCTAAATATGTCCAGTTGTTGGCTCGGGGACGGCCATTAGGGAATCGCCTATTAATAAATGTGCGGGCGTTATGGCCTCGCCGTCGTTGGGATCGTCTGATCCCGCGATTGGACGAGAGTTCAAAATTGCCTCCACGCCGACGAGTACGGTGGAGAGCTCCTCGAACGTTAGGGCGGTGTCGGCTATTGTGCGAAGCATTAGGTGTTTGGCGCTCTTGACGGCTGCCTCCCACAGTAAGCCAAAATGAGGTGCGCGCGGGGGTATAAAAACGAATTCGGCTCCTCGCTCTGCTGCGAACGCTGTGACTTCCTTGCGATTGCCTTCCCCGAACATTTTCTATTTCTGCTCTTTCAATTTCGCGTTGGCGCCCACGAAGTTGGTGGCGTTGTCGCAATATATCCTCACTGGAACTCCCCGACGACCGACGAACCTTTTAAGGACAGATAAAAATGCTTTAGTGGATAAATCAGACACAGATTCTATGTGTACAGCTTTAGAATTAAAGCACACGAACATGGCAATGTAGCTTTTATAAGGAGGTCGGCCTCTTATTTTATGTGTTGTATAAACTGGACCAAAGAAATCAACTCCACAAATAAGAAATGGTCGAACCGATCGCAACCTGTCTGGCGGTAAATCACCCATTATTTGGTTCATTAATTAGGGCTTGTATCTGAAACAAAGTATGCAGTTGTGTACTACTTTTCGCGCTAATTCTCTAGCATTTATGACCCAGATTTTCTGGCGCATTAATCCGACTAGTACTTTTGGGCCCGCGTGGCAATTCGACCAATGTAAGTATTCAACATATTTATAAACGAAATTTGAAGACTTTAACAACAATAGCGGAAACTTAATATCTTCAGGAAATTCTGAGTTTCTTAAGCGGCCTCCAACTCTCAGCAGTGATAAACTACGATTTTCTTCCTGATGTGGCTGAATAAATGGACTGAGTTTTTGGATAGTATCTGGCGGAAATTCGTCATTTTGTAATTTTGCAATGACATCACTGAATTAAACTCTTTGAACAGACTCAACAATTTTGAGAAATGACCAGTTGTATTCAGCGGCAGTTATTTCAATACTTTTAGTATTTTTTTAGAGGCTTTATTAGTCTATATATGTAAGAAACGATGCGTAAAATTTTATTAAAAGAGGAGATGTTATCAACAATTTTTAGTATAACATTCTCTGTTGCGACTTCACCACTTATAAGAACGTTTTTTACTGTTTTTAGCTCCAAATGCGTATTTTTCTCTAGAGGTTCAAATTTCGTATTTTTTGGCCAATGAACT
>NW_023458557.1:40295367-40296455 GCF_013731165.1 Rhagoletis pomonella
TAAAAGTTAAACATTCTAAAAATGGAATTATTAACATAAACCAACAAAACCCACAACCACATGATCAAGTTTAAATAGCACTGGAATAGCTGCGCTTGATTGTAGTTGGCTTCACAAATGAAAAAGTGGAAAAAGCAACAAGAATTTAAAAGGTGAACTTAGCACGGTGCTTAGCACAAGCTCAATAAAAATTTTTGAATATAATTGTTATAAGGCCATAAAATAACAAAAACAAATTGAATAGTACTATTATTGAAAAGTGCCATTTTGGCACTAAGTGCCAAAATGAAAAATTAAGTGCCATTTGATGTACAAAAGGGCCAAAAATGCCAGGGTTTGAGCCAAGTTGGTAGCCCTGGTCAGGAGTTGAAGACTTGCTAGTGCTTGTGTTTCGACTATATGGAGGCAGGTAGAAAAGTCATGGTGATGATTGATTAAAAAAAAAAACGGTTGGACTTAGAGAGGGAAAAGTAAAAATCATAAACATAACATTATATACTCACCCCCCTTCTTCACAAGCGCTACATTTCCAAAGAAATACGGGAATCGGCGCGATACCGGCTACTCAGTTTTGTTGCCTTTGGCGATTAACCCATTAAAGAAAGTGTTCCTTTTTCAACTGTAATCAATTACTTAAATATCGTGGAATATTTAGGTAAAGGTATTTATCATTTATTTGGTACTTTCCTATTTCCTTACCAAAAAATTTACTTTGAAGTGTAGATGCTAAAGATTATTCAACCCTATTCTGCATTTCGACTCGAATCGAAATTTTCTCCATTTGGTATTCTGCGTTCCGTTTCGTTTCGATCAATCTTCGAAATTTACGATTGTACCTATTCTACATTTCGATCGTAGTTACGTTTTTCGAAGTTGCAAATTTGTTGACGGAGAATGTTTCGATTCGATTTTCGTGGGTTTAAATATTAAAATTTTAATAAAAAATAAGTGAAATATACTGTGCATGATTATAAAAGTCATCAGCAATACGGACAATACAAAAAATTGGCCCAAATAATGGCAACGAAGACGGATATTGCGCAGGGTTTTCAAAGAGGAAGTCCAGAGGGCCAATTCTCGTTCTGCGT
>NW_023458557.1:40296555-40297589 GCF_013731165.1 Rhagoletis pomonella
CAGGGTTTTCAAAGAGGAAGTCCAGAGGGCCAATTCTCGTTCTGCGTTATTGCGAAGTGATAAAAATAACACGTTTACACCGCATTTATTTCGGTGTTAATTTTATACTTTTCACTTCACCCCAATTTGCCAAACGACGTCGTAACGACAAAAACGACTCGCCGGCGGGTCGCAAAAATGACTCGCCAGCGGGTCGCAAAAACGACTTACCGGCGGGTCGCAAAAACGACTCCCCTGCAGCCCGCAAGGACGATATACCAGCGAATTGCAAAAAGACGCTCAAAGTTGCTAGAAAATTAAATCCAATTTTTTTAGTTTAAAATAGTTTAATTTAACTCATCGAATTTTTTTCAAAGTCTTTTAAATATACATAAATATTTAAATATTAATAAAAAAGAAAAATAAGGTAAACATTCAGTCATAAAATACAAACAAAAATTTTAATATATTTTAATATAATGTAAGTTTTAACAATTAATTTTTTGTTACTTCATTTTAGTTATCTTTAAAATTAATTAAAATTGGGTTTATTTTTTAACAAGGGCCATGTAATTCAAAATTAAAGCAATGTGCAATATACATACATACATATATATGTATATAAAAAAAGTTTCAACAACCTTTCATAAAAATTTAAAGCTTTTTATTCTGCATTTAAGAAACACATAGGAAGCAGTTTTATAGTCCATAAAATGTTAGTATAATAGAACACAGGTTTGAAGTAACACAAACTCACATTGATTTTTGGTGTTATTTTTTTGCGGTACTGCGCATTTTCATCCATATGAATTTTATGACAGAAAATGCATGCTTTGAGGCACTTCAACCTTGTATTCCATTATACATACCGAACTTCAATGGACTTTAAAACTGCTTCATATGTGTTTCTTTAATGCAGAATAAAAATCTTAAAACTTTTATAAAAGCTTGTTAATTTTTTTTATATGCACATACATGCATATGTATATTGCGCAATTTTTGAATTTTGAACTACATGGTCCTTGTTAAAAATAAACCCAATTTTTATAAAGATA
>NW_023458557.1:40297689-40338291 GCF_013731165.1 Rhagoletis pomonella
GAACTACATGGTCCTTGTTAAAAATAAACCCAATTTTTATAAAGATAACTAAAATGAAATAACAAAAAAATAAATTGTTAAAACTTATCAATATGACAGATAGCATATTTATGCAGAAGACTGTGCAACATTTCTTTTATTCCGTTTTGAGATCCTGTCTCCAGCATGATGGAAGTACCTTTTGGTTATTCGCTCCATTATTTCCACAGATTCGTTGATTTTTTGCTGGAACGCTTCTGAAATAATATTAAAAGTATATTAATCATTTTTGAGAGCTGGGCATCAACAAGTAAAGCGTACTTCTAATTTTCTCCATTTTGAGTCCCTTCTCTCACCTGAAAAAGACTTGCGTGCCAAATGAACTTTTCTCTCAAAGTTTACACTGCTGGCGAATGTAAATAAGGATTACAATTTAAACACTAATTAATCCGACTAAAGTAAAATATGTAGAAAATTACCAATAAAATACTTTTTTCGCAAAATCTATAAAGGACCCTTTTATTTCTCAAAAAACCTGGGTAACAGTTGTTCGTCGCCACGCTGTAAAGTAAAAGTACAGTTTTCTACCAAATAAAAAAAAACCCTTATTCCCACAAATTTTATTATTTATTAATAAGGCCAATAGAGTGAACTTTACCTTAAAAAAAACATTTTATATGAAAAATATTATGAATACTGAAAAAAAGATGTAGGTGGCTTAATTTTCTGAGCACAATTGTACATTGTGGATTACATATTCTGTCATGATAAAAAATTGTCATAATAAAAACGGTTTACTATCCAAATGAATGACTTTTATTTATGCTTAGATATATAAAAATTTGGGTGTGGAACCTAGACCGAAGGTTCCTCAAAAAACTTGTAGGTTTGAAGAAACGGATTCGTTTCGAGTTCACCCAACCGATTTCACCAGAGCGACGTCGTAACGACGTCGTTTCGAGTTCACCAAAACGACTTCACCAGGGCGACGTCGTAACGGCTTCACCAAAGCGACGTCGTAACGACGTCGTTTAGAGTTCACCCAAACGAATTCACCAGAGCGACGTCGTAGCGACGTCGTTTCGAGTTCACCCAAACGACTTCACCAAAGCGACGTCGTAACGACGTCGTTTCGAGTGCACCAAAACGACTTCGCCAGAGCGACGTCGTAATGACGTCGTAACGACGTCGTCTTCGCCCTGTGGCAAATTGGGACTTAACGATAACGCAGAACGGGAATCGACCCTCAGTCGTTTTTGTTTTCATTAGTTGCGTTCCAGATGCTTCACGATATTCACGATTTGCAGGAACAGCTGCTTTCTCCATTAATAAACCTTATTGAAGCTGACCACCTGGGACGACTTCCTGTAAAAACCTGCAAATCGTAAATCATCTGGAACGCAACTATTATCTATAAATAAGACTGTGAAATGCACTGAATACAATTTATTCTTTTTATATAACATACATATGTACGTACATAAAATGTGGAGTTACATAAAAAATATGTTTTTATTATTGTACTCGTTTTTACTAACTTTTTAAAAAGAGGTGTGCATGTTATCTCGAATACGATTTGCTATGGAAGGATAAGCTTTGTTCTTCCCCTCCTCCTGACGGCTTTCAAAATCGAATTCATTTGCGTTCAAGTTTTCCACTCTGTACTAAATGAAAACCTTGTGGAGTTTTCAAACAACGTTTATAATTTCACTGGCTTTGAGCGGTGGCAAAGCAGTTCAAGATGAATTTCTTATAATTCTTCACTCATCTGAAAAGGATCAAACATGTCTCTAAATCTTCGCCTTTCAACTTTGGCATCAGCAACCTGGGACTCGTTTTGCTCTTCAAGCAATAGAATTATGTTTTCACTTTAATTAAGAATAAACGAAATTTTATTTTGAAATTAAAATGAGTTAAATATATTTAGTTATTTTAAACATGTATTTACAAAGTTTAACTTAATAAGCTGCTATAGTTTGGTATATTATTTCTTTTGTTTTGTTTCGATTTTACACATTCCTAGGCAACCAGATGATTTCGAAGATGTTTTTGCTCTTCTTCTTTCGATTAGAGCATAACTCAGAATACCAAATTATGATTGTAGCTGAGCGGAATGCGGGAACGTAATCGAAATGCAGAATAGGGCTGATTAGCAAAAAAAGTGTGATTACCGCTCCGTCAGGTTTTGAAATTAGACGAATGTTTTAGAGAATTTTATGTAGTTTTTGAATATATGATTTGATATTTTCGCGCGACTTTGCAAATATATGTAATTTTTGATTTTCTTAGTTTTTGATTTTCAGCTTCTTTTTGCATAATTTCCCGAAAATAATTTTTCGCACAAAGAAAAAATCTCACCTAACATTGGGAAAAAGCGAGTATTTACACCTAAGTCATTATAAATTCCATCATATTTAATGACTGAGCCCACATTTTGTAAGAGTTTTGGCATCTTAGTACAAATTAAATTTCATTGAAATCGGATGAAATTTAATGTTTCCGCCCACAAGAGTAGAAGGCGTGGCAATTATTGCATCTTTACCAAAATTCATGATTCCCTATTTCTAAGAAAAACTAGAGCACAAGTAAAGTTTCAGTGAAATCGGTGCAGGTTTACTATTATTTCCACCTGCCTCCATATAGTCGAAACATTGTGAGTGGCAAGCAGACTTTCCCCTGTGAACTTGCAATAAAGTTCAATTCTACCATTTCCTTGAAAAGATTTTCGTGATTTCAGACCTTTAGTAAAGTTACCATGATTTATTCATATTGTTTTTGTTTTAAACACGCCTTTCCCCTTTCAAAAGTATACAATTTCATAAAATTTCAATGTCTTTTTATCATATTGCTCGAGCGTCAAACGATCTAGAGCAGAGCTTCTTAAAGTGTGTTCCGTGGAACCCAAGGGTTCGTAGAAAAGTCACCGGGGTTGCGCGAAATTAATTTTTGTATAAATAAGCACGGCGGCCAGTTTCAGTTGCACACAGAAAGAAAAGTTCTATAAACAGCTTGACCGAGACGCAATTATCTATTTTCAAGTATACATACATATGTACTCGTAGTTAGTACCTACGATTGCCGTACTGAGTACCATACCTGCATAAAAGCGTTGAGCTTGCGCTTGATAGCTTGTTTTTTTTTCTAACTGGTATGTGTGCCGCTGTAACCAAAAGGTTATATACAAGTTTCTACAAGGAACGCGACGAATTGACAAGTAAAATTTCATAACTAGGCTCTTGGTAAATCACCTGAAATCTTTGTCAGAGTATTTTTCGGATGGTAGTAGTAATATCGGTTTAGTAACAAATCCATTTACGAAGCATTCGTAGATCTTCAGAGTACTTCGACATTGAGATACACATTTGAATCTGTGTCTCTGAAAAAGTTTTGGGTTAGTGTTAACAGTAAATATCATGAAGTCGCCAAAAAGGCATCCTACCTTTGCTTCCTTCTGTCATAATGTACTCTGTTAACAGGGTTTTCAGCTTACACTTATACAAAAAACAAATGCACGCCTAAATTTTATGCTACCCCAGAATTGCGCATACAGCTTTCAGACACTATATCGAACTACTATTTTATACAATAATTAATAACAGTGAAACAATTTCATTCTTTACATTAAAATTTAAAGTATGTATACTATTTCTAGTAAAAGTTTTTATTCATATATAAATTGCACTGCCTTTGATTTTTAGTAATTTGATGTGGGGTTCTATAAAATGAATGGTGTTTGGTAAGGGTTCTGTTGGGGTAACTAGTTTGCACCCACAAATTACGCAAAAAACCGAAACGAAGAATTATGCCAACAACTAAAAGAAAAACCAAAGTCAAAAATGCAGGGCGGCAAAACTAAAACCAAAACTAAGCGAGCGAAATTAAAAAGATGTTGCTGCGTGGGTGTCACAAAGTATATTGAATTCAAATTTTACATAAATTAGGCTTACAAGCTAAGTTTGAGTATGCATATAATATGTATGTATGTGCGTATGTATGCATGCACTGGAAGGCCACGCAGGGCTGCATTAAAATAGTAATTCAGTTTATCTTTAAGGATGTACCGAAGATGTACATCTGAAATTAGATACAATACATTCAACTGATACAAATTCAATAACTTTAAGCATAAGCATGCATAAATACTTATATACATACATAAGTACATACATATTTAGTGTGGATAAAAATTCAATTGAAGTACAATTCATTAACAAATTAAATTTCATAGAAAGAGATAAACACTACTGTGCTCCAACATTCCGCCCCGTTGAATGACCATCGGTCTTCAAGTAGTGTTATTTGGGAGCAGCGCAAGCTTGTGAATGGCACGCCGATAAATGCCCGCCGTTGTTTTAATGTCCGCGACTCGCACCTTACCGTCGGCGCCAGTTTTTATATCTATTACTCGACCGGCAAATTCTCTTCGTGTATTATGACCAGGTTGCCGATTTCGATGTTGAGTTGCGGCTTGGCCCATCGCGTTCTGGTCTGAAGACCCAGGATGTAATCCCGTTGGAATTCTGACCAGAATCGTCCCTTCAGGTATGATACTCGCTGCCAGCGATCTAAATATGTCCAGTTGTTGGCTGTTGGCTGTAGCTCGGGAACGGCCATTAGGGAATCGCCTATTAATAAATGTGCGGGCGTTATGGCTTCGCCGTCGTTGGGATCGCCCGATCCCGCGATTGGACGAGAGTTCAAAATTGCCTCCACGCCGACGAGTACCGTGGAGAGCTCCTCGAACGTTAGGGCGGTGTCGCCTATTGTGCGAAGCATTAGGTGTTTGGCGCTCTTGACGGGTGCCTCCCACAGTCCGCCAAAATGAGGTGCGCGCGGGGGTATAAAAACGAATGCGGCTCCTCGCTCTGCTGCGAACGCTGCGACTTCCTTGCGCTTGCCTTCCCCGAACATTATCTCTTTCTGCTCTTTCAATATCGCGTTGGCGCCCACGATGTTGGTGGCGTTGTCGCAATATATCCTCACTGGAACTCCCCGACGACCGACGAACTTTTTAAAGACAGATAAAAATGCATTAGTGGATAAATCAGACACAGATTCGATGTGTACAGCTTTAGAATTAAAGCACACGAATATGGCAATGTAGCTTTTATAAGGAGGTCGGCCTCTTATTTTATGTGTTGTATAAACTGGACCAAAGAAATCAACTCCACAAAAAAGAAATGGTCGAACCGATCGCAACCTGTCTGGCGGTAAATCACCCATTATTTGGTTCATTAATTTGGGCTTGTATCTGAAACAAAGTATGCAGTTGTGTACTACTTTTCGCGCTAATTCTCTAGCATTTATGACCCAGATTTTCTGGCGCATTAGTCCGACTAGTACTTTTGGACCCGCGTGGCAATTCGACCTATGTAAGTATTCAACATATTTATAAACGAAATTTGAAGACTTTAACAACAATAGCGGAAATTTAGTATCTTCAGGAAATTCTGAGTTTTTTAAACGGACTCCAACTCTCAGCAGTGATAAACTACGATTTTCCTCCTGATGTGGCTGAATAAATGGACTGAGTTTTTGATATTATCTGGCGGAAACTCGTCATTTTGTAATTTTGCAATGACATCACTGAATTCAACTCTTTGAACAGACTCAACAATTTTGAGAAATGACCAGTTGTATTCAGCGGTAGTTATTTCAATACTTTTAGTATTTTTTAGAGGCTTTATTAGTCTATATATGTAAGAAACGATGCGTAAAATTTTATTAAAAGAGGAGATGTTATCAACAATTTTTAGTATAACATTCTCTGTTGCGACTTCACCACTTATAATAACGTTTTTTACTGTTTTTAGCTCCAAATGCATATTTTTCTCTAGAGGTTCAAATTTCGTATTTTTTGGCCAATGAACTTTTTCCTGTTTTAAGAAACTAGGACCTTTTAACCATAACGGCTGAGTTAGTTCCTCAATGGTACAACCGCGAGACGCCAAATGTGCTGGGTTTTGCTTTGTTGGAACGTGTCTTCAAGTTACATCGCTTGTGCTCTCTTGAATCTCCGCTACTCTGTTTGCGACAAATGTGGATAAAGTTGAAGAGTGTTTTTTTAACCAATAGAGCAGTATTTCTGAGTCGGACCAAAAAGTTATATTTTCAAGCGAGTTTTTGAATAGCGGCTTAACAACTTTCCACAGTTTTGTCAATAGTAGCGCTGCACAGAGTTCCAATCGAGGAAGACTTTTTGTTTTCAACGGTGCTACTTTGGATTTGGCTGTCAATAGATGTGACGTAACACTGTTCTGTTTGCTTCGAACGTATATACAACAACCATAAGCTCGTTGCGAGGCATCACAGAAGCCATGTATTTGAACTTTCTCAGTGGGTAATATATTAACAAATCGGGGTACTTCTATTTTGTGTACCTGTGCCAAATTTTCTGCCAAATTTTGCCATGAAGTGCTCAAATTTTGGGGAATTGACTCATCCCATGCCAACTTTAAGAGCCAGAGTTCCTGCAATAAAATTTTGACATGTACAATGATAGGGCAAAGCAAGCCTAGTGGGTCGAATATACACGACGATACTGATAAGATACTTCTTTTTGTCGCTTTTATATTTACCGAGTTTGGATCAATTTTGAAGTTTATCCTATCTTTCTTAGGAGACCACGTAACTCCGAGCGCCTTTATCATGCTATTTCTGTCATCTTTCAACGCTTTTTCATAATTCTCCTTTTTTAGTAGACTGGGATGATTGGAATGCCACTTTGCTAGTTTAAATCCTCCAGAGTTTAGAATTTCGACAACTTCTTTTTGGATTTGCTTTAGTTCCGTAATATCATTGGCTCCAGATAACATATCATCCACGTAAAACTCTTCTCGTATAACCTTACAACCGAGTGGATATTGATCTGCAAACATGTCACTCAGTTGTTGTAAACAACGAATCGCTAAAAATGGAGCAGGCGGTGTTCCGTAAGTTACTGTATTTAGGCAATACGTTCGAATCGGTTCATCGGGGCTATGTCTATATAAAATTAATTGAAATTTTTTGTCATCATCACTAATAGCTACTTGACGGTACATTTTTGTTATATCTGCGGTTATAGCCCATTTTCGACAACGAAAGCGTAATAATGTGGTGAATAATTCAGGCTGTATAGTTGGACCAATCATCAGAAGTTCATTTAATGAAACATGTGTCGTACTTTTACAAGACGCATCAAATACTACTCTCAGTTTAGTAGTTTCAGCATCTGGTCTTAATACGCACTGATGTGGAATAACATAATGTGGAAAATTTAAGTCTATGTCCTTTATTTGTGACATGTGGCCTAGTTGAATATATTCTTGCATAAAATCATTGTACATATTGTGTACATATTGTATACATCTGGCGTTCTTAATAATTTTCGTTCAAGTGATAAAAATCTTTTACGGGCAATATCAAATGTTAAACCAAGGGTTGATGGGTCTTTTTTAAATGGCAATCTTACTTCAAAACGACCACTAGGCAGAATTTTTGAATTTTCTCTAAAACACGACTCGCAACTCAATTGTTCTGGCGTTAAATTCGACTCGCAACTTGGAACCTCCTCTATTTCCCAAAATCTTTGTAGCAGCACGTCTACGCCTTGATCGTCTATCACATTTTCTTCGCCTGTGACTGCAGTCAAATCACATATCGCCCGTTGCAATTTTGGACTGGCGTTGCATCTGCCTGACACAATCCATCCAAGTTTTGTCTTTTGCAACGTAAGCAAATCCGAATTTAGTTTTATTTGACCAACTGATAATAAATTAAAGAAAATTCCTGCTCCAAGTAACACATCAATTCTTTGACGTTTGTGAAAAAGTGGGTCTGCTAACTCCACATTAGGTGGAATATTCCAATCAACAGTGGCTATATTTTCTTTAGGTTGATAGCAAGAAATTGATTTAATGACCCAAAACTCACCACTTTCCTCATAATTATTAATGCGAGATTTTATTGAAGTTGAAACTTTGCCCTTAATATTGGCCTCAATTTGCCCAACTCCAGCTATTTGCAGTTCTTTGCGCTCTCTTTTCAAATTAATCCTCTTCGCTGTCTCTTCACTAATCAAATTTATCTGTGATCCAGAATCTAACAGTGCTCGAGCAACTATGTATTCGCTGCATTGGTTTTTGATATTAACTAGAGCCGTTGCCAGTATGACAACCTCTTCTGAGACCGAAACATGGCTTACTGAACCTTGAGGTCTATTTGTGGCGGAAGGAGCATTCTGTGCAGTTGAAGCTGTCTGATATTTATGAAGTAGCGAATTATGTGGACGTTGGCAAACCCGACAGCGCGCGGAGCGGCTGGAATAAACGCTATGGCCCATTTTTAAACAATTTATACAAAGCGCGTTTTTCTTAGCAAAATTAAATCTTTCTCCTACTGCAATATTTGCAAGTTAACTACAAGTTATGATTGAATATCCCTTTATTTTGCAATATGAACATTTATTGGCATTCGTTTCGGTTAAGCTAAATGATGCTTTTTCATTACGCCGTTCTATAGGTTTGCCATTCTTGAAATTCGAAGGTTTAGCTGGCTTATGCTCATTAACCTCTAGTGATTGACAACGCCTTATGAGAACTTTAGCGCAATCATTCCACGTTGGCAGTTTTGAGTAATCTAACTGATCGTTCCACTTTGCCCTTGTTGGCCCATCAACCTTAGACATGGCTAAATGAATGAAAAGTGCATTAACTATGTCACACTCGGTGCCTAGTGAGTGAAGCGAGTCGTAAATGGCCGAAATCGTATCTACGGCGTTGCGGAGGAGGGACGCATTCGGATTCACAATTTTTGATATATTAAATATTTCCTGGCGGCGTGCTGTGGTGCAGTGGTAAGCAGTGCGCGCTTCCACTCCACAATGCCTGGGTTCAAACCCTGGTCAAAGCAACATCGCAAAAATATAGAAAAAAGGTTTTTTCTTAACAGCGGTCGTCCCTCGGCAGGCAATGGCAAACCCCCGAGTGTATTTCTGCCATGAAAAACAGCTTCTCATAAAAATACAATCGCCGTTCGGAGTCGGCGTAAAACTGTAGGTCCCTCCGCTTTGTGTGACAACATCAAGGCGCACGCCACAAATCGGAGGAGAAGCTCGGCCAAACACTAACATATGTGTAAGCGCCAATCTATTTAAATATTTCCTCTATACTGTCAAAGAATATTAAGCATTTTTTATCATATCGCTCAGCCAACCTCTCTATCGCTTTCGTATAATTTGCTTCAGTAATTTGAAATGCTTTTACTGTGTGCAGAGCTTCGCCCGATAAACAACTAATTAAGTGATTAAACTTTTCAATATTTGAGAGGGAGGGCTCGTTATGTACTAAATTTGTAAAAGTGCCAATAAAGTTTTTGTAATCGGCATACTTGCCATTGAAAATCGGCAACTTCAAATTGGGCAAACGATTTGCTGGAGGAATTGCAACACTAAATGTGTTTTCCAGAACTGAACTATCACGACTTCTATTTCGGCCAAGTAAAGAGAGTAATTTCGATTTTACAGAAACGCATAAATCTTCTAGTTCACCGCGCCTATCAACCTCCGTATCTATCTTTTCGATTTCTGATTGATAGGCCATTATTTGTTTAATATACGAATTTAAAATATCTAGCCTGCACTCAAGGTCTATTGGGTTCCATACGGTCGTAGTATCATCAAGCAAATTTTTGATGCGAGTAATATTTTTGCGGGAAGAAGACCGCTGTTGCTTTAATGTAGCAAGTGAAAGCGCTACAGCTGCGCTATTTTTATTGGTAAGTGGCATTGTGAATTGTTAATTAATCAAACGATATAAATCAACAACGAGAGATACGCAATATATCTTAGCCTTTAATTACTTAAAACTGTATGCAATATACTTTTAGTTTCAAGTTAAAATCGAGTAAATCGTTTGATATTTAAAATAGTTTGTAATAAACCTTTAATTCAACGAGGCACAATAAGTTTGCCAAATTTCCAAAATAATTTTATTGAAGACCTTTAATTTGGTTGGCAATAACCCGAATTTATCACAAGCCGCTTTATCCACGCAAATGTAACGACCAAGAAAAATGTTGAAATCAAACAAAATATTGACCACCTTAATGCTGATTATGTACAAAGTTATAAAATTTTGCCAACTGTACGTATTATTGAATGTATATGCAGTACCGTATAGCGAACTGTATCGCCTGAGGTAAACTATCGCGAGATTTATGTACATGTATATGTACTTATTTACATATGTGCATACGTATGTATGTATGTACATGCAACCAACAGTATGTAAGTAGGCCGGTTTTACGGTTTATATGTATCGATGCTCTTTAAGCTAACACAATAAGCAATATGCACTTCTAGCAGCGGGATTTAATGTAGCATTTATTTAAGCGCACATATGTACATCCGTATAAGTGAAGATATGTATATAACAACCGCAGAGCAACCGCCGTGACCTTATCTATTATGCGTACAATGTAATGCACCGCAAACGTCCTCAAAGCACCGATGTCCAGCAGCACAGCAACAGTACCCAGCAGTTTTCGCTTTTAAAGCGCTCACCACCAAGATGCAGTCACTCCAACAATTCCCCGTCACTCCAATAGTGACTCCAGAACAGTGACTCCAGAGTCCAGCAAAAATTTATTTTTATTTTTTATTTAATGCACCCACACAGCCGCGAAACCGGTGCAATATTTAATTTATTTTAAAAACCACGAAGTTCGCACGACAACAAAACGAATTTAAAATAAACTTGCCGTCCTGTCACGGTCGCCAATATGTTGGGGTAGCTAGTTTGCACCCAAAAATTACGCAAAAAACCGAAAGGAAAAATTATGCCAACAACTAAAAGAAAAACCAAAGTCAAAAATGCAGGGCGGCAAAACCAAAACTAAGCGAGCGAAATTAAAAAGATGTTGCTGCGTGGGTGTCACAAAGTATATTGAATTAAAATTTTACATAAATTAGGCTTACAAGCTAAGTTTGAGTATGCATATAATATGTATGTATGTGCGTATGTATGCATGCACTGGAAGGCCATGCAGGGCTGCATTAAAATAGTAATTCAATTTATCTTTAAGGATGTACCAAAGATGTACATCTGAAATTAGATACAATACTTTAGCCACAAAAAAAACAACAAAAGCAAAATTTTATTTTTAAATAAAATTATTATTAGAAATGTAAAATGTAATTTTTTTTTGTTCTAATGTACGTAAGATAGATATTAAATAAAAATAAAAATATCCCTTTGGCCAAATTTTTAAAATCTGTTTTTATGTAACAGGTTTTTTAAATATTGGTTAGTCAATAGGTACAATCTTTTAAAATATCCAGTAAACAATTTCCAAAAGCAAAATTCCGGCGAAATGTCATCTGTTCTCTGACAAGAGAAACATATCGAAAATAGTACGCGAACAAAAAATTTGCAGAAAGTTGCAAGTTAGACAAACATCTGATACAGATTTTGTTTACATTCAAAAGTATATAAAGGCTAAAATTTTTCCAGCAGAAACTAGCAGCTTTCACTTAAAATGAAATGTCATTTTGCTCTCTCAATTTCCACTACCTTGCAAGTTTGTTGCGTACGCGAACACAAAATGCTGATAGTTTTTATAACTTTTAATAATTATCAGGTACGCGAATGCAACTACCCAGCAAAAAAACACGATTACCACAGAAACGAAAGTGGAAACGAGCTAGGCGATGGAAATCGCTTACCCTTTCGCTTCAAGAAGGCATTATTTAAACATGCGCATGTCATTGTTGGTAAGCCCTTACTCGCAGCATTACCTTCACACGAAGGGAGAACGCATGGATAAACATAATCCAGAGAAGCGAACAAACAATGCCTTACAGAGAAACTAATGTAGAATGCCTAGATAAGTACATACTTATTTATATTAAATTGAAATCAGAAAATGTCTTAAAAGATTAAAATTAATTAAATTTTTACATATCAGTTTTTATACATACATATGTATGTATTTAGGTATTTAGATTTTACTTAAAAATCGTTATGTAAATACATGCATATTTAATTAAGCTTAAAATTGTACTTCCTCACTCCTGTACTTCACTTCATTGACTGATTTCAACTTCGCTGCAAATTGAACAAAGCAAAACATGATTTTTATGCGAGACAAATTTCCAGAGAAAGTAACAGTAGAAAACGAATTTTTGGATATGGATATTTTCATACGTCGCATACGTGACAGTCATACGTTTCAATGTGATACAAACAAGAAATAAAATTTGTTTTCTTCAACTTTTTTGGGCCATTGTATAGCACATAATTAGCTCTATATCTATGGCTATTTTCATGAAACTTATTTTAATATAATTTGGAGCAATTCTAGTTGTGTTTAGAGTTGTTTGAATTAATGAAACTTGTTTCAATTTTCGTTTACAGCCCCAATTTACATCGTTATATTTTTGTTAATATTGCTTTTAAATGAATTTTTAACGAAAATAAAACATGTATTTTATGTAGAATATACTTTATATTTTGACTTCAGCGCCAATTCAGGGTTAATTTGTTGGAAATCTATGACTTATTATGTTTCAACTACATACGCCAAATTCGAGCCAAATCGGACCATAAATACGGTTTTTCGAAATATCTCAACCTTGGTGCCACCGAGGAAGACCATTTTACGCAAACATGATTCTACTTAGATAGCCAGTATACATTTTAAAAAGCAGGCAAATCGGCCCGTAAATACGTTAGATATAAGATTTTATTTATTTTTTTGTCGTGGTGGACCTTCCGATGGAAACACCCATATTCTATTTTTCAGTTGACTACGATGCAGCATTCTACTTTGCATTCTCCGAAGTGAAGCAAAGAAGCGAAATAAAAAAATATTGTAGGACATTCTACTTTGCATTCTACGAAATGGAGCAAAGAAGTGAATTCAAAAAAAATATATATTATAGGACATTCTACTTTGCATTCCCCGAAATGGAGAAAAAGAAGCGAAATAAATTAAATATTGTAGGACATTCTACTTTGCATTACCGGCAATGCCTAGAAGATGCGAAAAATTCGAAGGCACTATAACGCTATGCCTTCTAGAATACGTTACCACTAAAAGCGATTGCTGATTTTTTGCTGGGTAATTGTGAACGGTATTTTGACTTTACGAAATTCATTTTAGAGTACAAAGACTCATATTTACGCTACGCGCGCCCTGCAGCCGATATCGGCCGCTATATGGGGGCGATATGAATAAACACTTGTGATTATATGGGCGCTCTCACACTTAAACCGATAACTGAACCGACATCGCACAGTGGTCAATAAATGGAATTTAATGTTCATAATTCACTGGAGCCTTCATTTCTCAACCAATTTGATTAATTATTTTTTTAAATGAAAGCTAATGAAATTTTCAAGAGACTAGTTGAGCCCAATTCTTTTTTTATATTAAATTTTTTAGTGCAAAGTGCAGAAAACGTGCCAATTTTGAAGAAGATCGATCTCCTGTTCCTGTTAAAAAAAAAAATACGTAATAAAAGCTAGTTAAAACCAATTTTAGGGTTCTCCCAAAATGAAAAAAATAAAAAGTAATAATTTGAAAAATTATAAAAAACATTTTACCAAAAATATTTTTTTGGTTTTTGGTTTTTATAAACATTTTGGGTATGCAGTCTTATATATCATTCAATTTTAGTATAATAAAGTGTAAGTTGCAAGTCGCTAAGAGTTCGCGTTGATTTTTAATAATTTGTTCGCTAACATTTCGAGCAGATATCAACAATTGAAAATTTTTGCAGTGTTTTGGAAATTTTTATTTTTCTTTGAAAGTAAGTGTCCGAATGAAAATTTTTTTTGGGGGCAGATTTAAGAAACATTGAACTATACAATGAAACTATTTTCGTTACAAAATTTTTTTTTGCTTTTCTTGGTAATAATAGGTTAATCTTGGTAAATTCGGGGCCCACTTGAGAAAGCCTTACCCATACCAAGATATTATTAAAAACAAGTACTCTGGCGTTTCAAAATATTATCTGCTACTTCCATTCATAATTCTGCTGTACTGAAAAGTACTGAGTTTTACAGCATGAAAAAGTCCAATGTACTGATTTCGCGCCAAAAAAATCTGGCAACCCTACTCAAACCTGAGATCTCAGAACCAGAATCGGTGTATTCACTCGCCACAGCCAACATTTGTGATGAAAGCAATTAACCGCGCGTGTAAGTTGTTAAAGTAAAGAAGTAAATTAATTTAAATAAATGTTTCAATTTAAATATAAAATAAAAATTGTACATAAATATTTGGAAAAAACCTAAATACTCAAATACCATAAAAAATGAAAAAAAGAAATAAAATTTTGTTCTTTTTAAAACAATAAATTTAAAAATTACAAGAGATAAATAAAAAATTAAAAAAAGATTCGCTCGCCGAGATTCGAGCTCGGATGTCTTGATTTGGCGTGCCAAAGCTTTAGAACGCGGTTACCCACGAACGTGTACATAGCGTAGCGTAGAAGTACGTAGAAAGATATCAAGCATGCTGTTGATAGAAAGAGAGAGAAGCTACGTCTACGTTACGGTCATGCGGTGGTGAGTTTTTGTTAACACGCAGATCCCATAAGATAGATCATGTCAGCTGACACGTTCTCCGTTTTTACGTCCGTGGATAACTGCGCTTTTACTCTGTTGGCCATTGCCACTGTAGCAGCGCAGCGAGCAACATGACATACTTAGGCTATCTGCACACTTGTCGTCTAATAATGGTTGCGTTATCGTCTCGCCCTGAAATTTTGAGCGGAGCACATGCATTTCAAAGGAGATCTGCACACTTGTCGTTATCGGCTAGTTATCGGCAAATCGTAGAAGATGCAGAAACGGATAAGTACGGCACTGTCGTATGCTAATCGTTGTTCACGCATTGTTTATTTACATTTTATGGGGAAAAATTAGTGAAAAAGTTAATATTTGCATTAAAATCGCAAAAAAAAATAGTATTGTTTGCATCAAATCAGTGGAAATTATCAAAAAGTGGATAATTGCATTAAAATTCAATAAATGTGAGCGTTTTAACTATAAAATATGACGAAATTGTAAAAAGTCTCTGTGTGCATGCTCAAAACACATTTCAGGAAAAGAAAAAAAAGATATTGCTGAAAAATTAAATATTTCGCGAAAATATCAACAAGAAAAACAGAAAATACCTGCTCCAAGTGCATTTTTAGACGCCAAATGAATTGAAATATCACGACCGAGTGTGCGAAAGTGTAGTCGTCATGTAATCGTTGCATCATGATTGTGACGATGAAGCAACTATGATTGGACGACCAATATGCAGAAAGCCTTTTGCTTTTCCCGGGGGATGAATAGGCAGTCTATCCCGTCAACTGGTATGATGTTGCTAGTAGTTGCTGGTAGCGTGCTGATGCAGAAGCGGACAATTGACATCTCCTATGACACCGCCATGTTAAAAATACTCGCCGCTAACATTGAAAAAGGATACAACGTGAATTAGTTGTGCTGAAACACAAACTGGTAACATTCTGGTTCACAACTAGTAGCTTTCCCTGCAGGGGACTTGTTCGCACGCACACAGTGACATCAATTGCACGCACACTACAAAAATGCTCTGCCTAAGCTGCCCACTTCTGCTCTATAGACAACATTTAGCTTTATTTTACCTACGGAGTCACAATTTTCATAAACCTGACATCCATATAATAGCGTAGGTATTAAGTACGCTTTAGCTAAGAGTAATCTTATACGGTTGACAAACGGGCTCGATTATTTGCATAAACAGCCTTTTTTGCTGTTACTCATGCATTTTCCTCTTTAAAATGCGCATAAGCGCCGAACAAATGCACGATATTTTTGGGAATTAACTCGGAGCCGGGTAATTTTCGATGACAACCAGGGTGTCCAGATAGCGCAAATTTCTCAAAAAAAAATCGCCAAAAGTCGCCAATTTTTTTTTAAATAAAATTCATGAAATCGCTTTAAAAAATCTTTCATTTAAAAAAAAGATCTTTTTCTAATATTGTTTTTAAGACCAAACGAATATAATACCTTCAGAGCGTAATAATAAATAACACAAATCACTTACAGTATCGGTCATATCTATAGCACGCCATTTCAAAGTGAGATTGTGTGCCATTTATGTTTATTTATTTATTTTTAAGAATTTTCTCTAGCAAAATCCATATAAACCGAAGTTTAACAATTTGTAGAAAACTACAAAAAAGTGCAAAAAATGTATACCCAAACTGCAAACTTTTTTCAACGAAGTGTTAGAATATTTTTGGGTTTATATGGGGTTTGTCTGAGAATGTACTATATTTTAATTGAAAATTCTTAAAAAACAAATAAATAAACATGAATGGCACACAATATCACTTTGAAATGGCGTGCTATAGATATGACCGATACTGTATATAATAGTGATGTACAAAAAATTTGCTTTAAAAATACGCCTACTTTTTAAAAATATTTGGTTCAACACATTTCCCAATAGGACTGCGCAGTTAATAAATTTAATATAACTCATATTAATTGATTAATCACACAATCCGCTTTTAAGAGCTCGGCGTTAAAAATTAAATAAAAACCTATAATAAGGCTATATCAGCTATTTCCACAATTTCTTCAAAATCACCTATAGTGTCTGAATGATTTACATTTCTGTTGTTGCCATATATTGAGCTATTCAACTTTGATAACATACTGTTTGATATTGAAAACGTTTTGCAGCAGAAACTAATAGCCTTCATATAACACTTTATTCGAACTATTGAATTAAGGCTTCCAGCCTCATCATATTTCGAATCTTAGTTTTTGTTGAATTCATTACGGGAAAAACGCGCTCAACAAAGCATGTGAGTTCGGCAAGGATAATAATATGAATTTACTTATATTTCCAAATATTTTATTGCCTGTTGCGGTTTTCACTCCGTAAGCAATTAACCAAAATTCTGAGAAAAGTTATTAAATGGGAAAGTTAAAAGATTTAAATATTCAGTTTCCGCTGCTTTCCTTTCCTTCAAAGTCAAATAGTGAATTGGCAGGTCCCTGAAACTGGTCTTCTTCTGATTCACACACTTCTCTGGTGACAAAATCAAAGCTTTTTTATCAGTATTTAATTGACTAGGTAATCGTTTCAAAAGTTCTTCGATTAGGGTGATTAAACATTTTTGATAGTCTTTTAATAAACTTCTTAAGTCAAGTTTATCACGCAGTTCATTACCCTCTTCTGTAAAATTATCGCGTAAAACTAAGTTTTGTATATTTTTATAATTGGAAACAATTTATTTGAAGGGAAAAAAGCGCCAAAAATCGCCAATGGCGATTTCATAAATTTTTACGCGCAAATATCAAAAAAAAATCGCCAAATCGCCAAATCTGGACACTCTGATGACAACACCGGTAAAAACGGCCAGATGTTCTCTTTTGTACAAGTAAGCAAACAAAGCAGTCGAATTTCGCGTCCCGTAGCCAAGTGTTGAGAGTTGGGGGCTGCAATCCTGTAGCTGCCGGGTACGATGCACGGTTGGGGTGATAGCGATTTTTTTTTGTTTTATATTTTTTTATTTTATTGGATTTATTTGATTAATTTTACATTATTTTTTTCATTTGGTTGATTTTATATCACATTTTTTATTTTACTATTAGTTAATTAAAATTTTTAGAGTTGGATTTTATTAAAAAATCAACAAGGACTAACTGAAAGCAACGTAAAAAAATAGAACTTATAAAAATAGAATGAAAACGAAATAAATTAAAATTCTACTGGCAGTGGGACTCGAAGCCGCGACCTTGCAGTTCGTTTATCCGCATTACTGCCGTCCGTAAGGGCAAAATTATTATGCGCATGTCAGATTATATGCATAATCTTTGCCGTCTGTCACAGCTCTTTGAAGCGTTCTGACCCCCCCGAAATGTAGAAATGTAAGATTTTAATGCACTAAAAACTTGGAAAAAGGTGCTTTGAAAAAAGGCAAAAAGGCATATACTATTTAATTTTGCTATGTACTTCCTTTATGTACAATGTGCATGTCCAATTAAAGATATTAAAGAATACATACAGTGATCAAGAAATTATAGCCGAACCACTTTTTGCCAAGTTTTAACGTATTATTTTCGTTCTTATTTAATTTTGGTTATTTTTTTTATAAAAATATAGTTCATTCTTAAAAAAAACCCGCGTGAATTCATGTTTCCAAATTTGTGCCATATTAAAAAAAAAATCAACAAACTTTCGTACAAATTTCGATCATTTTTGTCCAAAATTCTAAAAAATAAATCGTAATTTTTAGCCATTTGAAACTTGTACTTTGTTCTATTTACTAGAAATCAATGGGCTACAAAACTGCATACTCATAATTTAATAAAAAAAACTCTAAGTTTTTACGAGAATTTGTTGACTTATTTATTTTTTTAATTGCATACATTTTTAAGGCAGTGGCACTCGATTGGTCCATTTGTACAGATTGGTACATTTTTATATTCGGCTGTTGGTACAAATCAAAAAAGGGGAAATTTTTCTTTTTGTTGTCAAAATAGTTTCTTAAAGGATTTTTTGGAAAAAAATCCCCTCAAATGACAAAAGAGTTTAAGCTTAAGAAATCTACACTGCCGGAACAAAGTATTGGCACAGCAAATTTTTCACAATATATGCAACAAAATTTTATTCTAATATTTTTCAGCTAATTTCGTATATGGTCCATTCTACAACAAAAAATATAACTCCTAAACTTTGTGCGAAACTTGCGAAAATTCAGCAAATTTTCATGAAATTTTTCAACTTTTTAATCAGATTTTTTTTAATTTTTTTAAGTATGCAGATTTGTGGCCCAATCAATTTTATTACAATAAAGTGCAAGTTTTAAGTAGCTAGGAGTTACCATTGATTTTTGGAATTTTTTTTCACGTAGTCTTTTCCATACAAAAAATTTTTTTCGAAAATACTTTATATGGAAAAAATGCAAAACAACTTCAACAAAAAATTCTCAAAAATCAACGCAATTTTTTACTAACTCCGAACTTGCATTTTTTTCCTAGAATTTAATGGGCTGCAAAACTGCATACTCGTCAGATTATAAAGTTGAAAATTTGCTGAATTTTCGCGAGTTTTGCACAAAGTTTAGGAATTATATTTTTATGTTTTTTGTTGTTGAGTGAACTATATTTTTATACAAAATTGGCGGGAAAATATAAGAATAAAAATTTTTGCATATATTGCGTGTATACTTTGTTCCAGCAGTGTACATAAAAATATTAAAAAATTGTATCAGCGGAATCATAATAATGAGACTTTTTATGCTGTTTTTTAACTTTTTTCAAAGATTTGTCTAAGAAAAGCTTGAAAACCTGCTCAAAGACTTTACCGATATAGACTTATATGGTATCACAGGTATTATTTTCTCACTCTTTTTGTTTCTTTGCAAAAAAAAACTCATTCACGTCCCAATTTTTTTTACTCAATACCAACACATCTTAATTCAACATGGAATGACACTTGTTTATCTTACCTCCCTTTTTCATATTTTGAGTGAGCTTATTCGCAAAGAAATTAAAAGGGTGAGAAAATGATACCTCATAAGTCTAAATGGTAAGATTTTGGCTGAGTTATTTAAGTTTTTCTTAAACCAGTCTTTGAAAAAAGTGCATAAACAGCATCAAAAATCTCATTATTATGATTCCGTAGAAATTTTTTTTTAATATATATATGAAAACTTTTTAAGCTTAAACCACTCAGTCATCTGAGGTAATGTTTCCAAAAAATATTAAAAAAAAACTGTTTATTAATAAAAAGAACTAAATTTTTGGAGGTATTTTCAGATCGTAAATCTTAATATTTTTACGAGATATTTTGGTGGAAGTCTTAAAATAAAATACATAGATTTTATAATTCCAGTGGAAAAAACAGTACCGCTTTTTTTTGTATGGGCAGTGATGCAGTCTACTGTACATATACCTTGTTTATACCAATGCAAGAACCATATTAACAAAAAACTGATTTGAATCAAAACATATTTCTTTCAAGCATTTATAACTGTGTCGTTAAAGCGCACTCGCAGAAACCGTAGTGAAAAATAAACAAAATTTTGTTATTTTTATTCGATATTTCTTAAATAATTAATTTGCGCGGATAACCGAAATGGAAGCGAACAACAATTCAAATTTGTTATAATAATAATTCAAATTTAAAACGGGCTGTGTAAAGAAAACCGTCATTTTTCACTTCGCGTCAAATGAGTGATGTGTTTATACCTGTTTTCTAAACGATGTGAGAAATAAAAAAGCTATTTGAAAACAAATTCGAGTCAACACACTTTTGAATTTCTGAGCGTATTGAAAGTTGGTTTATGCTTCCGTTTTGAATCACAGCAAACTGGGTCAAAGCGCTTTATGTGTCGGTATAAACAAGGTAATAGTAGCACAATGCCGCTAAGTTAGGGCTGCCAGACGTCCCGGTTTCCCGGACATGTCCCGGTTTTAGACTATTTGTCCCGGTATCCCGGTCCAACCTTAAAATGTCCCCGGTTTCGTTTTAGTGTCCTGCTTTTTGATTTGATTTCACAAATTTGAATAAAAGTTCAAAAATCACTACACTAAGGGAAAAAAACGCGTTGTAATATTCAGAAAAATGTTATGAATTCACTGAGGGAAGTAAACATGAATATTTTCTATTTGATTCTCGTTTAAAAATGTTCTTATTTAAAAATAATACTTTCATAACACGCACGCGTGGTGTTGATTTAAACTCAACATTTAAATGCACATTTACATGTCTGGCTGTAGCTGAGTGCGCGACGATGCTTGCCGCAATTTGCTAATTTCCAGAGGGTCAGGGTTCAATTCCCATTACAACCAGCATGAAATTTAAATATTTTTTTAACTTAATTATGAAAAAGCAATCGGTAATGGCAAATCGCTTCATTTTAATATGGGCGTATTTGAATTGAATATTTCTATACTAAATACTAAAATTTGTATACTTAAATGTATTACGAGTTGGGTTGGTGCTCTTTCATATGCGTGTTTTTTTTTAATTTAGCACGCTTTTTTAATTCTAAACTTCTTTCTCTCAGTGTACCGGTTTATATTGTGAAATAGTCACATTTCGAGATAGTTGAACTTTGCACAAGCAATAGTTGGTGATTAGTATATCGATGGCTGAGTGGAAGATCGACCTATCTCGGCAGCCAATTCGAAAACGCCCTATCTCAGAAAATTTTTCAACAACGCTTTATCTCAGAAAACTTTTCAAGAACGCCCAGTGTATTTTCCTTTGAGATAGGGCGTTTTTGAACCGAATGCTGAGATAGGGCGTTATTCAACAAAATTCTGAGGTAGGGTGTTTTTCAATAATATTCTGAATTAGGGCGTTTTTAATCAAATTCTGAAGTAGGGCGTTCTTGAAAAGTTTTCTGAGATAGGGCGTTTTCGAACTGGCTGCCGAGATAGGTCGATCTTCCACTCAGCCATCGATATGTACCTAAATACGTTCAAAATGACGTGCACAGAGTTTTACAATTATATTAAGGAAAAGACAGAAGTTTTGAAACAAGTTCACAGCAACGAAAAATATGACTGATATTTTAATGTTATCTTGTACTTATATTTTTTCCTTTCATGAAACCTAGAGTACTTATAAGTACAGTGGGGTACAAAATTATTGGCTCGGAGGCTCTTTAATCAGATCACAATTTCTAATCAGATCGTTTAGAAAAATTTTTAAAATGTAGCTTTTGAGCCAATTAATAAAGTGCGAGTCTGAGGTTGCCAGCAAATTTCGTTGATTTTTAGCATTTATTTTTTTTTTGCTGACAGTGTCTTCCATATAAAAATAATTATCAAACATAGATTGTATGGAAGAAACTCTCAGTAAACCAAAAATCAACTAAAATTTAATGGGCTGCAAAACTTCATTTTAAACATTTTTATAAAAAGTCTGATTAGAATGTTGCAAATTTGTATGCAAATTTATTGATTTTCCCGAGTTTAGCACAAAGTTTAACAATTTTGTTTTTATGTTTTTTCATATATTTAGTACAAACTGTATTTTTATAAAGAATAAAAAAGGTTCATGCATTGTAAAAAATTCTCTGTGCTTTAGTTGTGATAAGTTGTTTTGTTGGCGTACGTTGGAATGATCTCATGATCTCATGTGTTTATGTTTTTGTTTTTGTCTGTCAAAATAAGATTTCCCTACATCCTTTCGCACGTCGAAATGAAGAGAAGGGAGCGAGAGGCCCTCCCTAAAGTGTCCCGGTTTGGCAACAGAGATATCTGGCAGCCCCACGCTAAGTACGTTTTAAAATTTTCAGGCAATAGCCTCATGCGATTATCGATTATATTTTTTGTTGTTTGTGTGAAATATTTTATTTTTATCAGTATTTTTCTTTTAATCAAAATATGTTGAAATAAAAGTGAAAAAAAATTGCCGTTTAAACGCATTTGCGCATATCTATACTAATTATATAAAGAGAAGTCCCTTTTTTTGTAACAGGTAATCTCGCGAACGGCTGGTCCGATTTTCATGAAATTTTGTATATAAATAGCTTACGGTAACCACCATGTTTTAGACTAAAAAAAATTTACTTTTTTCGGGTAGGTGGACCAGGGACCGGTCTATTCGAAAAAATCTAATTATGGTCAGATTTGCTTAAAATTTGGTACGTAAGTAGCTTTTTAGCATATATTAGCATATATGAACAATTTTTTCTGCGAATTGGACCAGGGACCGATCTATTCGAAAAAATCTTATTATGGTCCGAATTGCTTAAAATTTGGTACGTAAGTAGCATATATTAGCATATATGATCCATTTTTTCCGAGAAGTGGACCAGGGACCGGTCTATTCGAAAAAACCTTATTTACAGTCCGATTTGCTTAAAATTCGGTACGTAGGTAGCTTTTTGCCTGGATAAGCTTATAGATTCCTGTTTTCCAATTTTCATGCAATTTCGAATATAAATAGCTTTGAGCAACGACCATATCAAGGGGCGAAGATTTTTTTGCGCCAATCAGAAACAACGGATACTGTCAAAATATAATTATAATATATAATAAATCTCAACTGATATATATTTTTAAGGCCGTTTTTTAGTTATCGCAAGGCTCGAGAGCGGCTGAACCGATTTTTTTGAAACTGCCACCTGCCGCACGTGTCCCAAGGATGGTTTTAGGCTAAAAAAAAATCTATATGTAAAGGGGGCGTGGCGCTTCCCATAAAAACCGTATTTCTCATGCTACATATCTCGGAAAGTGTGCATGGTAGAGTTCTGGAACTTGGTATATATACGCAATCAACTCTTGTAACTATTGGAAAAGGGGGCGTGGCATCTTCCATACAAACCGAATTTTTCATACTGCCTATCTTTGGAAGTGTTCATGGTAGAGTTCTGGAACTTGGTATGGAGATATACGAAATCAATCGCATACTCATGAAGAAAGAGGGCAGCTGTTGGAAAGGGGGGCGTGGCAACTCCCATATAAATCGAATTTTTATACTGAATATCTCTGAAAGTATGCATGGTACAGTACTGGAACTTCATGTGGAACTTCATGTATGTAGTTGAAATCAAGCCCATACTCATGGAGAAAATTTGGGCTATTTGAAAAGGGGTGTGAGGCCTACAAACGTACCAACCTTTAGCTATCTTTGAATTTATTTTTTAATTTTTCTGTAGGTGTGTTTGTTAGTGAAATCCTCCTAAATGGTTGTACGGATTATAACGAAACTTTTTGTGTGTTTGAGTGGGTCTCTGGATGGTTTAGTTTCACAATTTAATCCGACAGCTGGCGCTGTATTTGAGTTATTACTAAAAATCGTATTTATGATCCGATTTGGCTAATGTTTTAAATATGTATGCAATACTATTGCTGCCGTGCTAACGTGCTGCCAAGTGGTGCTGAAGTCGAGCTATTTCTGAAAATAGCCAAGTGAGAAACGGGGCCGTGAAGGTCAGATTAAATCGACCTGTTGCACCATTGGGTATATCGAACGCTCCTGCGTTGCGATTGGCCCAATGAATGTGATTTTCCAATATTATTATGCGTTCAAACTTTTAAGGTATTTCGTCTGAAATAAGTATATGTATATTGGATTTCTGTAGAACAATGATTCGCACCCATTTTGAAATTGCCACCAACTATACTGTAAAGCTTCTAGGACATTCACTATAGAACCGGGTTGTTGCCGCCAGGGAGTGAAGAGGAAAAAATTTATTTCGCTTTGCGAATAACCGTGCTCTAAAATGCCGCACAACTGGAGAATTTCAAGAACTTCTTCACGGATATAACACTTTCCTTAGGTTATTTAAAGCGGCAAATGACCACCAAACCATAATCTTAGCAGACGAATGTGCCTATGAAAATTGTAAACGTGAATTGTTGGTGAAAATCTTGGACCAAAAAGTTTCAATAAAATATATAAAAATTTTGGGCGGGACGAAGTTCGCCGGGTCTGCTAGTGTTTAATATATATTAAATCAAAAAATCGATTTTAAGAATAGCCAACAAGGCGCAGCAATCGCTTGGAAAAGTACTACGTACCACATCTATGTAATTTATTGAGAGTTGCATATACCTACATACAAATATTGATATGTACATACATGCATGCATGTACATATACATAACGCTCGTATCTTTTTTCGGACAAAAACAGTATATTACTGAGCAAAAATCCAGTTTCGCAGTATATCCATTTAAAAGTAAAAGCATTTTTTACACTACATTACAGAAACAATAAAATAAAGGAATTCCTGGTGTGGTACTCATAACACCAGGTATTCCTTTATCGTACACCCCGAGACAAAATGATATGTCTAACAAAGCCATGTAAATCCAAATTTCTCACTTTATACAAAAATTAAAAAAAAGTTGCACAACAACAATATTTTAGTTTGAAATGTCTACAAAACACCGTTGATATCAGAATTTTTGTTTTTCTGACGGAGTCACCCATATTTTTCTATACAAGGTTACTATGTTCGACAATTTGTTTTTATGGAAGAAAATAAAAACACCGTCTACAAAAAATTAACAAAAAATCAACGCGAATTCTTAGCCTATTGAAACTTGCACCTTACTAAACCACAAAACTACATACTTGGAATCTTTCTAAAAATTATGATCACAAGATTTTTTTGTTGTGGCATTGTTTTTTTAATTTACCTGTAAAGTTTGTATTGTGGATTTATATGATGTTAAGTATTATATAATTGACTAGACTGTAATAAAATATTATTAAACATTAAACAACCGAAAGGAATATAATCAAAACTGGTCCGGTCTCTATTTTTTTTACATAATAATACATATATGCATTTTTAAAACGTGTTTCCGCGAACACTGTGTATTCAAAAATTTAGGCAGCGAAAATATATAAATGCAGTACTTTGGAAAAACCCGCAGTATGCAGTTTTGGAATCCACAAAAAGTATTATACTGCGAATGAAAGTATAGATACGAGCATTATGTGTACATATTGGAGTGGCCTTTAGTTGTATGGAGGAAAATAAAGGTGCCTAAATTCTCGGTTTAAAACTTTTCATCTCGTAGTTTTTAGTCCATTCGCACGCTTCTGATGGTGAGAAGAAGAGTATCCCAAGCAAGGGCCACCCTAATATACATACATGCATACCGCAAAGTATATAGTAAGTTATATTAAATTAGGCTATTAAAGATATATAATTCTATACAGGTAACGAGTGTATCTGCCATACATATGGTAGAAGATTTGAAACAATTAAGTACTGGC
Source organism: Rhagoletis pomonella (assembly GCF_013731165.1). Lineage (NCBI taxonomy): Eukaryota > Metazoa > Arthropoda > Insecta > Diptera > Tephritidae > Rhagoletis > Rhagoletis pomonella. The sequence continues at coordinate 40,323,394 of NW_023458557.1, forward strand.
AAGATAGTTACAGTTGATCGAAATTTGTCTGCCATTAAAGTTCCGAAATCGGAAAGGGCTCAACCGAATGCTCGCGACCAGTATGGAATTGCAAAAGCTGCTGCAGGTCTGGCTGCTGAAAAAAATGCCCATGACGTCGAGCAAAGCTTGCGTGACACCCAAGTATTAAATCATTGTTTTGAAGACATCGAACGGTTTATTGCACGTCTAAAATATGCTGCAGAGGCAATGCGAGAATTAGAATTGCGACATAATGAGCACAATCCCCATGGAGAAGGCCTATTGATATTACGTTCGCGACCACCAATTGAAAGCGAGTTTTTTGATATTCTTGCCAAACTGAAATTGGCTATGAATTTGGTAGTAAAACTAAATAATAATTTTTCTAATGAAATGGATCCTATCTCTGACCTTTTTACCTCGTTGCACACTATTGTGAATGTTTGCAACGATATATATGCTAGGTCAAGCATACCAGAAAATGTTGTTAACCCACTTCTACGTCGTGAAACCATTAATTTTTTATCTAATTCTTTAAATGCTATGAATACTGATTTCTGGATATCCCTTGGGAAAAATTGGACTTGGGCAAAGGAGCATTTTAAAGATCACATAGGATCATATCATCCGATTTTCTATGATGACTGGTCACCAGATTGGGTGGTTGATGAAGAGGTTCCTTACATACCACCTCCCAAACCGTATTCACCCATGACGCCACGGATTGTAGCAAGTGATGCCGTTTGGTTGTCTCGTTTACAATCAAGAAATGTCAAAATAGCCAAAGTTGTTTATAACAAAAAAGATAGTAATGACAGAGAACTCAATATCACGAAAGGAGAATACCTTGAGGTAAGTATGTATATCAGTATGTCGTATTTTTTTTAACAATGTGAAAAAGAAGATTAAATTAAATTACATACATACTTAGGTGATCGACGATTCGCGCAATTGGTGGAAGGCTAGGAATTGTGTGGGCAATGTTGGCTACGTTCCACATACAGTTCTTAAGGCTCATAACTTTGATGCGCATTCCAACAATTCTACGGGGGATACCGATTCCGTTAAGTCGTATAATTTGGAGAATGGTAAGTTCTAATTTATAATTTTGTAAATAAATAATTAAATTATATAGAAGTTTGTTTAATATATAAATGATAGAATTATTTTTATACCCGAGCGCACTTGTGCATAGCCTAAAGCCAGAGCTGGGCGATAAGGATTACATATGTAATCGATTGCATCTAGGATGTAATCGTAATCGTCAATAATCAGTAATCGCAATTTCAAAAATTATTAAATTAGGATTGCGATAATCGTTCATCGAAGGCATCTTAGATTACGATTGTAATCAGTAGTAATTACAGTAGTCGTTGTTTCATCTTTTTTAAAATTACAATTACTGTAATCGTAATCTAAGTTCGTTTGATGAATGATTACAATAATTTTAAATTTACAATTTTTCTAATTACAACCTTTTGAGTAATCTTAAACGAAGTTATTCTATAAATTTGCGAAATATAAATGCGCGCTTAACGATAGGATAATATGCATGTATCTAAAAAAGACAAATAAAAGAAACTAATATTAAAGAAAAATAATAAATAAAGTACTAGTTTGGGCGAAATAAACTTTGTATAACGGCAAATAAAACAATACAGGATTACAATTAAAGTAATCTTTCATCGAACGCATTTGGATTACGATTACAGTAATCGTAATTTCCACTTTTTTTAAATTACGATTACTGTAATCGTAATCTAAGTTCGATCGATGAAGGATTACTCTAATCGTAATCTTGTTTTTTAAGCTTGTTGGGATTACTGGCTTAAGTGCGTCGTTCGACACCCAGAACTGCCGGGTAATCCTGTGTGATCCTGTAAGGTTCCACCTCAGCTTGGTTTTCGAGTGATAGATTTCAGTATTTGTTGCTTTTATCTTCCTGAGCGAGGCGCCACCGCATAGGACACATTCAGTGCGGAGCCGCACCTTGCCAGTTCGTCCGCTGCCTCGTTTCCATAAATGTCCCTACATATGTCCCTGAACCCATATTAGGGTAATTTTGTATTTATCAGAGAGATATGCCGGTTCTCTCCTACAGTTTTCCACTAGTTAAGAGCTAACAGAGGCAGAAGAGAGTGCCTCAACGGCAATTTTTTTGTCAAGGGGAACTTTTGTCAAAAAGTTTCGCAATATTTTTAAATGGTTGTAAATCAATATAAGAAAATACGCAAAATTCCTTTAAATTATTGTAAAATGTACTGAAATATGCGCAAGAAATATGAAAAATTAGGTATTTTTTGCAAAATATACAACAATATGCAAAAACGATTGAACGCCATTCTAAAGGAAATTTCATAATTCGTAAAGATAACTTAACTATTTCTATTTTTTAGATTCCCATTAAAAACGTGCATTTGCATGAGATTCCGAGCCCTACTTATAATGCTTCTATTATTATCACCAGGGCGAATTTAACCGTGGCTCACATGGGGTGGTTCGAAAAGGGCTTCTTTTATTTTTTTTTCGTTAACTTCTTTGTCTTAGAATATGCATGCATAAATATACACATGTTCATGCATATACCCACATATATGTATATATGCATATATATACATATATATATATATACATATATGTATATGCATATTTATTCATATTCAATCGGCTGTCGTTACAGCAAGTTAAATAAAAGGTTGTAAAAATCGTGCCTCTAGACAGTTTTTCTCTTGTTGTTTTATTAAAAGCATACATATTATTTGGTTAGTATCATTGTACGGCACTCCGCTGGCTATTGGACCAAATCAACTTTTTTTAAGAGATTGAGTCATTAGTAAAAAAATTAAATTCTCCGTTTTTCGAAGTTAGCTTCCAAAATCGAGTTATGGGCCTTCGAAGTTCGGAATTGGACCTTTGGTAAAAAATGATTTTTAATTACTGCATGTAAAGCAATATAAATATATGAGAAAAAAACTCTTAAAAGGAAAATATACTAATTTTTCTCAAATGTTTAAATACGAAGTATACAAATATGCATACCTGAAGAAAGGGGGTTTAATCTCCTTCACAACGGTACTAATTGTTTCAAAATCGGTTCGTAATTTTTTTGTTTAAAATATTTTTTTTTATAAAACAAATTATTTTTTCCTTTAAATGTGGTTTTCCTCAAATTTTCACATACGAAGTATACAAATATGCATTTCGGAAGAAAGGGGTTTAACCGTATTTACAACGATGCCAATTTTCTAAAGATCGGTTTGTATTTTTTTTTTTTTTAAATATGTTTTTTTTTTATAAATAAAGGTATTTTTTCATTTAAATTAGTTTCTTTTTAATTTTTATATACGAAGTATACAAATGTGCATATCAGAGAAAGGGGGTTTAATCGCCTTTACAATGATACCAACCTTTTAAAAATCGGTTAGTAATTTTTCTGTGTCAATATTTTTTTATAGGAAAAGGTATTTGTTCCTTTAAATGTGTTTTTCCTCAAATTTTTATATATATACGAAGTATACAAATATGCATATCATAAAAAAGGGGATTGAATCGTCTTTATTACGATACTAATTTTTTTTCGATTAGTACTTTTTTATTTAATATTTTTTTTTTATAAAAAAAGGTATTTTTTCTTTTAAATGTGTTTTTTCTGAAATTTTTATATATATATACGAATATACAAATATGGATATCACAAAGAAGATTTAATCGTCTTTACAACGATACCAATTTTTTTTAAATCGATTAGTACTCATCATTTAAATATGTTTTTGCTGAAATTTTTATATACGAAGTATACAAATATGCATATCGGAAGAAAGATACAACGATATAAATTTTTTAGAAATCTGTTCAAAATATTTGAAATTTAAGGAATTTAATTTTTCGAAGACCTAAACTTTGACCCCTTACAGCACCTGTAATATAAGCTTGCACAAAAAAGTTATATACCATTTAAATAAGAGCAAAAGGAGGACTACGTCTATATCTTTAGGTTTTAAGTTATTTATATGCAATAATAAAACATAATTTTTTACCAAAGTTCCTATTTCGAACTTCGAAGGCCCATACCTCGATTTCGTGAGTTAACTTCTAAAAACGGAGAAATCACTTTTTTATTAAGATTCAATCTCTTAAAAAAAATGGTTTGGTCGAATACCCAGAAAAAAAGTTGATTTTGCCATACAGTGTTACGATGGCAAGCAGCTAATAAGGTGCATGCCCGACGACTGGAATTCAAGTACGCTCTGCCCAATCCACAAGAAGGGCGACACCGCCATGCGTGCCAACTACCGCAGGATCATCCTTCTAAGCATAGGTTGCAAGGTCTTATCGAATGTATTGTTTGAAAGACTGAATACAACCGTCAATGAACTGATTGGGCCTTATAAATGTAGCCTTAGACCTGGCAAATCCACCATAGACCAGGTATTGACAATACACCAAATCTTGGAAAAGACCCGCGAGAAAAGGATCGACACTCACCACCTATTTGTCGACTTTACAGCCGCTTTCTACAGCACTAAAAGGAGTTGCCTATACGCCGCTATGTCTGAATTTGGCATCTCCTCAAAACTCATACGGCTGTGTAAAATGACGTTGAGCAATACCACCACCTCTGCCAGAAGTGGCAAAGGCCTCTCCGAGCCGTTCGCCACCAAACGGGGTTTCAGACAGGGCGACTTCCCTTCATGTGACTTCTTTAATCTGCTGTTGGAGTAGATAATAAGAGCTGCAAAACTGATCCACTCAGGAACAATTTACTACAAGAGCGTAAAATTGCTGGTTTATGCCGTTTACACTGACATCTCGGTAAGAAAAACCGCAAAGTCTGTTCGGTCTATTCCAAGTTGGACAAGGAAGCAAAGCGAATGGATCTGGTGGTGGTGAATTTGGTTTCTTTGGGAACCAGCATTAACACCGATAATAATGTCAGCATGGAAATCCAACGCAGAATCACTCCTACTAACAAGTACTACAATGGACTGAGTAGGCAATTTAGGAGTAAGGTCCTCTCTCGACGTACGAGAACCACACTCTATAAATCACTCATCATGCCCGCGCTGGTATATGGCGCAGAAGCATGGACAATGACAACATCCGATGAGGTAGCTCTTGGAGTATTTGAGAGAAAGATTTTGCGGAAGATCTACGGGCCTTTACGCGTTGGTGACGGCGAGTACCGCAGACGATGGAACGATGAGCTGTATGAGCTTTACAACGACATGGACATAGTGCAGCAAATTAAAATACAGCGCTCCAGCTCTGAAAGTATTCTGGTGCTTTGTTTAACTCGGCCAAAATCGCTTTGGCGGTTACAGCGCCAAATAAGAAGAAGAAGAAGAGAATAGATCTATAACCTTATCAGTCACACAGTGTTATAATCCCGACTTGACGGTGGTACCGGGAGGGGAACGGTATATGACGGTAGGAAGTTTAGTTTGGGTTAAAGTCTCACACTGACGGGGTTAGGCTTTCGATGCGTCCTCCTCGTAAAATTAACATGCGCAGTAAAAAGTTAGCTATTTAAATCGACGAATAGTTTCTAACTTCTGTTGATGTGTTTTTGTACAACATATTAACATCTTTTGATTACAATAATTTTAAGTTATAACAAAAAAAATTTTAATAATTAAGTTACTGGTTTTGATTTTTTTTTTCTGTATAGGCCCCCCACCTAAATTTCGTTCTGGATACGCTCATGGTGGGTCCGCTTGCTTATGACTAAATATATTAGTTTATCTCAGCTATTTAAAAGTCTAATTCAACCTCAGTTAAGGGAATAAGACACACATTTATATTGTAAAAGAAAACTTGACAGCCCTTATCAGAAGTATTTCTGGATTAAATTTATCAAATATACCTTTCATTTGATATCCATATTAAATGTTTTAGTTAAATTTTGTACGATTGAAAATAAGTAGAACCCTTGAACTAATATCCTAACGGATAACACTACCAACATAGGCAAAGCGTTGTTTAAGAGCTTTCTTTTAGTACCCACGAATAGTAATATTTGGGTAGTTCACAAGGTGTCGTACTTGTCGTATTGTTGTATGTTGTAAAAATTTTAACGGCTAAATAAATGTTTAGAGGACTTGAAATCACCACCAACTATTTTTTAATTGTGTGAAATTTCATAATAAAACTTTTATGTTAGCTTGCGAATTCCTCAAATATAGTTTTAGCCGTTTAAAGTTTATGACATACAACAGTACGACAGTATACAACACCTTGTGAACTCCCTAATTGTATCTTAGTTTTAAAAAATAAATTAAATAAACATAAGATAGGTGGAGACCCCGTTAAAAATTTCTCTGAATAGAGGATTTTTAAAATACTTTTCACTTGATTTCCAATATGATGTTTTATTTAGCTTATAAATAATTTCGAATAAGTGACAACTTTGTACGAATATATCCAGAGGAAACACCTAGATAACCTTAAAATTAAAAACATTATCTGAATACAAACTTTTATCAAAATCGTTAGAGCCATACTGGAACTTACAGTTAAGTAGAGCATTTTTTTCTAAAAGTACTGACAACTATTTTCTCCCTCTATAACTCCCCAAAGTTTTTAATTCACTTATCCCCCACCCGCCTCCCCCGCACCTGAGCACTGTTTTGTTCGTCTTGAAAGTATAAACAGAACCAAATCGCTGTGCGAATTTCGTAGGTCGGAGCAATGCCGTTGGGTGATTTTCGCCGCAACATTACACCCAGTAAAACAGAACAGAAACGAAATGCGCATCAATTGAATGGCAATTCAAAAAATATAAAAATACAAAAGCGAAAATATGAATCACCAAATTTGGCCATTCTGACTCTTGATGATAATCGTCTGCTAGTAAAGTGGGGAATTTGTGGGATTTTGTGACCCGCGGCAGCGGCAAAATAAAAAATAAATCTATTCTTGCCGAATTTCGTCAGACGAACTTTGTCGTCGTTTTGTTTGTCCGCAATATCATATACCCCAGTGTGTTTTAATTTTGGCAGCGAACTTTCTTCCGACGAATTTCTCTGAGCGATTTGATTCTCTTCATACTTTGACTTTCCTAAAACCTCTTTTTTATTTATTGAACACGTTTACAGAATACAATACACATGTACAAAAAACTGGTTGCTCGCTTTGGACTCTTTGTTAGGTCTTCTATTACTTTGGAAATATTTATTTCACCAGAAGTGTACAATGCAGTGAGAACTACATGCTCCAATACTTTATCTGCGGTACTTCCAGTATCTTTAGTGTTTCTGCGTTTACTTCCTGCCGAGGAGTCTAAAAACACTTTTTGTGGCTGACCAGATCGTTGCTGTTGCATAATTTTTGGAATTGAAAATGTTCCTTGTAGCCATGTTACGTTACATTTAAAAAAATCTTACTCTTTTCTATGGGCTTTTATCCACCTTTGTATGAACTGTCCATTTAATTGTGAAAATTTGTGCTTGATATCTCTTATTTGTTCATCGGAGAAAGTTTCAGATGATAAGAGATCATTTTGAAGAAACTTTAGTTTGTTCTTAAAATTCATAGAAATATCAAATAAATATTTGCGAATCAATACTCTATCACAGGAACCAGGTGCTCTAAAGCAAAGAAAATACTTATGTATACAAGATGAAAAAATATGTATGGAAACGAAAAATTATTTTTTTAGATCTATCTGAATTATTAGTCATGAAATCACATCCGGAGCTATCGGTAGCTAATTTATGTGCTGTAATACCGTCAAAGCTCCATTCTATAAAACATAACTAGTAATGTAACGTCGAAATGCGTGGAAGTGCAGTGAAACCTCCTTAAGTACCTCCCCGCTTAAGTACTTAACCCGCTTAAGTTTCCAACATTTTTGGGCACCGTGAATTTTTTATTGTAGTCTGAAAAGTCCTCTCTTAAGTGCCTCCCTTATTTATCCAACCCGCCTAAGTACATACATTTTTCGTACCCCATTTACCATTTTAGATATAATTTTCCCGTTTTAAGTGTTCTTTTAAAATTTCTTCAAATATTTGCATATTTTGAAATTAAGTATCAGCGTTACACTCCTTCGACAAAATATTCTAAAAAATCAACGGCAATTTTTAGCCACTTGAAACTTGCACAATATTACACTAAAATTGAATGGGCTATAAAACTGTATACTCATAAAAAGTATTAACACTTTGAGAAGCAAGTTTAAAATTTTGAAAATATTTTTTTTCAGTGTTCTGCAAAATGTTACGCAATTTTTAAGCTTTTATTAGATTTGTTAGAGAACGAACTTTTTTAAATTGAAAACTTTTAAAAATTAAAAAATAAGCATAAGTGGCAAACAATATCATTTTGAATTTGGTCTAAAATGATATGTCCTATTTGTATGTATGTATACATATGTATAATCAACGACCTTTTAATTCAATTCTTGTGAAAATGATACAACATAGCTTTATCTGTTTTTTTTTAATAACGTTTTTCTGTATGTGTTTACGTGTTTAAATAACGCTACTCATGGTTTTAAATTACGTATACTTCATTAAATGTTCATGTTTTATTCAAGTACTTATTTATGTAAGTAAGAAGAAGAACGAGGTATTTCAAATTCAAATTTTTTCTAATTTTTTATTTGCCCACAATTACATTAGTTTTACAAAGCATTAAATTTAAAGTTACATAATAGTGTTATCCTAACATACCTTAGGCTCATTCCATTTCAAATCACCCAGGCCGGCGGAAAGTGAATTTAAGTTTGCGATAAAACTCACAGGGATTGTTCCTTGAACAATTTAAGGAGACACGTATTTTTTATTTTTGCTCAGAAATGCGAATTTTTCGAATAATAAATTTTTTTCTTTTTGAGTACGAACGCTTCTTTTTTCCTCTCTTAATAGCAACTTTTGATGAAATCGCTTATAACTGCCGCAAAAAAGCAAGGATTTTAGCGATTTTTTTTTTAATTGCAGATATTGATCTACTGAATCGATCTAGTGAACTAAACATCAGTAATTGTTTATTAATAATTAATTATTGTTTATAAACAAAAAATTTTATTTTTTTTTCAAATTGATTTTTTTCAAACTGCCACATTTTTTTTCTCTCAAACTTTTTTGTCTATTAGGGAATAGTATAAACTATTTTCAGTACGAGTAGCAATATGCTAAAATTCGTCGTTTTCGAGTTATAATTTTTTTTCTGAAAATGCACTTATATGATGCTAGCAGATTTTCGTGCCAGTTGAGGGCGCAAAAATTGTTGCCCATTATGATAAAGTTTCCTTGCTGGAAATTTTTTGAGGTTGCCCGATCAGAGCCAAAAGTTTTTCCCAATTGGGCTCTAATTTTGGCCCAATTGGGCCCAATTAGCGATTTGCCCAATCTACCGAAGACTTCCCCAACCAGTGCTCACAATTTGCTCAAAGTGAACATGGATACGCAATTAAAACGTTTTTATCGATAAAATCACACATACACACAACAAAATTCCCTACGAAAAAAATATTTTTTAATTTTTTTTCTTGAAAAATTTTCCACATACAAATTTTTTGATTAAAAAAATTAGTTTTTGAAAATATGCCATCTCAAAAAAAATTGGAAAAAAATCACAATGGTAGCTCTGAGTATTGCGCAATATTTAAGTATAATGTTATGGGGTGCCCTCTACAATAATTTGAGTTATGAATTGAATGCCTAAAACCGTTTTCAAAGAAAATTTAAAAAAAAATTAACGGCAGTTTTGCAATCTCTTAAAACTTCCACTTTATTATACTAAAATTTAATGGGCTATAAAACTGAATATTCAAAAAAATTCCAAAAAAGTTTAAAAAATTTGTAAATTGGTAATGTACTCATTTTACTCAACTTCCGTGTAAAAAAAAATGCATATATTATATATTAGTATTTGTAAACTAATAAAGTGGCTTTATGAGAAATTTATAATTTATGTTTATCAAAAAAAGGCTAAAAAATAAATATTTTTATATGGTCTTAAAAGTAAATGGATGTATCTTCCTATATAGTAGTGTGTACTTATTTTGGTTAGTTGTATATGAATATTTGGTCGGCTGGTCCCTTCGCACTCACCTCACTAAACACTTTAATTTCCGTTTAAAAGAAAAACGTTTGTTCAAATTTCAAAATTACAAAGCTGCTGATTCGTTTATTAACACGCTTGTTAGAGCTACAAAGTTTCGATCACGTATTTCGATTATTTCAAACTCGCAGACACTAAGTGCACAGGGCGCGTGCGCGTTAACCGCTGGTAGTTGCTGAACTTTCTTCGGCGGTAATTTATGCGAGGATGGTAGGCGGCCGTGCGCGCGCCGTAATAATTTTCGGAGTCGCTTCGACTCCACTGCCGCCAAAGGATGTGCGCACGGCCGCTGGACTAGGTTTAAACGGCGGCTTAAACTTCGTCCCCGCCCTGCAGGGATGTGTTCTTGAGCACTTTCTGCAGCTCTTGCAGGGCGCGAATGGTGTTGCCAAGGACGCGGATGGTAGTGCGGCCCTGATAATTGACCGTTTGTAGGCCTTGAGGAGTGCGCGCGATCGTCCGTTGGGCGGTCTTCTTGCGCGGCGGTTGCGGCGCCTGGTTGCGCGGGTTCTTCTGCGCTTTCTTATTTAGCGGTGCGCGCCGCGTGACGCTCCTTGGGGCCTTTGTAGCCGGTTTTCGCTTCTTGGGCCGCTGTTCCCTTGGCCCCGTCCGCGCACGGGTGTTGGCTGCCACATGCAGCAGTGTGTGGTACGCTCGCCGGCAGGTCTTGCAACTGCCTGGCGAGTTGCATTCCCCGGTAGTGTGGATGAGCGCAAGGCATTTGACGCAGTAACCCTGCGCGCGGGCTACTCCCAACCATTGTGACGGCTTCATCGTCCGTAAGACGTAGTACCGGTGGCAGGGCCGGCATTGTAGGCAGTTGTCTGTCTCCGTCGTTGGAGCCAGGGGGCGTGCCTTCCGTGCTACCCCGATGTCTTTGATCTGGAAGTAGAAGCAAAGGCAGAGAAACGAGAAGTACTTGGGTACAATATTTAAACGGGAAGTTAAGACCCTTAATATACAGAAGGACAATACGTATAGAATTATTTATTGTGCTTTTGAAAGGAAGCACAGTTTGACAAGTGGCCGCGTGATAACTCCATTTCGGGTATGGACTTCCACGATACGTATTTGGTTATCAGGCCGTGGCGAACGTTTTCGATTCATCCCAATCGCCACTCGGTGGGGGGGGGGGGGGGGGGGGGAGCGAATCTTCTTTGATTACGACGATGTCGCCTGGCTGAGGATCGCGTTGTGGGGTTTTCCACTTGTATCTCTTCTGAAGATCTTTGAGGTAATCTTTTTTCCAGCGGCGGCTACATTGGTGGTGAAGTGCTTTGACTTTCTCCCACTGGTTTAGTAGAGACAGGTCTTCCGCATTAGGCTCGGGAATGGCCAATAGCGGTGCACGCCAAAGGAATTCTTCAAAAGTAAACATGTTGCTTGCAGCGGTTTTCTTTATATGGATTTTAAAGGTTTTCACTGCGCTGGGTGGTATATATTGCCAGTTGATGCCTTGAGGGGCATATTTTTTGACAATGTCTGCGGACCCAACAAGGCGGGCAAATGCTGCTCGAAAAGCCTCGGTTGTAAGATCCGAGCATAGCTCGGGATGCACTGCCTTTGTGGAAAAACAGACAAAAACTGCAACGTATCCCTTGATAAGGGTGGTGGATCTTAGCACCGATGCTTTTATTTGGAATGGCCCAGCAAAATCTACCCCAGTTGTAGAAAATGGGAGTGAGAAACTGCAGCGCTCAGGGGTTAGAGCGGCCATTATTTGGGTGCGTGTTTGTTGCTTGTAAAGCGTGCACACTTTGCATTGAAAAATTGTATTTTTTTAATTAGAGGGTTTAGCTTTGGTACGTAGTACTCTTGCCTTACCATTTAGAGCATTAATCGTGTTTCTGCGTGAAGAAGCAGAGAGTGTAAAAACTCCAAATATAGCTGGCAGAACCTCGGTTCTGTAGGGAGAAATATTGGGGGCCTTTCATTGTAGCTCAAAGTGGAATGTGCTAATCGGCCATTAACCCGTAGAAGCCCGTCTGTGTCCAAGGAAGGATTGAGAACAAGAAGCGGACTTTTTTTTGTTAATTGGCTTTTTATCTTGCAAAGCGCTTTTTTCGCTCGGAAAATTGCGTGATTGCGCTGCGTTGATAAGACGCTTTTTTGCATGTTGGAATTCGTTATGTGTCAGATGTGGATTGGGGATTGTAGCTAACCCGTTTGATTTGTTGCGGGCATTGCTCACGAAGCGGAACATGTACGCAGTCACGTGGAGTGCTCGAGAGAAAGAAGAAAAGCGATCAAGAAAATCGACCTCTTCTTCGAGCGCGTGATATACCTCCACCTTGCGCTTTTCTGGTGGAGATGCACCGCATGCCTTTGACTTTGGCTATGCATCCATGTGACAGGACAGACATTTTGGTCCGTGCCACCAGAGTGGGGAATTTGCCAGGTCCTGCGGTTTGCAGCCACGGGTGCCGAGGACGGCTGGATTGTCTTGGCTGGCAACATGGCGCCATGTACCGGTTGGAAAATATTCCCGGATTTGGGAGGTACGATTGGATACATATGTCTTCCATGTACATGGTGGCTTTTCAAGCCAAGCTGGCACAATATCTGAATCTGACCATAAGAGTGTGTTGCATGATTCTAATTTGAGCTGTTTTCGAACAGTTGCGACCAGTTTTGCGAGTAAGACTGCACCCTTCCGCCTTATACGAGCCGATTAAAACTTATTAATCTTCCTATACTTTCCAGCCGCAGGCAAATGCTTAGTACAATTTTTATAGTTAAATTACTAAGAGGCTCTATTTCACGTCCGCTTCTTCTGGGTGAAGTTAGACTTGATACCTCCCGGGTATCAAGACACTTTTGTCCACTATTTCTTAAAGCTCGTAAAACTAATTTTGAATTGCACGACGCACTCCGTTGCTTATTTATGCCAGGATTTTAACTCTCATTCCAGCACGTGTGATATATCAGATCCGCTTTTCAGCATTAAGATACTATCCTCTCTCTCGTGACTCGGCGCAAAAATTGTAAATACTGGTTCCGTACGGCACGCGGACTGTGCCCCTCGTGCGGATGGGCAGGAATGGAGGGTAAAAACCCAAGGGATTATTATTAAAATTGTTAAATAATAAATTCCATTACCAATATTACATACAATTTTTTTATAAATTATCATAAAATATATAATTAGCTATCCAAATGCCCATTATTTGGTACCAAACCAAATCTTTTAAAACTACATGCGCTTTGCGCAAACCTCAGCCAAACTGGTACTATACAGGGTGGCGGCGAATAACTGTTACACAGTTTTTTTTAAATAGAAGATTCCTTTATAGATTTTGTGAAGAAAATATTTTATTGTTAATTTTCCACAGATTTTACTTCAGTTTTTATTTAACACCCAAAACCAGCAAACAAACACACCAAAAACAGTCTCAAAGTGGACCATCCATTCTTGAGTTATACGCCGTCTGACGTACGCAACTTTGGTACAGTGAAAGCTCCCATAAACGGATGCTCTAATAAGCGGACATATTCTTTAAGCGGACACATTCTTGTGAACGAACAATTTTTGGTTTTTTTTATACAAATGCTCTCCGATAAACGGACATTCCGATAAACGGACGCAGGCACTCAAGCATGTCTAGCTTTAAAAAAAATTTCCTATAAGCGGACGTGAAGCTCTAATAAGCGGTCAATTTTGTTGTACTCAAAGATGTTTTCTTTTCTAAAAATTAATTGTTTACTTTTCATTGCCCTCTTCTTGCTGTTTCATCGAAGCGATTAGTCGGTACAAAAGAAAACGCCATAAATTTGAATTTATTTTCCATTCATTCTGTTTTATCTATAAAGGATAAATGTTATTTTAATTTACGAACCCGCAATTAAATTTTTTTTTAAATTTGAATTTTAATATTACCTTTTTCCGAAATTCCCATAAGCGGACCATCGGTGCTTTCACTCTATTATACATGTGGTATACTTTCACTGTATATACATGTGGCAGCACACCTGAAGCGTGCGGTAACTCTATAAATGCCTCAAGCACAAATGCGACCTTGCGTCAGATAAAATACAAAAAATTATAATCTGGCATGGCTTTCCGCCTCTCTGTCTTTTTTTCGTCTGGATTTCGTGCTGTTAAGTCCTGCTTGCCTAGACACTAATAAAAATACGACCGACGGTTCCTTGCGGTGGATCTCACTGCGCGAGCGGTATTCGAGGGAGCTACGGAAGATGGATGCTCCATCAGGAAGTGGGGCGACAACTCAGGTATATTGGCCGCTGATAGATAGCTTGAGTTTTTTGAAACCTTTCGTAAAACCAAGACCGTAAGTAATTTGTTTTTTAGCGTAAAGTTGATATTGTTCCCGATAGAAGAAGAGTTTCTAGATGTTCCGGCTGGTGACCCAGTGGCATCAACGCCACAATCATCAACGAAATTGCCGAGAAAACGGCATAGGACAAATGATGCTGACGACGAATTTAAATAGGTGTGTCAGATGTACAAAGAAGTACAAAAAGAGCGGCAGAATGAAAACAAGGCCGTACGTGCTTTTGGGGAGATGATAATCGCCACGATAAGCGAGATAAGTGATACCAAGCAAACAAAAGCAATGCAAATTATAACTAATACTGCCATGGAGTTGAAACCAGAGCCCGATTTATAACGTGAATCTTTTGTGTAAATATTTTTATTTTGTCACTAAAGTTCTTGCGTCTTATAAATGTACATCCGAGTACATATGTTGTATGTTTTTGTAACAAATAAGACTGTTAAGTTTATAAGTAATTTATTAAAGCGAATGCTTAATTTTGATTTGATCACAAATGTGTAACTTTGAAAACAGAAGTGCTTAAAAATATGTGCATAGG
>NW_023458557.1:40338391-40349309 GCF_013731165.1 Rhagoletis pomonella
AATCCGTGCAGTCGTTTCCGCGTGATGATTTCCCAAACATCCAAACAAAGAAACTTTCACATTTATAATATTAATTAGATAAGATTTCTGAACTGAATTTTATATCTTAATTTTTTTTTGTACCTGAAATAATCAATTAAATAAATACATAATATGTACGTGCTTGACAAAAAGTAAAATATTATGTTTTTATTTTTTAAGGTTCTTAGCTCAGCTCAGTAATAATTACTATCACTAAAATATATATAAATACTTACATACATATGAAGTAAATATTCACGAAACAAATTTCGGAATGTAAAACCATTTTAAATATTCATTTAGATAAAAGTTAAAATATAAGATTTCTGAACTGAATTTTATATCGTAATTTATTTTGTACCTGAAATAATCAATTAAATAAATACATATTATGTACGTGCTTGAAAAAAAAGTAAAATTTTATGTTTTTGTTTTTTAAGGTTCATAGCTCAGCTCAGTAATAATTACAATCACTAAAACATATATAAATACTTACATACATATGAAGTAAATTTTGCCGAAGCAATTTCGGAATGTAAAACCATTTTAAATATTCATTTAGATAAAAGTTAAAATATATTAATCTAATTTCTAATATACATACATACTTACATACATATACAGTTACTCCTAAAAATGAGCGCACGGCTCTTTTTAGTTAATATTCGCAATGTTTTACATGCTAAAATTTTTTGTTAAATTTGTATTACGATTTGGCTTATATTTTAACAAATCCCATTTAAATCCAAGAATGATACTGTGTACAAAAATTAAGAAAAATCTGCAAAGTTTCAGTAAAATCGCGAACTTTTTAATACGAATTTCGAAAAAGAGTTCAAGTCTCTAGGAACTCGCGTTAATTTTTTAGAATTCTTTTTGCTGAATGTCCTACGCATTTTTCCCATATTAAAAATATTCAGAATTTTTCTGATATGAAAAAAAATCGGAGGACAGCCAGCAAAAAGTTCTCAAAAATCAACGCGAGTTTTTAGAGATCTGAAATTTACACATTATTATATGAATTTGCCTAAGAGTGTAAACTTGTCAGCCCTCATAGAAATTTTTCAGCACAGTGTTGCTTATACGGTGTTCGCACGAGGCGATTTTACAGGCAACTTTTAGTTGAAAGCAAAATCGCCTGGTGTGAACGGCCTTTCAACTAATTACTTCCAATGAAGTTGGGGTGCAACCAACTTTTGATTCAACTAATCGGACCACCAATACTTTCCAACTCATTACGCCATTCTACATTTACTGTGCCATGCTCCGTGCTATATGCGTCCACATATTGGTCTGGGCAATACCAACGTTTGTGATCATTAAGCATCACAAAGTTGTGCAGAACTAAACACGCCAACACAATTTTCTCGCAATTTTCTGGAGTACAGTCAATTACTTGCCGCAGGACACGCCACCGAGCAGTTAAAATTCCGAAACTGTTTTCTATTACGCGGCGAGCTCGCGATAGCTGGTAATTGAAAACTTCCTTGCTTCGAGTAAGTTGGGTTCCAAGGTATGGACGCATTAAGTTTTCCTTGAGAGGAAACGCAGCATCGCCCACAAAAAAAAATGTGAGGAATTCTCTGTGCCTCCATTTCACAGAGGGGTTTCGGTGGTATTGGCAATCTATTCTCTAGAAGAGCATGTCCGAAGGCTGATTGTTGGAAAATACATTTAAATAAAAAAAAAAAAACTATTTAATATCAAAAGATTTCAAACCGTTTACTGTAACCTCCATCACTTTGTTCTCCATAGCTTCCTATAATGGCTGATGTGAACGTATACTTCGCATCACAGGTTGCCATCAATACAATGCTATACATTTTTTTTATAGTTGTAGTACAACGAGCCAGAGTTTTTAGAACATGTGATGGCAACGTGCTTTCCATCAATCGCTCCAACACAATTTGGGATATTCCACAGATTAAAAAAATCATCCGCAATATGCTTATATTGAGTCGTAGTCGTTTCGCTGAGATATGTTGGTGATAAGGTGGTCTATAATAGCTCACACGTCTCAAACACAATGTTGCGGATTGTTGTTCTGCCCAATTTATGCATCGAAGCAATAATTTCAAATCGCGTGCCGTGGGCAAGGTACCTGAATCCAAATAAACATTGAAACCCATGAAAAAGAGAGTATCATGGACCGTTTTAACTTACATTAACGTTATTACAAGGCGCTCTTCTGCACTAATTTGTTGGTTGGGCTTTTCGATATAAATTTTTCGCAATAAATTTAGTAACAAATTGTACACTGAACGGTTCATCCTAGTTAATAGAAAAAGTTTCCTATCGACGGGTTTTGATTTTAAGAAGACTTTCTTAAAATACCCATTTGGCATCCAATCTCTATTCACGGTATGAACCGCCCAGCGACGATTCCGCCTGGATTGTTTTCGCTTATTTTGAAGTCGGCAAATATTAATGAAAGCCAAATCCAAAAATGCTTCATCCATGTCCTGGCCGATGGCCGAGTTAACTCCTGTGAAAATATATTGTATTTCGATATATATTCATATGGAAGTGGTATTACATTTAACGGATTAATAGATATTGCGCGCCAAGCGACGATATTTATTAATTTAAATTTATTTTCATTAATACTTCATTTACTCTGCGGTTTCGGAGAAAATTTTATGATTTTGAAATAATCAAAGTAATAGCAAAATTAATGTAAGCTGCAAACAGCTGATTTTGAAATATGTTATGTGCTGTGTGAAGTATAATCAGCTCCAAGTTTCATATTCCCTGCACTGCTTAAATGTGCAATGCACTGCCAAGTATGCATAACAGAGCCTTAAGAGTAAGTCAATGCCAATCGAAATGAAAGACGGTGGGTTGCCTGGAAGCGCAGCCGAGATAGGTGCACCAGCCGCAGCAACTGTCCCGCCCGCTAATACCATCGCGGTAGTGTATGCCAGGTTACCAGTACCGCCAATGAGCAGCATAAATATTGAGGACTTGTTTACTTCATTTTTGTTTGCTGCTTCAGGCATCACGGCCGAGAAACCAAAAACGGCAACTGTTTTGGCAGCGCTGGACCCAAACGTCCTGGCCCAAATAGGGGATGCCATTGCATCGCTACCGCAAAACGACAGGTTCGAATATGTGAGGCAAAGAATTATCGAGCACTTCGCCGATAGCGAACAGCGATGTTTCAAAACCGCTTACTTCCGTCCCTAAATTGGAGCGCTAAGCGCTGCGTTATCCATTGTCAACGAGTGTCAGCTCGCGCTATCCCCAAATCAACGCGTCGAAATTTTCGACGTTTTCTCAGGTCCCCTAGTTTTTTTTATTCTCGTTTCCTCTTTCTACTTTTTGTCCTTTCTCTTTCTTTTCGTCTTATGCATCCAACTTCAACACCTAACGCCCTGTTAAATATGAAAATTCCATTTGCACGGCTTTAGCGCCGCGTTATTGTGGGATGCTTCATAAAAATTGTATGGGCATGAGGATTTTTGACAGTTGCTTGGCGCTTGACGCGCCAATTTAGGGATGGCAGTTACTCGCAGAAAATCCGCTGGGGGATAAGAAACCGTCAGAACTGTTCTTTAAAATGAAGCGCGTCGCTGGCAACACACTCGACGAAACGGCGCTCCAAAGCCTCTGGATCAAACGTTTGCCGGAGTTCGTACAAGCAGTTATAGCCGCCTCATCCGGTTCTGCGACCGAGTTTACGAAAATAGCCGACACCATAGTAGATGCTGTTGCGCCGCTTCAAGTGAACCGATTTACGACACCTCAAAATGATGTAAGCGAACTGCGTGCATTCGTAATAGAACTAGACAAAAAACTTGAAAAATTCGCTATTCGACCAAGAGCAAAAACAACTCTCAAACAGCAGCAAATTCACAAGAAACGTCGTCTGTTGCAGCCCAAGACTATTGGTACTACCAGAAATATGGCTCCGATGCTCGGAAGTGCCGTATACCGTGCCGCCGCAGAAACCACGTGTTTCGAGCGGTATCCTCCGCATCCGATGCATTGTGACTACGGAAGGGAGTGGTGGATGATAGCGAAGAGTCCGTCACAGAGCGGGATGCAAATCTTGAGCAGTATCATCGATACATAGATGTTTCGATGCATCGGAGAAAAGAACATCGAGGCTAAAATACATCGCCAGAGAAACATCGATATATCGATGGTTTCCGATGTTTTGCAATTTGTTAATTTCTAGTTACATTTAAAGCAATATTGAATACTCTAATAATTATGAATATATTTTCCTGTATTTTACTATCCTTTCTATACCCCTTCTATTATTAGAACCAAAATGCATACCATCGTAAGGTCGTTCGGGCCTAAAGATGCTAGGCCTGATCTTGTTGAAATTCTAAGGGGTGTTTGATTCTATTTTAGCGGCTGGGTTATTAGCATTCAGAATTAATCCAACAATTTTATTGAGTTTGGGCCGTTTTTTATGTAAAATGTTGTGGAAAACCAACAATAATTTTCAAAGGTAAGAAGTTATAGCTGCTATTTGGGAGATCACCACATCTACTACTCAGACTTCTTCAACCGTGGTCCCTGAGGAGATGTGGTGATCTCTGAAATAGCAGCTATAACTTCTATTTTTTATAAATTATGGTTGATTTTCAATAACATTTTTCATAAGAAACGGCCTCAAGCTCAATAAAATTTTTGGATATAATTGTTATAAGGCCATAAATAACAAAAAAATTCTGAATGAATAATAAATTTAAGGTCAGTCAAATATACCGAAAGAAAATCAGAGAGTCTCCTTAAAGTTGATGTTTAAAACATCGGTAAAACTCCCATCGATATATCGTCAATTTCGCGATGTTAATAAATTGTAAACATCGATGGCAAACATCTAAAATTGAACCGATGTTATCGATGTTTCAGAAACATCGTTTGCATCCCTAGACCCACCATGACCAAACTGTACGCCGCAAATGGATCTACTATCAAGGCGAGAGAAAATAATTAACTTGGATCTCGGACTTCGTCGAGATTTCCCGTGGTCGTTCATAATCGCCGATGTTACAACACCGATAATCTGCGCAGACTTCGTTCGTTTCTGTGATCTTCTCATCGATTTGCGCCGAAACCAACTAATCGAAAATCTCACCAAACCGCGATCTTCACTAACTGCGTCAACGTTTTCCTAGGTAACCCAGATTAAAATATTCAACGCAAACGAACCCTTTGCTGATTTGTTGCGCGAGTTCGCGAATATCACGAAGCTGGCACCTTGTGGTTCTTCGACCATATCCACGGTAGTTCACCGCATAGTGACATCGGATCAACCGGTGTTTTCTCGACCGCGACGCCTGTCGCCCGATATGTTGACCGCAGCACGAATCGAATTTAATTTTTTAATAAAGTCCAGCATCTGTCGTCCGTCTATCAGCAACTGGGCAAGCCCGTTGCACATGGTACGGAAAGGCGACGGAACCTGGGGACCATGCGGCGATTATCGTGCGCTCAATGCACAAACTGTACCCGGCCGGTATTCGCTGCCATATTTATTGGATTTTACATGCAACTTACAAGGTATGATAATCTTCTCGAAGATCGATCTCCAACGTGCTTTTCACCAAGCGCCTATCCACGACGATGATGTAGCAAAAACAGCCATAACGACGTCATTCGAGGTGTTCGAATTTCGGTTCATGACCTTTGGATTATGTAACGCCGCGGAAATCTTTCAAAGGCTAATAAACGAGGTTTTGCGTGGTCTCTACTACGCTTTCTCTTATATCGATAACATTTGTATAGCGTCGTCGTCAGCGCAACAGCATCGTCGAGACATACACGCAGTCCTTCAACGTCTTCGAAACAATCTCGCAATTAATGTTTCCAAATGCGAATTTGGCAAAAGCGGGCTAAGATTTCTCGGCCACGTAGTCGACGCCCGAGGAATTCGTCCATTACCCGAAAGGATCACGGCGATCCGCGATTTCCCGAAACCCACGATAGCCAAGGAGTTAAAGAGTTTCATCGCAATGGTACATTTTTACCGCAAATTCTTGCCAAAAGCTATCGGCTATCAATCGCATTTGATACAACTGATTACGGGAAAGAGGAAGATTGATCGTACGCGACTCGTGTGGAACAGTGAAGCACAAACTGCTTTTGACCGTTGCAAAGCTGAATTGTCGAAAGCAACATTGCTCGTGCATCCGATGTCACCGGCAAAGTTAGAGTTAAATGTAGATGCTTCAAATACAGCCGTTCGGGCTGCCGTAAACGGAGAACTAGAACCGCTCGGATTCTACTCGAAAAAGTTGACCAGTGTGCAGCGCAAGTATAGTACTTACGACCGCGAATTGACCGCCGCGTACCAGGGTCTATGCCACTTCCGATACATGCTCGAGGGCCGTAAGTGTCACATCGTAACTAAGCATCGCCCACTGCCCTACGCCTTCCGACAGAAGTTGGAGGAAGCTTCACCTCGTAGAGTTCGTCAACTCTATTTTATAGGCCAATTTACGACCGACTTTCGTCACACGCCTGATAAAAAAAAAAAACGCCGCCGCTAACCTGCTGTCACGCATACAGTCGATCGACGAGATTATTGATTATGAAAAGATCGCAGCAGCGCAGAAAACCGACACCCATCTGCTAACATATCTTAACGATTCAGGTACGTATAGTGGCTCATTAGTACTAAAGCATTTTTCCATTCCCAATAGTAACGCCCGGCTGGTATGCGACATGTCGACCACAAGCATTCCCTCTACGTACCACACCAATTCCTAAGAGCGCTACTTGCGAAGGTACACGGCTTATCGCACCCAGGCGTCCGCGCAACTACAAACCTGATCACGCAAAGATTTATTTGGCCCGGCATTAGAAAGGACTCAGCGATATTCGTCCGGAACTGCGAAGCGTGCCAACGATCTAGGATTCATCGAGACCCAAATCTTCCCCGGCCCATTACGAAGCGCCAAAAGAACGGTTCTCGTACGTCAACATCGACATCGTTGGCCCTCTCCCTCCTTGCGAAGGACAACGTTTTTTCCTCACGATGATCAACAGATACACCCGCTGGCCAGAAGCAGCTCCAATGCCAGATATGTCCGCTGAGTCCGTTGCGAAAGCATTTCGGGGTTTCGAGATTTGGTGTTCCAGCACGTATTTCGTCGGATCAGGGACGACAATTCGACTCCGCAGTATTCGCCGGGTTAATTAAGGCAATTGGCGCAACCCACCTTCGGACCTCACCACACCATCCGCAGTCAAACGGCAAATCTGCTATTTGATGCCTCGATCCATCGAGGTGGGTATATCATTTTCCAACAATTCTGCTCGGCCTCCGCGTGGCTTATAAACCTGACATACACGCATGCCCCGCCATACTCGTTTACGGTTCTACGTTGCGGATTCCCTGCGAATTTTTACAGGAAACAGGCCTAAAAGAAGTGACGCAACAATCAGTATCTCAGTTTCGGGCGGCCATGCAGAAACTGCGTCCCACCCAGACAGCGCATCATTCGACTCCCAGAGGGTTTGTTTCTCCTGCACTTAATTCGGCGTCTCAAATATTCGTGTGGAATGGTTCGATCCGTCCTTCACTCACACATCCGTATGACGGACCGTATCCCGTGTAAAGCGATCACAAAAATTTTTTAAACTCCTCATACGAGGGAGACACACTAATATAAGCGTCGATCGGCTCAAACCCGCATTCTTCGCCAATGACGATTATGAAGATCCAGGTCACACCACACAACAAGAGAAATCGTCATTTGCGCCGGATCCTACAACGACGAAATCTACCCGCAGTGCGAGGCGTGTATATATTCCTCTTAGATATAGATAGTTTCGTCTGGACGGAGAGTACTGTGGCGCACACCTGCAGCGTGCGGTAACTCTATAAATGCCCCAAGCACAAAGGTGACATTGCGTCAGATAAAATACAAAAAATTATAATCTGTCATGACTTTCCGCCTTTCTGTCCTTTTTTCGTATGGATTTCGTGCTGCTAAGTCGTGCTTGCCTAGACACTAATAAAAATACTTAATAGTAATTGATTAAACAAATCCTTAGTTTAATATTAAATCAAAAATAAAGTTTCCTTGCGAGTATGAGAGGGATACTCTATTAAAGTTTCTAAATACATATATATATTTATTTTTAATAATAATCGGGGGTTATATTCGATGTAAATAAGCTTGTTTAAATTAAATAATTAAATCACTATTATCCCCACCTTTTTGTGGAATTTAGCTACCAGTTTAGGAAGTGTGATTGAATTCTGTGGGTGGAATCG
Organism: Rhagoletis pomonella; assembly: GCF_013731165.1. Taxonomy (NCBI): domain Eukaryota; kingdom Metazoa; phylum Arthropoda; class Insecta; order Diptera; family Tephritidae; genus Rhagoletis; species Rhagoletis pomonella. Next base: position 40,346,655 of record NW_023458557.1, read on the forward strand.
TCAAATTTTAGAAAAAAGCTACATAAATACAAAACCTTTCATAATTGAATCATGCATTTTTATATTCTATGAAGTTTGTCGTCACAAAACTTACATTGGAAGTAAAGCACGCACGAAAAACAAACAAGCAAAACAAATCAAAAACAGCTGATGCTAATTAGGAAGAGCACATTAAACTTAAAGTTATGTATGTATGTCGATCATTAAATATTGCCTGTGCAAAGTCCAACTATCTGGAGAGTTAACTATTTCACAAATGACACCGGTAGTGATTTTTGAACTTTTATTAAAATTTGTGCGTCGAAAACCGGGACACTTAAACGAAACCCGGAACATTTTAAGGGTGGACCTGGACACCGGGATATCTCCGGTAAAACCGGGACTTCTGGCAGCCCCAGCTTTGGGACATTGTTGGAGTCAGCAAGAGTTAGGAGGAAATCTCCGAAGCTGAACTCAAGACGAGCATACGTCCTCGTTGTAAAATTGTCCTGGCTCTTGGTGGAGATAATTTTGTGCATGTTGAAAACACAAGAACGGCGCATGAAGCAAGGTAAACAGATCTCCACATTTTAGTTTGGCGTGCACCCCGGAGGAACTATGGCAAGTTAAGAAACCTGACTTAACAAATTTTAAAGTTTTCGGTTGTCTTGCTCTTGTTCATATTCCTGAACAGAAACACCAGAAGTGGGAGTATAAGTCGGATGAGCGAGTGTTCGTTGGCTACGCAGAAGACTCTACAGGATATCGTGTAATGAATCCGATAACGAAAAAAATTGATGTGATCGAGATGTAATATTTAAAGGATACACTTTTTATAGCGGCAGAGGGAATCGAAGTCAAGACTGGATTCAAGTTCCTATGCGAACTAGAACTGTCGTTGAAAACCCAAATCAAGTGGGGGATTATGGAGAAATAGGCCAATTAGGAATGAAGTGAGGGATGGTAACGCTAGCTTTGGCGACGAGTGCAGCAACTAGCGCAGAACAGCCACAGAGAATTAAAAAAGAGACTACATTGGCTAGTCCAACTGCGCTTTCTAGTGCTTGCTGTTAAATACGAGATGGAAATCGAACAAATGGACACTGTCACAGCTTTTATGCAAAGTGGTTTACGAGAAGAAGTTTAATCAAACAATCTTTTTAATGCCGACTTGAGGTTAGGGTGTTGGTTGAATTAAAACACATGAAAATATATTATTTATCAATATATTTCAATCTCCTCCGGAGACCGTCTTCAGGGGTTAAAACAATTACACAAAACTTTTTTTATTAAAATAAAAGAAAAAGCTAACACATCTAAAACATACATAAATACCTACATACTTTAATTAAATTTTAGGTCCACGACATCCGTCTCGTTTGTCGTGCAGTTTAGAACTAATATTACAAGTGCCAAGCAGGTGTCTGTATATGCGGGCGCAGTTTTCTATGTCCGTTTTGTAGTTAAGTCTCTTGTTTACTAGTGTATTAATTATGTGGAGCATTTCTAATGTGAAACGTTTATATAGTGTTGTTCTTGCTGAAATATGCTCGCAGCTTCAAAATCGGGATTATGTCCGCTCTCTCCGCACTGGTCCGCTAGCGCAGTTTTTGTGTGTTAATGTTAGCATCCATTTTATGTCCGATCGGTGTCCTGATATTCTTGTTCTAAGTTTGTTCTTGGTTGTTCCTACATATTCTTTTTCACATTTGTTATTTTCAACACCAGCTCATAGAATCCTGTATATAATATTGTTTCTGTCAATAGTTGTCTCTTTGCTCTCCATATTGCTAAAAAACATACCACTTGTATAGGCAGGCTATATTAGCAGCTTTTCTAATAATTTCCTTGTCATATGGGCAAATCTAAAAAATAGGTACAATTTCCAAAAAAAAAATCTATTTTTATGTTTTATATATCATTTTATTCGTAATCTCTTAATAAATCGATTAATATAATTTCATTTTCATCAAGTGCTTCTAAAGTTAGACGAGGAAAAAACATGAAATAGAAAACAAAAGAATAAGCTGGGTTCACATCACGCTGCTCAAATTGCAAATTTTGAGTAATGAGTTCGATAGTTGAACTCTCTTAATTGGGACGTTCTTAGTTCAATGGCATACCCCGTTTTACCAGATTGCCTCCGGTCTTGGGCGGTACTTGAAAATTTGATTAAATTTTAACTATTTTATAAATAGCTCCCTCACTTTTGAAGTTATTTTACTAAAATTATGCACATAACGGTTTGTAAAAACTACCTTAATTATACCTTAAAATTATCGAAATGGGTGTTGTGTAGCTGGCTGTTCGGGCAGCGGTAAGTGGCAGGTTGGCATGCTTGTAGGCCCAGGCTAGCTCGACGGCCAAATGGGGGGTTGTTTGCCACTCCTCTGCCTTCAGCTACAACAAACAAAATTTATAAGTCATGCCAGAAGAGAAAGCTGAAAGAGATAGGAATCCTGTCCGGGTCAGGTGGAGCCATCCCACCCCTTCGGCACTTAGCCTTGAGTTCCGCCGGGGCTCCTAATTCATCTGACGAAACTCCCTATTGCCTGACCTAGTCCGTCAGTCAGACGTCCGTCAGCGGTGATTCGTCATGTCAATATACTCACGTCCCCTCCGTGTTGCACCGAAGCAACACCCACACCAACCCCTTAAAACTTTAGCAATCCATAT
>NW_023458557.1:40349409-40350244 GCF_013731165.1 Rhagoletis pomonella
AAATGTGTAACTTTGAAAACAGAAGTGCTTAAAAATATGTGCATAGGAACATTTGTATACCTATATACATTATTAACCCAACATATATATATATATATATATATATATATCCATACATATATACGTATGAATGTATGCATGTGCTGTAGGGTTAATAATGTATATAGGTATACAAATGTACCTATGCACATATTTTTAAGCACTTCTGTTTTCAAAGTTACACATTTGTGATCAATATATATATATATCTTATTAATATTATGAAAGTTAAAGTTTGTATGTTTGGATGTTTGGGAAATCATCACGCGGAAACGACTGAACGGATTTGCATGAAATTCTGTACACAGATAGCTTATGACCTAGATTGAAGAATAGGCTACTTTCCTTAAGAGCTGCCACCTGTTAAAATAGTTTCATTAAATTAATACGCGAAACGACTGAATGGATTTGCATTAAATTTTGCAAGCAGATAGCTTATGACCTACAGTGGAAAATAGGCTATTTTTTTTAAGAGTTGCCACCTGTTAAAAAGTTTCATTTATTTAATATGCGGGAACGACTGAACAGATTTGCATGAAAATTTGCACACAGATAGCTTATAACCTAGATTGAAAAAAATGAATAATATAAAAAAAAACTTTTTAATATACAACGCTTTTATAAATGGACTAAAAAGAAGAAAATAATATTTCTCAGTCCCATAGAATTTGTTTTGATAACTTTTGATTTTGAAATTTTAGCAAAAGTCATTATAAACAATCTATGAAATTGAAAATAAAAAACGTGGAGCGCATGCAATACAAAGCATTCGATTTAATTGACAATAGTCAAACTA
>NW_023458557.1:40350254-40354594 GCF_013731165.1 Rhagoletis pomonella
GCGCATGCAATACAAAGCATTCGATTTAATTGACAATAGTCAAACTACATAACGTAGACCTAAAATTTCTACAGCGAAAGTAGAACTTTGAAATCGATTTTAAGCGGTCGTTATTCATATACCCACATACATACATACATATATTACATTTCATATCAATTCAAGTGTATTACATGCGCCCCACGCTTTTCATTTTCAATTTCATAGATGGTTTATAATGACTTTTGCTAAAATTTCAAAATCAAAAGTTATCAAAACAAATTCTATGGGACTGAGAAATATTATTTTCTACTTTTTAGTCCATTTATAAAAGCGTTGTATATTAAAAAGTTTTTTTTATATTATTTATTTTCTACTTTTTAGTCCTGTCTGAATAAAATTTTGCAATAGATATTAAAATAATTCCACGATATTAATAGAAAGGTGCACACACATGCATTTACATATGTATGTACATACAAACGAGCACCAATTAATTTTATTTAAAGAAATGGCGTGTCGTCTATTTCCGCTGTAGCAAACGCAGTACCTAGGGCGACATCTAGATGTCATCTACCTCGCCCTATTCACTACAGATGTCGCCCTATGCACTATGCTTTTTATAGGAACTTTTCAAAGCAAAGGTGTCGGACACACAACATTGAAAGTTTCTGGATCCACAACATTGAAAGTTTCTGGACACACAACATTGCAAGTTGATAAAAGCGTTGTAATGTAAAATAGGCTACTTTTCTTAAGAGTTTCCACCTGTTAAAAAAGTTCATTAAATTAATACGCGGAAACGACTGAATGGATTTGCATGAAATTTTGCAAGCAGATAGCTTATGACCTACAGTGGAAAATACGCTAATTTTTGGAAGAGTTGCCACCTATTAAAAAAGTTTTATTAAATTAATACGCGGAAACGACTGAAGGGATTTGCATAAAATTTTGCACACAGATAGCTTATGACCTAGGTCAGAAAGTAGGCTACATTTTTAAGAGTTGCCATCTGTTAGAAATGTTTAATTTAATTAATACGCGGAAATTGGCGAACTGATTTGCATGGAAGGTTTCACACAGATAGCTTATGAGCTAGGTTGAAAAATATTCTACTTTTTTAAGAGTTACCACCTGCCAAAAAAGTTTGATTAAATTAATACGCGGAAAAGTCTGAACGGATTTGCATGAAATTTTGCAAGCAGATAGCTTATGACCTACAGTGGAAAATAGGCTAATTTTTTTTGGAAGAGTTGCCACCTGTTAAAAAAGTTTTAATTAAATTAATACGCGGAAACGACTGAACAGATTTGCATGACATTTCGCACAGAGATAGCTTGTGACCTATGTTGGAAAATAGGCTACTATTTTAAGAGTTATCACGTATTAGGAATGTTTAATTAAATTAATACGCGTAAATGACTGAACTGATTTGCATGAAAATTTGCACACAGATGACCTAGACTGGAAAATAGGCTACTTTTCTAAGAATTGTAACCTGTTTGAAAAGAAATTTTGCTCAAAGATGGTTTATGACCTGGATTGAAAAGTAGGCTACTTCCTTAACCGGTTTTCCGATCAGAACGAAATTAAGTACACTTACTACGGATTTCGGAAGGATGGTCTTAGACTGAAAGTTAGTCCGATAAGTCAAGGCCCCTCCCATACAAATTGGAATTTTCATATTACATACATATCTCTGGAAGTATTTGTGGGAGAGAACTGAAACTTGGTATAGTGATATGTATGTGAAATCAATCTGAGTACAGTTAATCATGATTAATTTTAATCCGACTAAACAGTTAATCGTAACCCCGATTAAAAAATTAATTTTTAATCATTAACTCTTAATTTAATCAAGTAGGTTTGGTGATTAACTAAGTCATTCTGGAATTTCCCTGTGCACACAAAGTAAGTTAATCCGGTATGGCTAAGTCGGGTTTCCTCATCAATCTAAGCAATTTGGTGTGCATTTTCATTAAGATAGGTATATACCAACAAACGTTTTACAAACTAGGTTTGTAAAAGTTCCCAGTTTATGTATTACTAATAACAATAATTATAATGTTTTTTATATTATGTGCTTTTTATAAGGGTAAAACACAAAATAATTACTATAACTGGTGTTTGGTTTCAAACTCGGACAAACTAGACAAATTAATCGGATTTTATTTTTAATTGGATTAACGATTAATGTTTTAAATTAATTAAACGTAATCGCAGCCGGCGATTAGCGAATAAAAAATGTTATCATTAATCGTACAGTTGATTACGAATAATTAATTTTAATCGTCAAACGCGAGTAACATTTTAACCGTTAATCAGATTAACAGTTTGCCAACACTGTGTGAAATCATGTTCATATTCACGGAGAAAAATGGACGTTTTTGGAAAAGAGGCGTAGCACCTCCCATACTGACTGCTTGGTATGGAAATACATATGTATTTGTGTATGTGAAACTAATACCATACTCATGGAGAAAAATGAGATTTATTGGAAAAGGTGGTGTGGCAACTCCCATGCAAATTGGTTTTTCTATGCTGCATATCTCTGGAGGTGTTTATTGCAGAGGACTGGAACTTGGCACCGAGATGTGCATACAAAATTAATTCCATACTCATGGAGAAAAATTTGCGTTATTCGAAAAGGGGACATGGTTCCTCCCGTACAAATTTACTTTTTTATACTGCTTATCTCTAGAGTTGTTCATGGTAGAGTACTGGGACTTGGTACTGGGGTATGTAAAATCAATTCTAAATTCATGGAAAAGAATTAGGGTTATAAGAAAAAGGGGCGTGGCACTTCCAGTACAAATTTACTTTTTCTTGCCACATATCCTTGGAAGTGTTTGTGGAAGAATACTGGAACTTGGTATGGAGTTGTGTATACAAAATGTATCAATTGCTCATGGAAAAAATGTGAGTTATTAAAAAAGGAGGCATGTTGCCTCCAATACATACTAAAAACTTCTTAATACATATCTCTGGAAAGATAGAAAATCTCTCGAAGTATTTTAAATTTGTTATGGAGATTTATTTTATAAGTTCCGTAACGACAGAATAAATTTCATTAAATGGAAAAGGGAGAGCCGGGTTCGGCTTTATAATCTAAAGCTCTCTTGAGGCATTTGCTACAGTAATGAGAAGTGGTATTTTATCAAGGTTACTAAATTTGAGTTGGAAATATTAGAACCCGCCGTGGCACCTCCAAGAAGGTTACACGTTCACGCGTCGTATACCTGGAACCATTTTAAGGTGAACTTAGAGGGATTGATACCTTTCGTATGCCTAGCGAGCAGATTGGTTAATAGGCTATTTTTTTGAGAGTTGCCACCTGTTAAAAAAGTTTCATTTATTTAATATGCGGGAACGACTGAATGGATTTGCATGAAAATTTGCACACAGATAGCATATGACCTAGATTGGAAAATAGGCTACTTTTCTTAAGAGTTGCCACCTGTTAAAAAAGTTTCATTAAATTAATACGCGGAAACGACTGAATGGATTTGCATCAAATTTTGCAAGCAGATAGCTTATGACCTACAGTGGAAAATAGGTTCATTTTTTGGAAGAGTTGCCACCTGTTAAAAAAGTTTTAATCAAACTAATACGCGGAAACGAATGAACAGATTTGCATGACATTTCGCACAGAGATAGCTTATAACCTATTTTGGAAAATAGGCTACTATTTTAAGAGTTATCACGTATTAGGAAAGTTTAATTAAATTAATACGTGGAAATTACTGAACTGATTTGCATGAAAGTTTGCAAACAGATAGCTTATAACCTAGACTGGAAAATAGGCTACTTTTTTAAGAATTTCCACCTGTTTGAAAATGAAATTTTGCTCAAAGATGGTTTATGACCTGGATTGAAAAATAGGCTACTTCCTTAAACGGTTTTCCGATCAGAACGAAATTTAGTACGCTTACTACGGATTTCGGTAGGATAGTCTTAGACTGAAAGTAAGTCCCATAACTCAAGGCTCCTCCCATACAAATTGGAATTTTCATATTACATACATACATATCTCTGGAAGTATTTGTGGGAGAGAACTGAAACTTGGTATAGTGATATGTATGTGAAATCAATGTTCGCATTAATCGTTTGATGTTTTAATTAGTTAGTTAATCCGATTAAATTCAATCTGATTACAGTTAACGATGATTAATTTTAATCCGACTAAACAGTTAATCGCAACCGCGATTAAAAAATTAATTTTTAATCATTAACTCTTAATTTGATCAAGTAGGTTTGGTGATTAATTAAGTTATGCTGGGATTTCCCTGTGCACACAAAGCAAGTTAATCCGGTATGGCTAAGTCGGGTTTCCTCATCAATCTAAGCAATTTGGTGTGCAT
>NW_023458557.1:40354694-40355787 GCF_013731165.1 Rhagoletis pomonella
CACGATTAAAAAATTAATTTTTAATCATTAACTCTTAATTTGATCAAGTAGGTTTGGTGATTAATTAAGTTATGCTGGGATTTCCCTGTGCACACAAAGCAAGTTAATCCGGTATGGCTAAGTCGGGTTTCCTCATCAATCTAAGCAATTTGGTGTGCATTTTCACTAAGATATATACCAACAAACGTTTTAAAAACTAGGTTTGTAAAAGTTCCCAGTTTATGTATTACTAATAACAATAATTATTATTTTTTTATATTACGTGCTTTTTATAAGCGTAAAACACAAAATAATTACTATAACTGGTGTTTGGTTTCAAACTCGGACAAACTAGACAAATTAATCAGATTTTATTTTTAATTGGATTAACGATTAATCTTTTAAATTAATTAAACGTAATCGCAGCCGGCGATTAACGATTAAAAAAAATTTATCATTAATCGTACAGTTGATTACGACTAATTAATTTTAATCGTCAAACGCGATTAACATTTTAATCTTTAATCAGATTAACAGTTTGCCAACACTGTGTGAAATCATGTTCATATTCACGGAGAAAAATGGACGTTTTTGGAAAAGTGGCGTAGCACCTTCCATACTGACTGAAAGTTTCATATTGCATATCTCTTCAAATGTTTGGGGTAAAGCACTTCTGTCTTCCACAAACACTTCCAAGGATGTGTGGCAAGAAAAAGTAAATTTGTACTGGAAGTGCCACGCCCCTTTTTCTTATAACCCTAATTCTTCTCCATGAATTTAGAATTGATTTTACATACCCCAGTACCAAGTCCCAGTACTCTACCATGAACACCTCTAGAGAAAACAGTATAAAACAGTAAATTTGTACGGGAGGAACCATGTCCACTTTTCGAATAACCCAAATTTTTCTCCATGAGTATGGAATTAATTTTGTATACACATCTCGGTGCCAAGTTCCAGTCCTCTGCAATAAACACCTCCAGAGATATGCAGCATAGAAAAACCAATTTGCATGGGAGTTGCCACACCACCTTTTCCAATAAGTCTCATTTTTCTCCATGAGTATGGTATTAGTTTCACATACATACATACATATGTATTTCCATACCACGCT
>NW_023458557.1:40355887-40360329 GCF_013731165.1 Rhagoletis pomonella
CTTCGCGATACTTGGTGATCATATATTACTAGGATTGTCATGGATGGCAAGGAAGTGTTAGGTAAGTAAATTTACCTATTTATATAAATCTGTTAGTGAGGTTAATAAGTCACGAGTAGACGAACAGAAGACAATGAAAAGTATTACAGCCAAATTAAACGAAACTCACAGAAAAACACATTCATGCAACAAAAAGGTCTTTAGCGTGGTATATGCCAACTTTCTTTCCTGTAGTGTCTCCTAGCTCATACATGGAGTTGCCAATGTTTCTCAGAACCACACATTTTACGTGTCTCGGTGCCAGCTTGGCATTATAGTTATCGATTAATGAACTCTGTTTAACCCTAGAACACACACCCGGGTACAAATGTATCCACTTTCAACTTTGAAGTGTTGTAACTTTTGAACCGCTATACCTCTATACCGCTAACGGATCTAGGAAGATTATTTAGTTTTGAGTTCAAATTCAAAATTTGAACCAGATCGGACCATTGGTTCAGGAGCTACAGCCTTCCAAACACATTATATACGTAAACACACACCCGGGATACGTTTGTACCCCAATAGTAAAAATCCTCATAATAATAAAAAAAAAACATTTTTTATATTATTATTTTATTTGCGGCGATATACCACTTGTCCGATTTGGAATTTCACTTCTCGACTCCTCGTATTATAAACCTTCTTGCTCCTATCGTGGGCTAGTTTCAATTCTTTTACTATTCTGTCCCTGATTAGTTGCAGCTTGTCTGAACTGATATCTACATGGCAATCCGTGTCTTTTATGGACTCTAACTTACGAAGGATGTTATATGATGCGCCATGCTGCACCATTGGCATCCCAAAGACTGCATAATATGGAGTTTGCCCTATTGACGAGTGGACTGCACTGCGCAGCGCGAATGCCGCGTCAGTAACATGTTTGTCCCAATTTTTCTGATTTTCCCGGATATAAGAGCGTATTATCTGCAGTATCGACCGGTTAACCCGTTTGGCTGCATTTCCTTGTGGGGAATAAAAAGCCGTTTTTACGTGCTTAGTCCCATATTTTTCCAGAAACGAAGTGAACAGCTCCGAGATAAACTGTTTGCCATTGTCGGTATGGACAAACTCAGGTATGCCAAAGATATGGAAAATGTCCTTTTCTAAGTATTTGATTACTTCCACTGCTGTCGCCCTACGCTATGGTTTAAGGAATACGAATTTCGAGAAGTGATCCAAACAAACAAACACATAACAATTACCTTCACAAAAACGGGGATACGGGCCCATGAAATCTACATATAAACGTTAAAAAGGTCTCTCGGTGACGTGTTGTTCTCCCATTAGAGGCCTGTGAAACGAATTTTGCGTTTTATTGCCCTTGCATGTTTCACAGTTTCTACAAAAGTTCTGTACATCGGCCACCATTCCCGGCCAGTAGTATTTCTCACGAATTCGAGCGAGCGTTTTATGGATTCCTCCATGTCCAGCTGATGGTGAGCAGTGTGATGACTCTACTAAACCTCGACGTAACTCAGATGGTACCCAGAGTTTCCAAGCCTTGTCTTCTTGGATTGCATCTCCCTGACTGAACTGTGTGCGTTTATACACATACCCTTCTGACACTCGCACGTCTGGCAGTTTATCTTCGTTGTCAGTAATTGTCTTTCTCAACTCATTGTATTTATCTGTTTGGAAGTAGGGGGAATCTAGACATATGTCCAAAACGCGGGCATTTATCTCGATTTCATTCATGTCAACTCTCGATAGGGCGTCAGGCACGACATTTTGTGTCCCTTTACGATGTTGTATGTCGAAGTTGAAGGCTTGAAGTTTTAGGCTCCATCTGGCTAATCTACCCGACAGGTCTTTTTGATTCATCAGCCACTTTAGACTGGCGTGGTCGGTGATTATGGAGAACGACAAACCTTCAACGTACGGCATAAATTTCTTAACACTCAAAACGGCGGCATAACACTCTAACTCGGTAATACTATAATTTTTCTGAGCCTTATTCAGTTTTGCTGACATGAATACGATCGGTCGTTCGTTTTGTTCGTCATCTAATTGAAATAGTACGTCCCCTACTCCTTCAGTTGACGCATCACATTGAATATAAAAATGTTTATTGAAGTCAGGGTGGACCAGCACTGGCGCTGATATTAAGCTATGTTTTAGTTTTTCAAACGCATTTTTGGCTGGGTGAGTCATTGTGAACTTTTTGATCCTTTCTTTGGTTAAACAGTCGTGCAGAGGAGACGCAATATTCGCATAATCATAAATGAAACGGCGGTACCATCCAGTCATTCCTAGAAATCTTCTGAGTTGTTTGGGAGTTCGGGGTGCAGGAAAGTGCCTCACAGCTGCCACCTTGTTCGCGTCGGTTCGAATACAACCGCCTCCTACCACGTAGCCGAGGTATCTTACCTCTTTATAACAAAACTTGCTCTTTTCGACATTTATTGTGAGCTTTGCGTCGCGTAGACACCGAGCGACCTTTTCGAATAGCGACAAATGGGACGAAAAACTCTCAGAACACACTAACAAATCATCTAGGTACACGAATACACACTCACGTAAAGAAGCCGGTATAACTTTGTCCATTAACCTACACATACGCTGGGCCGCGTTACACAATCCAAACGGCATAACTGTAAACTGATAGAGTGGTCTACCAGGGACTGTAAATGCGGTTTTCTCTCTTGACTTTAGTTCAAGTGGGATTTGCCAGAAGGCATCTTTTAAATCGATTGCTGATATATAACGTGCGTTTTGCAAGCGACTTAAAATCCCCTCTACATGTGGTAGTGGATACGCATCTTTAATAGTCCTTTCATAAATTTTTCTTGCGTCCAAGCAAAGCCTATTCTTAGTTCCTTTTATTACGAGAGACACAGGGGAGCTCCAACTACTGGTGCTCTCTTCTATAACCCCCATGCTAATCATCCTATCTAGTTCCTGATATACTAATTTTTGGATAGCCGGCGATATCGGATAGTGACGCTGTTTAATTGGAAGGTTCTCGTTAGTCACCTCGATAATATGTTCCTCTAAATCGGTTTTCCCAAGACCTAACACCGCAAATGACGGAAACTGCGCCTTAATTCTTTCCAAAGCAATACTTTGCTCCTGAGTTAGGGCATGTTGCACCGCATCAAATGTCAGGTCCCCCTCAGCGGGAACGAGCTCCGCAACGACAGCGCTCTTGGTTTTCACACCCCTACTGACCACATCCATCTCAAACGCTCTCCAAAAGTCTATACCAAGATATACTTCTTGTTGTAGGTCTGGGACGTTCAAAAACTCCAGATTCCTTGACACACCATCCCACATCACTGGCAGAACAACTGCTCCTATCACTGGCGTTCCCTCACCATTAGCCGTTCTTATGTTTTGCCCCTTCACGTATAAAACGCGGTCTTCCCTTCCTTCCAGGAATCTTAAGGCATTTTTCCCCAAGCAGCTTGCTCCAGCGCCAGAATCTAACAAAGCTAACTTTTCCTGTCCATCTATCTTGATTTGTGCAAAAAAACGATTATCTCCTTTAATCGTAACTATAGTAGAAACAATTTTATTTCGAATTCTCCTAAGACTCTTTCGTTTCATTCGCATTTTTTCAATTTTCTTAAAAGTTCTACTTTTCCTATTTCTACTTATTTCTTCATTAAAAATTCTTTTCCGCGCCTCCTCATAATCCAATTTTCTCTGATGGAGGCTCTTCATACCTTTCTTCTTATGTGTACTGCATTTCGTTTACCGTCCTCGATCTTGTGCGGTTTTCCCTAATCACTCTCTCAGCCCTCTTGCATTCTGCCTTCAGATCCGCTAGCGTTTCCATTCGTGAAGCAAATGTCATACTTGCTAAGCATGGCTTCAAATTGGCCTTGAGGATACCCACCAATTCACGCTCTGGGATCTTTTGGCGCAAGCGGAACGTCGAGTTGTGGACATCACTGTAGAAGTCATCGAAGCATTTGTTTACGCTCCATGATCTCCCGTATTATCTCGTAGTCCGATTCGGATGTCTTGAAATGGCCTAGCAATTCCGCTTTCAATTCGAAGTATCCGAAGTTCGGATCTTCGGCATGATCCTCCAAGATTTGCCAGTACCATTTCAAAGCATTTCCAGTTACCAAGCACTGGAAATTGGAAAACAGTTGATAATACGAGACATCATGTTGCGCCTGCATTCGCTCTATACGAAAAATAAAACTTTCCACAGTGATGCCCTTACCCGAACCGTCGAACTTGACGTGCCACTTGTTGCTTCCTCCTATTTCTACCCTACAATTGGTGTTCTGTTCTCCTTGTAACATTTGCAAGGCCTGCTCTAACTTCTCCGAAAAGTTTAAACTCCTGTCTACTGTATTAATATGTATATTGTTAGTGACAGCTAGGCTGGGCTGAGGGGCGTTCTGTGCAGACCTGAAAATACGTGCAGTACACCTATTCAAAAAATC
>NW_023458557.1:40360429-40363432 GCF_013731165.1 Rhagoletis pomonella
GTGTGGTTCAACATCATGCGAATGTGAGGCTTACGGTGTGGCTACACAAACAGGGGGCATTGAGAGTGCGGCAACCACATTCATGACAAGTGCCTTGGATGTGCATGTGCTACACACTCACAATCGAGACGAGGGGATTTAGCTAACTTCGACAATGGACAGTGACTGACAAATCTCGCCCACTAGGACCTCTGCCGATAGCAACACCATATACACACCAACGAACCAATATAAAATTTGAGAAGAAAAAAAAAAAAAACAAACAGGAAGAGATTCTTGCAGAGATTAAGTATTCAACAGCTTGAACATATTATCTTATTTGAGTTCAATTACGTTATACCTTATTGTTTTTATTCAAATCGTAGTGCTAGAAAAATATACATACATATATATAGTTATTATTATTATTACACATACATATATATATATACACTTTGAATTTTTTCATATATACACTTATAAGTAGTTTAAATTTAGGCGAATAGATTGTCCCTTTCTCACTAATTTTAATAAATTTTTACTTTGAAAACTCTCATGATAATCGGTGTGGCATACATTTTGTTTATGTTTAATTGAGCGATTCCAAGTGTATTGTTAATTTTCTTGGTGTACAAGATTTTAAGGCGATATACACTCTCGTCTCACCGTTAGTCTTAGGCTCCAGGGTAAATGGAGAAAGAAAACCCTACTGAGGAAGAACAAGTTGCTGGTTTAGGTATTCTCAATAACAGAAGGGTGACCAGGAGTGTAACCAGGGCACTGGAGAACCAAATAGTCGGATCAATTTTTAACCCAAATCGACACGGGCATTGAGCATCCAGTAGATTTCGTTCCAACTGATTTTTTGAATAGGTGTACTGCACGTATTTTCAGGTCTGCACAGAATGCCCCTCAGCCCAGCCTAGCTGTCACTAACAATATACATATTAATACAGTAGACAGGAGTTTAAACTTTTCGGAGAAGTTAGAGCAGGCCTTGCAAATGTCACAAGGAGAACAGAACACCAATTGTAGGGTAGAAATAGGAGGAAGCAACGCACAGTTGTCACACGGTGCTACAGCGTCACAAGCGCATGAGGGTGGGCCAAGTTCAGCAATACCGAACTTCGAGCAAATGATGGCGCTGATGGCGCAGCAAAACAATGTCATGGCTCAATGCATGAACGAGGTCCGCAACATGCGTGCTGACTTATCACATCTAAGCAACCGTGTGGCAGACGTAGAAACATCAGCACAGGCCATAAACAATCCACCGGCAATGTCATCTACGCCTGAGGCAAGATGTCATGGAGGAGATAATCACGGCCAGCGCAGATAACCAGACGTGCGGAGAGAAGAAAGTGGCCGCATGCCAAGAGCTGAGGAGGCTAGGTGGAAAAAGGTCGACTTGGACAAGTGGAACGTCAAGTTCGACGGTTCGGGTAAGGGCATCACTGTGGAAAGTTTTATTTTTCGTATAGAGCGAATGCGGGCGCAACATGATGTCTCGTATTATCAATTGTTTTCCAATTTCCAGTGCTTGGTAACTGGAAATGCTTTGAAATGGTACTGGCAAATCTTGGAGGATCATGCCGAAGATCCGAAATTCGGATACTTCGAATTGAAAGCGGAATTGCTAGGCCATTTCAAGACATCCGAATCTGACTACGAGATAATACGGGAGATCATGGAGCGTAAACAAATGCCACAGGAAAGCTTCGATGACTTCTACAGTGATGTTCACAACTCGACGTTCCGCTTGCGCCAAAAGATCCCAGAGCGCGAATTGGTGGGTATCCTCAAGGCCAATTTGAAGCCATGCTTAGCAAGTATGACATTTGCTTCACGAATGGAAACGCTAGCGGATCTGAAGACAGAATGCAAGAGGGCTGAGAGAGTGATTAGGGAAAACCGCTCAAGATCGAGGACGGCAAACGAAATGCAGTACACATACGAAGAAAGGATAGGGGAAACTACTGATGTAGAAGCCATTATGACTGACAAGACTAAGGGCAACAAAAGTTATGCTCAGATAGGTCAGAAAAACTCGGGTTTAAGCCAACCAGTAGCAAGTCGGCCGTCCAATAATGGTTCAGCCAGCAGCCAGGCCACTCCAGGTCAGACCTTCTGTTCTTCGCCATTCCATCTTATGATATGTTTTAAATGCGGGATGCCGGTAGACTACCATGCCAAGAATCCAGCTGAAGCGCGTAAGGAAAATAGCTGCAATTCGACATTTCACAGTATGATGTGCTTTGCTTGTGGCAGCGATATGTCGTTTTGCGTTTACAAGCCGGTACAGGGAAACCGCAACCTGGCGGAAATCTCCGGGGATCCTCGCCAGGAGCAGGGCCGCCCGGAATAATACCGTCTGTAAAAATTTTAGAAAATAGAAGTTGTAGTCGTAGTGGTAGTTATCATAGTAAAAGGAAAATGAATTCAAAGTAGTAGTTAGGAAGAGCCTCCATCTGAGAAAATTGGATTATGAGGAGGCGCGGAAAAGAATTTTTAATGAAGAAATAAGTAGAAATAGGAAAAGTAGAAATGTTAAGAAAATTGAAAAAATGCGAATGAAACGAAAGAGTCTTAGGAGAATTCGAAATAAAATTGTTTCTACTATAGTTACGATTAAAGGAGATAATCGTTTTTTTGCACAAATCAAGATAGATGGTCAGGAAAAGTTAGCTTTGTTAGATTCTGGCGCTGGAGCAAGCTGCTTGGGGAAAAATTCCTTAAGATTCCTGGAAAGAAGGGAAGGGGCAAAACATAAGAACGGCTAATGGTGAGGTAACGCCAGTGATAGGAGCAGACCTACAAAAAGGAGTATATCTTGGTATAGACTTTTGGAGAGCGTTTGAGATGGATGTGGTCTGTAGGGGTGTGAAAACCAAGAGCGATGTCGTTGCGGAGCTCGTTCCCGCTGAGGGGGACCTGACATTTGATGCGGTGCAACATGCCCTAACTCAGGAGAAAAGTATTGCTTTGGAAAGAATTAAGGCGCAGTTTCCGTCATTTGCGGTGTTA
>NW_023458557.1:40363532-40384630 GCF_013731165.1 Rhagoletis pomonella
CTGGATTCTGTTTATCCATACGTTCTCCCGTCGTTTGAAGGTAATGCCGCAGGTTAGGGCTTACCGCCAATGACATGCCCATGTTAAAATAAGGCCTTCCTGAAGCGAAAGGGTAAGCGATTCCCATCGCCTAGCTCGTTTCCACATTCGTTTCTATGGTAATCGTGTTTTTTGCTGGGTATGAATGAGTTTTAAGTGATGTTGGTATATGATCGTAATTTTCTTTATAAACAGTTATTATTTTCTAATCTGAATGCTTGTGATTCGAATCTAGGAATACATACAGTGGTCAAAATATAAATTAGGACTCGACGTTTTATTAAGTTTTGGCTATTTTTTCTTAGTTTATTTAATGTTTATTATTTATTTTATGAAAGTAAAGCTTATTTCCTAACAAAAACAAAAAACTATAAAAATTAATTCTTCAATGTTTCGCCAAAATTTCAAACTTTTTAATTAGAATCTTTAGAAACTTTGTAACTCATTAAAATTGAGTATAATAAAGTGCGAGTGGAAAGTGCTGCTCATTTGCTTCTCTTTAAAAAAAAAATGGCCGAACATACTTAGTATGAAAAAATGCGTAACACCGTCAACAAAAAAAAAAATTGGTACAAATTAGTGGTAAGCCTAACCGACTTAAAATTGCACTTTATTATACTAAAATTTAACGAATTTTTTTAAACAAATTTTACGGGGTAAAAAATTTCGAGAAAATGATCCTACAAATTTGTGATGTTACTATAAGGATACTGTTTCAGGGCGAATACATCTAGGATCATTGAAGAAGGCCTTAAGATCTGTAAGCTGTTGTGGAAAAAATTTGCAAAATAATTTTTTGTCCCGTATTCGGCTCTCATAAATATGGTCACCGTAAGTATACGTTATCAAACAACATGAATTTTCCCGTAGCCTTTAAAGGGTGCTTCAAAAGGGCTGCCGCTACATGGGTTCACTTTAACATATAGCTGCAATACAACTGATTACTCAGATATGTGTTTTTGCGCTATAACTCTAACTTCATATTTGAATAATAAATTGTATGCGTGCTATATGTTAAAGTGAACCTATACTGAATTTTTAACAGCTTAATTGATGGAGTTATAACGCAAAACAACGTCTCTGAACAATCAGTTGTATGGGAGCTAGATGTTAGAGTGAACCGATTTCGATGATTTTAACAGACAGTGAAGGAAATATTAAAATAAAAGCGTGGGCAAAATCTTAGTAAAATATCTTCAAAACTGAGGTAGTTTTTTTTTTATATAATAGTTAAAATTTAAGCAAAGTTTCAAGTACCGCTATATCCAAAAGTGGAGCCAATCGAACAAAACTGGGGACGGCATTGAATTTAGAAGGCTCCTGTTCAGTAAGAGCAACTATCAGAACCTTTGTCGAAAAAAATTGTATTTGATACCACGCTCGAAATATTCTGAGTACAAGAAGGAGCATAATTAAAAGTACTAAATTAGGGATTTTACACACTTCGCAGAATGTTTTATCTTTAATAATAAATTAGTGACGAAAGCAGCCAAAGTAGCATGCTGAAATGACTCGCTTATATATATACGAGATTTTGAAGTTTTTATCCAGACGCCCAATCGACATGTTTGAGATATCGTTGGAAAGGTCTTGCAGAGTGTGTCCAGAAAATTCTTAAAAATTAAGCGAAACAAAAAACGTTTTTTGGCTTTTGCCGGTTTAAGGGGGCATGTGGGCATGTGAGCACACCCAACATATTTAGTGTTATTTTATAGGCTAATACCTTTCAAACGATACCTTATATATTAAGTTCCGGCTACTAGTTGGAAAGATATAGAGGTAAATGTGTTTTGGTTCGTGTCTCCACTACGAGATGCTTTGGTATGTATGTAGCGTCTGTACGAAATTTTTTTAAATATTTATTATATCTGTTAAAATATTTAGGTTGACGTTACTCATTCTATGGTTCTGGCCTGTTTTCTGCAAAACATTTATAATTTCGATCCAATTGCTCTCCACTGATTGCAATAAATAATAAATTGAGTTCTAGTTACAGAAAAACTTTTCAGTGTTGTTGTTAATTGCGCATTGGATCCAGACTTTTTAAAATATGTGACAAGTTTTGTAAATTTTTTACATTTTCCTTAATATCTGGGCACTCCTCTATTGATTTTTCCACTATGTTGTGCAGCATATGACTGACACAGAATATGTGATCATATCTGCTGAATGCAGCTTTCATATTGGAGCCCCTGTCTGTAACAATTATTCCCTTATCAAGACGACAATCAAACTCATTCAGCGCTGCCATTACGTTTTGTATGATTCTTTCGCCTAATCAAATAAAGGTAAATAAATGCCTTCTTTTTGGTTGTTTGTGTTTCCGACAGGGTAGGAGTATAATGTATTGTGGAACGATTTACCGTCATCCCTTGTCAAATTTGGTTTGGAGACAAACCGGTTTCGGCGTTGTGCCATCTTCAGTGTAATTTTTTCAGAACGAAACCGGTTTGTCTCCAAACCAAATTTGACAAGGGATGACGGTAAATAAATGCAATTTTTAGATAAACCTGCAAAACACATTAAACTTATAGGGTTATGTAGGTCTCTACTGCAAGGAATTTAATATTAAAATAAATTATTACTCAGTCCTGCTTATTAGGAGTTTTTTTTCTGAAACGGCCATCAACAACCTCAGTGTTAATATGTAAATTAATAAGTATTGAAAAAGGCTGGTTATTCAGTGTGCGATATATAGTGCATATCACAACTATATGACAAGTTTTAACTATAAATTTGTTGTTATCTTGTCCGAAATTAAAAAATAAAATCAAAATTTCACAATTTTTCAGAATTTTTACCAATTGTTTGGGTGTGCAGTTTTATATCCCATTCAATATTATTATAATAAAGTGCAAATTTGAGGTGGCTACAAAATATCATCGATTTTTGGTATTGTTTTTATCGTTGGTGCCACACACTTTCTTAAATACAATCGACAATTTTATATAAAGCATTGTTCACATAAAATCGGTACGCGTTCCAGCAATTCCTGTACGGCAATTGTTTGAATGTATTAAAAAGTTGCAATGCAGATCGTTAGCCAATAGATCTACCATTATGAGGTTGAAATTTCATAGTACTGGCTTTTAATTTGACAGTTTAATTCGCGTTGGAAGTGGCAGCTCAAAAAATAACGTTGAATGAATTCATTGAAAATCCGACACTCTCGAGATCAAAAATTAAATTAAAATCACAGCGCACGGCAGTGTGCGCAAGTGACGAAAGCAGCCACAGTAGCATGCTGAAATGACTCGCTTATATATACACGAGATTTGGAAGTTTTTATCCAGACGTCCAATCGACATGTTTGAGATATCGTTGAAAAGGTCTTGCATAGTGTGTCCAGAAAATGTATTCAAGCTTCATAAACGATTAACCGGATTCTTAAAAATTAGGCTAAAGTGTTGCGAAACAAAAAACGTTTTTTTGCTTTTGCCGGTTTAAGGGGGCATGTGGGCATACCCATCATATTTAGTGTTATTCTATAGGCCAATACCTTTTAAACTATACCTTATATATTAAGTTCCGGCCACTAGTTGGAAAGATATAAAGGTAAATGTGTTTTGGTTCGCGTCTCCACTACGACATGCTTTGGTATGTATGTGGCGTCTGTACGTACCATCATTTAATTTTTTTCAAACTTTCAGTAATTAAAGTACAAAAAAACTAAGAAGGTTTTGTTCCACGATGTTTTGATTCGTATGCCTTTGTGGGCGTGGCTGCTGTCTGAAATTCGAAAAAATTTAAATTTTTAAACTACCACAGAGGCCGCACTACTCAGTCCATGTCAAACAAGGTATCTAACGCTATCTTTTGTGTTTATAAAATATAAATATGTCATAACGTTAACGCCTAAAAACTAAAAATCAGGCTGCTGAAAATATACATTTCGGGCATTTTCTCAAAAACTAGTCAGTCGATTTTATTCTAAGTCTCCACAAGTCTAGCCCAAAACCTTAGCTTTCATCTGGTATATAGCTTATATCTGGGAAAACTCTTGTTGTGGAGATATTGCTATTCAAATTGAAAAAATGTAGCTCCAAAAAGGGTCACATTGTTAAAAATTAACATTTTCGTCTAATTTGGTTACTTCAAGATATAAAAATAACATACCAGTTCCTCGAAAAAAATTGCCCATTCCCCGATTGCCACTTAAACCGAATTTCACTGCAAATCGGGGAATTTCCCGCGAGTTGACAAGTTGAAGGATGCAGCTTTGCTAATCACTTCGTACATGTCTTGGAAACAGTGTTGCCAGACTTTTTGGGGCGACCGGCTATATTGACAAAAAAAGCGGCTAAAAACGGCTAAAATGTTTCAACTTAAATTTACATGTTTTATTTAAATAAATCGCAAGTATAAAGTAAAATCATTATTTTTTAATAAAGGTTATACGTAGCAAATCTTTACACCACTCGTTAATTAAATCATAAAAACAGAGACTGGTAAATTGATTACAAATTATTTTTGCTTAACAAAAGGAACTGTCGTTATACGTACATCAGAAGTCATGTTTGTATTAAATACTTAAATATAAAAAAGAGATTAATTAAAAACTTATAGCGTTTTCTTTTTTATTAAAAAATTTTGCCTTACATTGTAACATTTGCACTAGGTTACTTTTCGTCCTGAGAAATGGCTATATTAGTGTAAAGTATTTTGCTTAGTCGGAGGGCAATATTTTGAGAAATGAACACGTAAAGCTGTGAAAGGGCAAAAAGAAAACGCCATTAATTTATATAGTACAAGCCGGTCGCTTTTTAAGTTTTTAACAATTCCACGATTTAATTGCATTTTGATGTCTATATATGTGAAACTCCATTTTTTAATGTCCTACTCATTCTTTCACATGCGTACCTCAGAGCAATAATAAGCATAAAGTATGTTGGCACCATTATACAATTACTCACGGTATTGTTTTCCCATAGAGTTTTGCTTCACATCGATATTCGTGCTCTTTTATTCTCATTCGTTGTTTTCTAAGTGTTTCGAATAAAACCTTGCACTTAAATTTAAGCCATTCATAACAAAAATTGTACAAAGAAAGTCCCCGCTCCGTCCTTCTTTGGAAAAAACACAGTGACCCAAATATAAAATGGCACGCGAGATTTTAGCAAGTGTTGGCTATTTTTATGTAGTTTATTTAATGTGTATTATTTTTTATGAAAATATAGCTGATTACTCAACAAACACCATATAAGTATCAATTTCAGACTTTTTGCAAAAATTTCACCAACTTTTAACTTTTATATATTTTTTATAACGGCATTACGAATTTTTTCCATACAAAGGGCCGTGTGAATAAAAATAAGCAATTGCTTTTTCTTAATATTTCAGACCTTTTACTCGATTTATTCAAAAAAAAGCGAAGTAACAGGTACGAAATTTTAAGAAAAAGCAATTGCTCGGTTTTACGGTCCAAAGTATGTTCTAAATTTTTTTTATGAAGAAATATGCGGAACACCGTCAACAAAAAATTTTCAATAATCAACGGTAAGTGCCAGCTACCTTAAATTTGCACTTTACTATACTAAAATTTTAAATTCAAAAAATTCAGAATTTTCATAATTTTTGCATAAAATATGAAATTGCATTTATATGGTGTTTGTAAGTAATCAGCTATACCTTCATATAAAAAAAAATAATAAGCTGAAATGTCGCGTCCCTGCTCACATTTGGGTCACTGTATATTCACATAAAATAAAAATCATTGAAATCGGCCCAGTATTTTAAGACTATTCGTATTAGAGAAAATTATTTCAGTTTTATATATTTAACACAGTCCGACATGAAAATGTTTTCCGAGATAAGGCTAGCAGTTTCTAATAGATTTTAGGGCGCCAAATACGTAAAAATGGAACTTATATATATGTACATACAAGCAGACCCGGCGAACTTCGTCCCGCCCAAAATTTTTATATATTTTATTGAAACTTTTTGGTCCAACATTTTCACCAACAATTCACGTTTACGATTTTCTTTGGCACATTTGTCTGCTAAGACTAAGGTTTGGTGGTCATTTGCCGCTTTAAATAACCTAAGGAAAGTGTTATATCCGTTCTTGAAATTCTCCAGTTGTGCGGCATTTCATAGCACGGTTATTCGCAAAGCGAAATAAATTTTTCCTCTTCACTCCCTGGCGGCAACAATGACCCGGTTCTGTAGTGAATGTCCTAGAAGCTTTACAGTATAGTAGGTGCCAATTTCAAAATGGGTGCGAATCATTGTTCTGTACCTTAAAAGTTTGAACGCATAATAATATTGGAAAATCACAACCATTGGGCCAATTGCAACGCAGGACCGTCGATGTACTCAATGGTGCAACAGGTCGATTTAATCTGACCTTCACGGCCCCTTTTCTCACTTGGCTATTTTTAGTAATAGCTCGACTTCAGCACCACTTGGCAGCACGTTAGCACGGCAGCAATAGTATTGCATACATATTTAAAACATTAGCCAAATCGGATCATAAATAAGATTTTTAGTAATAACTCAACTACAGCGCCAACTGTCGGATTAAATTGTGAAACTAAACCATCCAGAGACCCACTCAAATACACAAAAAGTTTCGTTAAAATCCGTACAACCATTTGGAGGATTTCACTCACAAACACACCTACAGAAGAATAAAAAAATTCAATCAAAGATAGCAGAAGGTCGGTAGGTTTGTAGGCCTCGCACCCCTTTTCAAATAGCCCAAATTTTCTCCATGAGTATGGGCTTGATTTCAACTATATACATATCTCTATACGAAGTTCCAGTACTGTACCATGAATACTTTCAGAGATACGCAGTATAAAAATTCGATTTATATGGGAGGAGCCACGCCCCCTTTCCAACAGCTGCCCTCTTTCTTCATGAGTATTCGATTGAAGCTAAAATTTGTCTCCAAGGGTATGCGATTGATTTCGTATATCTCCATACCAATTTCCAAAACTCTACCATGCGCACTTTCAGAGATATGTAGCATGAGAAATTCGGTTTGTATGGGAAGTGCCACGCCCCCTTTAGATATAGATTTTTTTTTCAGCCTAAAACCATCCTTGGGACACGTGCGGCAGGTGGCAGTTTCAAAAAAATCGGTTCAGCCGCTCTCGAGCCTTGCGAAAACTAACAAACGGCTTTCTAAATATAAATTAGTTGAGATATATTATATATTATAATTATATTTTGACAGTATCCGTTCTTTCTGATTGGCGTAAAAAAATCTTGCCTAGTGACGAATTCGCTCCTTGATATGGTCGTTACTTAAAGCTATTTATATTCGAAATTGCATGAAAATTGGAAAACAGGAATCTATAAGCTTATCCACGCAAAAAGCTACCTATGTACCGAATTTTAAGCAAATCGGACCATAAATACGATTTCTTCGAACAGATCGGTCCCTGGTCCACTTCTCGGACAAAATGGATCATACATGCTAAAAAGCTACCTATGTACGTACCGAATTTTAAGCAAATCGGACCGTAAAAACGATTTTTTCGAATAGATCAGTCCCTGGTCCACTGCTCGGAAAAAATGGACCATATATCCTAATATATGCTAAAAAGCTACTTACGTACCGAATTTTAAGCAAATCGGACCATAAATGCGATTTTTTGGAATAGATCGGTCCCTGGTCCACTTCTCGGAAAAAATTGATCACATATGCTAATACATGCTAAAAGGCTATCTGCGCACCGAATTTGAAGCAAATCGGACTATAATAAGATTTTTTCGAATAGACCGGTTCCTGGTCCACCTACCCGAAAAAAGTAAAATTTTTTTAGCCTAAACATGGTGGTTACCGAAAGCTATTTGTATACAAAATTTCATGAAAATCTGACCAGCCGTTCGCGAGATTACCTGTTACAAAAAAAAAGGGACTTCTCTTTATATAATTAGTATACAAGTATAGATATAGATATTTAAATTTTAATAAAATACGGAAAATAGCGAAATGGGCAAAAACGGCTAACTTTTTTTGCAAAACGGCTAACAAATCGGGTGCCGGCTAAATCGAATTTTCTCCGGCTGATTGCTATCGCAGCCGGCTAAATCTAGCCGGAAAACGGCTAAAATGGCAACACTGCTTGGAAACCACAATTTATGTGTATTTTAGAGTTTTTTTCAGTCACATGCCGAAATTGTAACGTTTTCCCCCATTTTAATTGCAGGTATGTACACAGTATTTAACTATGCTACATGGGTTTATCACCCGCACTTAACCAGCCTGGGAAGACGCGTACAATATTACCTACAGTTGTACATAAATATGTATGTATAAATGCATTTAGTTCACCCAAAGTGCCGCTACTACTTACCTACATATGTATAAATTGCCACTGAGCAAACTACTTGAGAATAAAATTATAGTTTAAAAAACTAAAACCTCCCTATTATAACTGCCATTCGTACTGTCATCAAGTATGTAACTTGAGAATAGAAATCGCTGCATCTTATAGGTGCATCAATATTACATAAGGGGTATTCTCTGAGTCTTGCAAAGCCCTTGCACGGTGCACAGATTGCACGGATTGCACGGTAAAAACCGGTTTTCGTATGGGACAGCTTTGCAAACCGTGCAATCCGTGCACCTTGCAAGGGCTTTGCAAGACTCAGAGAATACCCCTATAGTTACATCCCGAGCTAATAAAAGCAGGGTAAAAAAGCATTAGTTTAATAGCACGAGTGGAACACCGTACACGTGATAGAAGTAAAACTTCTTAAAAAAAAGCACATGTGTGCCCCACACCCGGTAGAAATCTTTTCCAATTCTGACGGAGCTGGTGGTATTGCTCAACGTAATTTTACACAGCCGTATGAGTTTTGAGGGGATACCAAATTCAGACATAGCGGCGTATAGGCAACTCCTTTTAGTGCTGTCAAAAGCGGCTTTAAAGTCGACAAATAGGTGGTGAGTGTCGATCCTTTCTCGCGGGTCTTTTCCAAGATTTTACGTATTGTGAATACCTGGTCTATGGTGGATTTGCCAGGTCTAAAGCCACACTTATAAGGCCCAATCAGTTCATTGACGGTGGGCTTCAGTCTTTCACACAATACGCTCGATAAGACCTTGTAACCTATGCTTAGAAGGCTGGTCCCGCGGTAGTTGGCGCGAATGGCGGGGTCACCTTTCTTGTGGATTGGGCAGAGCACACTTAAATTCCAGTCGTCGGGCATGCGTTCATCTGACCATATTCTGCACAAGAGTTGATGCATGCACCTTATCAACTCCTCGCCGCCGTACTTGAATAGCTCAACTGGCAGGCTGTCAGCTCCAGCGGCTTTGTTGTTTTTCAGCCGCGTTATTGCTATACGTACCTCGTCATAGTCAGGCGGTGGAACGTCGACTCCGTCATCATCGACTGCGGGCTCGGGTTCTTCTTCAACAACAAATGTTCACCAACGCAAATAAGAAAGGCAGCGAAACTACTGCATGTACAACATAAAGGCCAACGACTAAACGTTCTAGAAAATATGTACATATACAAACTAAAAAACCTTCGACGGCAAAATAATAAACGAACAAACAAATACCGCATCGGATGTTATATTCGAACCCTTAAAATTGATTTACGAAAAAAAGAAAAATGACAACAAAACAACAGGCATGGACACTCCGAACACACCAAAAGGCAGCACCAGGGCAAAAATGACTGACTTTTACCTACCTGCAGGCAGAAACCATACAGCGACAACATAATGGATGTTAACATCGAAACAGCGAAGATGAACCTATTACCTGCTTCAAAAAAAAAAAAAATGGGCGCCATGGCATATCTAGTAATTAATCATCGACGAAAATCACATTACCTAAGATAAATGAACATAAATTAGCGACAAATCTCGAACCAGACAGAACGATAAATGACACTGAAGATGGCACAACGCCGAAACCGGTTTGTCTGCAAACCAAACTTGACAAGGGATGACGGAAATTCGTTCCAAAATAAAACTTCTTCATTTTTACTTACACTAATTACTTTCTTTGTTGAGTACTCCCCGGTTTTTCGCCATCTCTATTGTTATTATTATAACCTCTGTTTCCTTGGTTATTATTTCTATTATTTCTACCATAATTATTACTTCCTCCTCTGTTATTATTAAACCTCTATTACTAGTGTTATTTCTATTATGGCTGAAATTCCTACTGTAATTATTATTTGAGTTTCTAGTGCCATGTTCATTATTTCTCTGTTCTCTATCATTATTAAAATTTCTATTATTATTATTATAGGACCTGTAATTAGGTTTTGTTTCTACTTCTAAAGCTATTTTTGTTGGTCTTGCCGCCAAAACTACTGATTTAAATGGCTCTTCTAAACCATTCTTGAAAGTTGTCAAACCAATTTGGTCATTAAGTTTAACTATTATTTCTCTATTTGTTTCACCTTGTTCACTTATATGCAATTCATTTAATGATGCTAACAAGTTCTCTATTTTAGACCCAAAAGTATTCACATTCAAACCTCTGATTTGTTTGCGATAATTCACTGTGAATTTTTGAGGTTGTTTTATATGATTTATGTGTTTGTTTGAGTAGTTTTTTAAAGTCTTCAAATGTAGTAGGCTTCTGTCAGAATTTTATTTTTTACTTTTTCTGATAACTTTGTAGCTAAAACGAATTTAATTAATAACTGTTTCTGCTGCTCATTCTCTAAGGTATCGTGATAGAATTCAATTAAACCAAGGTAATTGTTTTGGAGTGCAATGGGGTATAGGGAGTGCAATGAGGTATAGTCATTGCGCTGGGTATGCAGTTATAGTTGCATGGCTATACTCAATCCCGACTCTTGCGTCCTCGTTCGCGCACTCTGGGCAACGTGAGTAACCCATGTGCGAGATGCGGTAACCAATCCGAGTGGAGCCTTGGGTTACGGCAGAAAGAGAGGGAGCTTCGGTGGGGCCACTCTGACTTATTCGGTTTAAGGGCTCACTGAAGTCTGCAGCGTCTGCTCACCAGTAGCAGTTCTAAGCATAGGTTACAAGGTCTTATCGAGCGTATTGTGTGAAAGACTGAAGCCCACCGTCAATGAACTGATTGGGCCTTATCAGTGTGGCTTTAGACCTGGCAAATCCACCATAGACCAGGTATTCACAATACGCAAAATCTTGGAAAAGACCCGCGAGAAAAGGATCGACACTCACCACCTATTTGTCGACTTTAAAGCCGCTTTTGACAGCACTAAAAGGAGTCGCCTATACGCCGCTATGTCTGAATTTGGTATCCCCTCAAAACTCATACGGCTGTGTAAAATGACGTTGAGAAATACCAAAAGCTCCGTCAGAATTGGAAAAGAACTCTCCGAGCCGTTCGCCACAAAACGGGATTTCAGACAGGGCGACTCCCTTTCATGTGACTTATTTAATCTGATGTTGGAGAAGATAATGATTTTCTTGACCTTCTTTTGTCGGTCCAAACAGGAATCTCGATTTACTGTTGTTGGGTAGCTCGTTTCCAATGGGATGGTGACAAGAAAGTGGCAGACTTACGTTTTGATGATTTTGGGATAAT
Source organism: Rhagoletis pomonella (assembly GCF_013731165.1). Classification (NCBI taxonomy): domain Eukaryota; kingdom Metazoa; phylum Arthropoda; class Insecta; order Diptera; family Tephritidae; genus Rhagoletis; species Rhagoletis pomonella. The sequence continues at coordinate 40,375,072 of NW_023458557.1, forward strand.
CGGCGAATGGGGGTCCAATTGCTGTCAAATGAATAGACCAGGTTTTTGGATTCACAACTTCTTTATTTTCCCCTGCACAATTTGGTTGGGGATTCGCCGGAAGAAATGTGACGGAACCCTTTGCCTTTGACTGAACCAGATACAAGATTAAAAAAAACTGCAAACGAATAGCACGATTAAATTCTGTTACCGCCTCGAACACTTTGCACACTTACGGCTTTTTACTGATAGCCTTTTTCCTTATGTTTGGGCTCAGTCGATTTCCCTTTATTAGATATGGGTTAGTATCGACTAACTGAATGTCGCCAGCTTTTAACCCAGTTTAATTATTTGGTTAAGATTACTTCCGTTCTTGCGAGGGCTGATGCGTGTGGTTCGCTCCGTGTCCAATTCGGGAAAGGAAGAATATTTCCCTAGCCTCGTGGTATGTGACCACCGATTCTTTTATCGTGTGTAAGTGTGGGCATTTCCCTATTTTCACTGTCAATTCGTGCCTATGCCGATATGATGGTTCGTGTCTTGGATAACATTGGTTACGTACATTCATCTGGCAATCCCCCCCATTTTGAAGTTTAGCTTTGACAGTTTTGTTATGTTTACATTTCTCATGAGTGTTCTTATGTCTATTATTTGGCCACTAAAAATAATAGATCATTATCCCCCTCCCATCTTCAGCGACACGTTAACAAAAAATGTGGAGCGTTTAGCAGGGAGATGAGAATGGTGTTTCGAATGAGATTCATGAGCTGTGGTTCGATGGTCGTTAGACCCCTTACATCGAAATCGCTTTATATGATCTTCATCAACCCTACCCTGACTCGTTCAGTTCGCCTCTGAGCGCATATGTAGGTACACATGTTCAGTCTTTGCTAGTTTCAGTACTCATTAAATAAGCTAAGGTAGATGAAAGGGCATTGGTAAATGGTTTGGTTATGATTCTTTTTTTGGTTTTGCTTTGATCGATTTACTAGCAATGTACCGAGAACATAATATAACAAAACTATGGATATAACAAAACTAAACTTAATTATTTTATTCATTTGTTCATTTCACTTACAAACTTAATTATCATTTCAATATATCAAACTTTTTGTTTTTTTTTTGTTGTTCTTATGGGCTTGTTGGCACCTATCGCCGAGCCCGACCGACGAATTCCTTCTCAGGACTCGACGACCGATTGGGTTGGCGTAAAGCATCTCGGCGACGAGCCATAGACGGGCTTCCCGGAACTACAACTGGTGCTGTCGGGATGGGTTCGGTGGACGTATAGAGTAGACTGCGCCGGGGCAGACCGATGGTGCGGATGAATCGTACCGGGCAGGAGGTGGTTGGTTGAACAGTGGTTCGTGGTTGAGTTGGTATTGAGGATGACGACAGCGTAGACGGTCCCATGGTTGGAGTTCGAATGCTCCGGCCACCATGGTGCAATTGTTGTTGGTACGATCTCAGCAGGTTCCTCGCATGCATGCCCACTTGGGTCAAGAGCGTCAATAGAGTTGGGTCGCCCGTGGCTATTGGTGTGTTGGGTTCGGTCTCGGATACCGGAGTTGCACCCGCCCCCTGCTTTGCTTCGGTTGGTACGGCTACTGTCTTCGTGTTTCCACGGACTTCCACCTTTGGTGGGGTGACCAGGTTATTCCGTAACGCACGAAGGGATAAACGGTCCTCGCACCGTACCGTGCTACCCGTTTTATGGTAGCATACCAGTCGAAATGCAATGTCCCGGCCGATACCATTGTACACCCGTAAATTTGCTTCGTAGTGAAATGGGTAGTATGGTATACGGAAACCGACAATAAAAGCGGTGTTGTCCAGCATGTTGCGTGGTATGCCTTCGGCCAGTGAAGTTCTGAAGTCGCTGAAGCCGATTTGGTCGGGAGCACTGACACGTAGATACCCGATTGCGGCACGGTGTGTCGGCTCGTCATGCCAATGGGCAAACAGAACGCGAATTTCACTGGCAGTCGTTTGTGCCTCGAATGGGGGTGCATATACATCGAGGATCGAGGACTTCCCTACAACATGCAACCGACAAAAAACCGTTTCGGCTGCCGACAAGTACGGACCAGCTGAGCCCTTGGGGATCACGGCCAATGGGGGTTGTTGCGCTTTAGGGTCGACCTCGAGCGCGAATATCGGCAGCGCATCCTTGTGGTTCCACTTGATGGTTAGGCGCATAAGGTGTTGTACTTGTTGGCCCACCTTCACATACGACGGGAGTACCATGGTTCTAAAATTGAAATTGAGAGTGAATTTGTAGAGGACTGTGAATCGTAAACGGGTGTGGATTTTTATTGCTCCCCACTACACACACCCAACCCCGTTACTACGTGTACCGCTTACCTTGTCCACTTGTCAGTATTAAGCGTGCGTAAAAGTGCGGGTGACCGCGGCAATCCAATAAGTAAAAGTGGCGTCGGTTTTTTGCAAATTTCCCTGACGATGTCCCTTTCTGATTGACTAGCGCAACGGCAAAGTTATCGATACGCGATTTACCCGACTGTGGCGGATCGATTGCCATTGGTTTTTGTTTACTAGAAGCCGGGTACCTTGTAATAATGCAAAATCTATCAGGTATGGAGGGCCACCCTATATTCATTGAATTTCTTGAGAAGGCGAAGGTACTGACTAAGTTAACGTGTTGTGATTAAATCGGCGGAATAATTGCCAAGCACTCGGTGTTTAGCATCGATCAGTTCATATGAATTCGAACCAAGTTTCCGTGAAACATAGGCTCTAATTTTTGGTGGGGCTAGTTTTTGTGCATAGCCCTCTCCGGCCACAGACTGTTTAGGATTGGGAATGTACACTTCCGAGCCAATCTCGAAATGGCGTTCTCTTTTGCGGGTCAATGCTCGTTGTGCGGTTTGTTGATATAGTTCGAACTGTTTGTCTCGAATTTCATCAGCCAGAACTTTACGTTGTTCCACATCCTGGGTATGGTATGGATTTACATCCAATAATAATTTATATTCGTTTCCATCTTTCACATATTCACGACCGGTGTGCAGAAAATATGGCGTGTAGCCCGTGGCTGAATGTACTGAAGTGTTAATATCATGAATAACACGAGAAAGATGGTTTTCCCAGGAGCAGTGTTCAAGAAGATCAGCCATGTGAGCACGTAATCCAAGTTTTATGCTTTTGTTTGTCGCCTCCACCTGATTGGCTTGTGGATGGTACAAAGGGGTTTTCATGTGTTTGATATTATAATCGGCGCAAAGCTTTGCGAAAGTTTGACTGGTGAATTGAGTACCATTATCTGATATAATGAGTTCGGGGCAGCCATTCACAGTGAATATATGTCGAAGAGAATTGACTACGGATATAGCGTTTGCATTTTTCATGGGCTGCGCCCAGACATATCGCGAGTAGCAGTCGATGGCTACGAAGATCCATTGGTTACGATTTTTAGACATGGGCAGCTTACCGACAAAGTCAATCGATAATTGACGACCCGGTCGTTTTGGTTCTCTATATTCGCCGTGAGGTGTTTTGGTGCTCTCATTACTTGGTTTAATGCGGTGGCATAGTTCACATTGCCGAACGTACTGGTAAACGGACTCATACATGTTTGGCCAGTAATAGCGTTGTGAGATACGTCTGTAAGTTTTCCAAACACCCTGATGCGAATGTTGGTTGTGGTTTTCATCGAGAACTTTGGCTCTCTCAGAAGATGGTACACAAAGTGTCCACAGTATTTCCGCACTTTGATTGGAAAATTTCAATCGATGGTATAGAAGGTTGTTTTCGATTTTGTATCTATCTAATGGTTGTTTTGAGGCCATGGCATGCATTTTGTTGTACCATTTATCGCCAGTATTTGGGTCAATGTTAATCACGGACGTGATTGGGGAAAGATTCACGTGAAAATCACTCGGAAGGTCAATTGGGTTTCTGCGAACGATGTTGAGAAGAGCAAAAGAACGAGATAAGGCGTCAGGAAGTTCCAAATGTTTTCCTGGTTTATGAATAATTTTGAGTTCGTATGGTGATAATCGGATCGCCCAACGACATAAGCGACCAGTTGGATCTTTGAGAGTTTGTAGCCAGCGTAACGCTGCATGATCCGTTACCACAACCAATTCACGACACTCAAAATATGGACGAAACTTTTCGACCGCTAAGAGAACATCTAGGCATTCCCGTTCGGAGGCTGTGTAATTTTGTTCGGCTTTCGAGAATTTCTTTGAAAAATACTGAACCACCCGTTCATTCCCATCATGTTCTTGTACTAGAACAGCTCCCGCCGCGATCAGCGAGGCATCGGTATAAACCTTGAATGGTTTTGAATAATCTGCCATAGTCAGAACGGGAGTAGTAGTTAAATACTCTTTGAGTTTGAGAAAGGCTTGTTCAGCAGCGGTATTCCATTCAATGGGTCCCTTTCGGTTTCCCTTATACAATTCACAAAGGGGAGCTGTGATCTCCGAGAAATTTGGAATAAATTTACGGTACCAGCCTGCTGCACCAACAAACCGTCTGACTTCTTTTGCCGTTTTGGGCCGTGCGAATTCCACAATAGCTCGAATACGAGATGGATTCGCAGATAGACCCTCTTGAGACAAAACGTAACCCAGGAATTCCAATCGTTTACAGCAAAAATTCGATTTGGATGTTGAGATGGTTAAGCCGGCCCCAGCCAAACGTTTTGCAACAATAGCCAATATCTTAACGTGTTCTTCAAACGTCGAAGTGCAAATTATGAAATCATCCACGTATGCGAATGCATGTGGAACTAAGTCCCGGAAAATTTTATCAATGAGAATGGCTAATGTGGCGGGTGAATTTCTCAACCCCATCGTCATGCGACGAAAAGCGTAAAGCCTGTTCCCGAATGCAAATGCTGTTTTCAGTTGGCTCGATTTTGCCAAGGGAATTTGAAAGAAAGCTTGAGACAGATCAATACTGGTTAGGTATTTTGCTGACTTTAGTCGTGCTAAAATCTGGTTAGTATCCGTAATTGGATAGGCATTTGGAACGGTGATTTTATTCAATTCTCTTGCGTCCAAGCATACGCGACAAGTTCCGTCTTTCTTTTTTACAGCCAGAATTGGTGACCGCCAAGGACTTTCTTCGATGGTCATAATGATGTCACGACTACGCATTTTGACCAGTTCGGCTTGAACTTGTTCAGCCACGTATGGCGATACTGGATACTGGCGTTTCATGACGGGTTTTGCATCACCTGTGTCAATTACGTGTTCGATCTGATTAGTGACATTTAAGGGACCAGACACAGGAGTTGGATTAAAAAGTTTGAGAACGGCGTCCAACATTTGTCTTTGTTCTGGAGTGAGATTATGTGGAAGGCTGACGCTGGTCATTTTTGGTGTATCTATGTCACCGTCTAAACCGAGTGTGGAAGCGTCAATTGGCTCCAGATCACTACTCATAGAAGATACCTGAGCTGGTTCTTTCCCACTCCATTGGTTACAAAAATTAATAAATTCATCCGCCGTAACCATTTCAACTTTCGCGGATGCAACCTCTTCCGTATCACCTTTGGCTGTATTTTTTAAAAATCGCTCCACTTTTTCTTGGTTCTGCACCAGTTCGAAAAAGAAGGCCTCAAGGAATGTCCGTCCCATAATTGGGTGTTTCAGTGAGATCGGAACGACAATAGTTGGCACAATTCGGGTAAGACTACCGACCGTATATAATACATTCACTTTACCAATGGCCTTAAAAGAGATCGAATTATCGGCAAGACCAATGGATGTTTTGGTAGGTTGCAACTGTCCCCATTTGTGCTTCTCATAAAACGTTTGTGATACGACTGTGACTTCGGCTCCACCATCGAGTAAAACCGTATGAGAATGGTTGTTAACCATAACCGTGAGATAATCGCGACAATCGTTCGGAATGTTATAGGTCAAACATTTCTCTGAGATAAAGAAAACATCGCGGAGTCGTGGTTGGTTAACTTGATTAACCGCGTCTTGTTTGTGATTAGGGACTGGAGCTGAAGTAGGTTTGGTAATTGGTGGTGTTCGTTCAGAACATTTGGTTGATGGTTCTTTGTCATCCCTTTGAGTTTGATTATATTCGTTAAGAATCAGAGTAGAATTATTACTGAAATTCGGGACTGAAGATGTGTCGATTTGTAGAGGGACTTCGGTAGAATGAGGATTATTTGAGACAGTGGATTTAGAAAAAGTTATGGATTCTGAGTACGATGGGCCACTATTCCCAATCGACTCACTTATGCGTTTTTTGAACACGGGCATTGGTCCGACGTCACTCCCGGTCGTGTACATTTGTAGCATATCACCCGATTCGGTTGGGTTCGACACCTTTTGAAGTGATGACCCCACACGAGACATTTTGCACATCGTAAATTTTCGTCCCCCTCAACAGTGAGAAATGGGTCGACGATGGTTCCTGCTTTCGTGTCATTCTCATTTCGATTTGTGTCATTTTTATAATCACCGACTGGTTTCGAATCCGTACGTTTCTGAGATGGTTTAAAGGGTTTCTTATGCTTGCCCACGTATGCACATTCCCTGTCATCTGAGTCGGATCCAGGGAACGAAGCGGTATATTCCGAATGTGAAGAATCATCCGGCGAATCATGTAGTGCCGAAATTTCCCGTGGTTCTGATCGCTGTCTATCCGAACGGGTCCTTTCCGGACGGGATGTGGCAAAAATGAACGAATGCGGTGCAATTCGCTGAGCGAACTCCCGCAATTGTTCTAACGTGTGGACTTGTCGAGTGTGGACGAGTTCACGAAGATGATCGGATAAGGTACCGATGATGATATCGAGGTGATCCCGTTCATCCAGGCCACAGGCATTACCCTGCAATTGGAATGTCAAGTCATCGATATGTTTCAACAGTGTTTGCGACCGTGGGTCGAATTTAATCTGCGCATATGACATTATTACTTGCGCCCGAGTATGTTTGTTGAGGAAACGAGCACGAAGTTTTGTGCAAAAATCCTGATAATCTCCGAACTTTCTCAGTTCGGTGAAATACCATTGTCGAGCGGCCCCCGTGAGTGTGGGTACCAAACGCGTAACCAATTCATGGTCGGGTACCCCGATCTTATATCGAAATGAGCCAATAATAGCCAAATAATCTTCAACCGATAGAAATTTTTCGTTTACGTGAACGCCATCGAATTGAGCACATCCCATCCATGATGGTAAGCCTCTAAATTTCCTATCCATTGCATCCGCTTGGGCAGATTCGTAGAATATAGTGGCTTGATTTGGTCGTGATTGCGGTGGACCGGATAGCGAATAATTCGGATATAAATGAGATGGTTCATTAATTGGTTCTTGGGTATGAGACGTTCTAACACCACGGTAGGTATTGGTCATTTGAGTTTGTAAGGGTGACGGACCATCCAAAGAAACATGAGGAGGATCCACCGATGGTGGTATCCAGGTATGATTCAAGGTCGGTGGCATGGTTTGGTTAATGTCACGAACGTCAGGTATTGTTGGCTGCAAATGAATCCGATCACGGATCATTTGCTGTTGCATCTGTGTTTGTGTTCTCAACAACTCAGACACCATTACAGACAGTTGGTGCAATGAGGGTGTTGGTTCCGTTTCGCCTGACAATGAATTAGGAACTGCTGGTTGAGCATTTGAATTAACCGTACTAGTGGTCAGGGTATACCGTGGTTCAGTTGCCTGAACCGAAATCGGTATATACTGGTTTGAAATCGGATCCGGTCTAGTTAAGGGTAAACGTGGTGATGGAACAGTATTTTGAGCTAAACTCATTGTTCCCCGTTCATTATCAAACCCATGGAAAGTCGAGTTCAAACTTAATCGGGAATCGCTCGTCGGGATTACCGTATTCGGTGAAGACATCCGAAGCTCACAAATCTTCGATTGAAACCTTCCGACCAGGTCCTCTTGGCGTGGAGCCGATTCAGGTTTTAACTTTAACCGAGCGGTTCGATAACAATAATGTATCATTTGATGAAGGCGACCCTGCGGTGTTAACGCCTCATTTGCATTCAGTTCTCGATATGCTCTCTCACATATTTCCAACTCACTCATTTGGTGTATGGCATGGGATTTTATCAACCATGGTTGGCCAACGTAAGCAGATATTTTACCATTGAGAGCGGTTATTTCGGTGTCGGTCCACTGAACTGGTGCTGGATATAGATTATATATCTCACCTTCGATCTGTCGCTGTTCGTCTGTCAAATAGGTTGCATCGAGAATGGGAAACAATTCCATGTTGAAAGACTCAAATACAAAACTGTAAACTCAAATTATTAAAAATTCTACCAGTCCGTTCTAAAGTCCGTACTATTAACGTCTAGGTTATAAGAGGATGGTACTCGATTAAAATCAATACAGTATTTACTTCAGTTTATTATTTAATATTATTATTATTCTATTCTATGATAGTGTGTGAGCTAAATCGGCGAGGAAAAAAAATCAATGTACGTTTGGAACATGCAATTTCGAAATAAAATAATGCCGAATAAATCAATATCTATTTTAATATTACTCTTAGTATAACAAAAAAAATTCACGCTCAATTGGTTGTATGTCTCATGTGATTTTCGGTCCAAAATGTAATTTAATAATATTATACCGAACGTGGGCTGAGAATGGCGTTTAACGCACTAACTCGAATCTTCTTATGGACCAAGTTGTTTGCTCCCGGGATGCAGCGAAGGCCTTGAATACTTAGGAGTATTACCTGTATCTCCTTCGGTCCCTTCTGTCGCCAACAAGGTACGCAACAAAGATCAAGACTATCCACCCCCGAATTTACCGGAAGACCAAATCAGACTGAGAATATTCAACCAGTTTGAGAATGTTAAGCGAGATTAATTTGATACGAATTTCAAATCTTATTGGTAATGAATACACGAAGAATAAAGAAAAATGAAAAGTTTGGTTCAATTAGTATTGACCGTGTTATCGGTTGCGTTACTGGAACTCATACCGAAAGACGAAAAGAGGCAAAAATTATCGGTTCAAAAATCTTGACCGTCAATGTGTGGTGTTACTTGATTAAAAAAATTCAATTAACTTGCTTTTCAGAATTGGCGAACTGAACTGAACGAGAATGGTTATGACTGCTGATCAGTGGTGTTCGCATCGCAAATCGATCACCATTCATCCCCTCGGAAATAAAAAATCAAAATATATACAAAAATTTTGATTGAAAACGAGCTCCAATAAAAATCAATTAAATCATGCCGTGTGAAGACTGAGGACGATAATGATTTACAGTGATTATGAATTCAAATAAAATTATTTGATTCAATCTCAATGACGATTTATAATAGCAGAATTTCTAAAAGAAAAAATTAATCAAAAATCGATTAAACTCGAATATGTATGGTTCACCGACGTACAATTTTGTGACCAACAAAATGAGAAAAACGACTAAAATATTTTAATTTTTCTTTAAATCTAATTTTATGATGTATTAAAGTGATTCGATGATGAAATTGCTATTTTCCCTCAGATGAGCACGCGGTTATTTTATGCCGGGCTTAAGTGTGGTTATGTTCAACAAAAACTTATTCTTTTTCACCCGTTTAGTTGGGCGCCAATGATTTGCTTGACCTT
>NW_023458557.1:40384730-40396239 GCF_013731165.1 Rhagoletis pomonella
TAAAAACAAAAAACAATACTTAAATTCAGTCTTTTGTACATTTTTATCTCTTTCATTTCATTGGAGACTCAGTGCAAGCTAAAATTTAAAAATTTTAAATTTTAAAATTAGTTACTTAGTTTAATTTTCAATTTTAATTGTATCGTTATAGTAGAGGACCATCCAATTGTCGTAAGTTCAAAGTTTTGCGATACATACGACAAATGTTTTATGATTAAAAAAGGATTACATTTGTATGGGAATTTGTCGTATGTGCCACATGCGACAAACGTTTTATGATTAAAAAAAAGGTACGTTTGTATGGGAATTTGTCGTATGTGACGCATTTTCAGCACATACAACAAAAGGCATACCCAATCATTAATATTATGTAACATACGACAAAATGCGCACGAAATATCTCAAAAACTAATGGAGATATAAAAAAAATGGATTGCAGAAATCGAAAGAGCATGTCCAACTTAGTAAATCTGCATCAAAATCCCAAAATCGTGATTTTGCGCATTCGCCATCCGTTTTCTGAGGCGACGACGTGAAGATATACTAATGCATATATGAGTGAATATACTTATCGTGGTGTTACAACCATAAAGGCGAGGAAGTGAAAACAGAGAGGAAGAGTAAGATATACTGTTTAAAGTAAAGAGGGGTTAAGTAAGATAAATATAATTTTGAATTAAACTAGCCATTTAGATAGGAATTAGATAAGTTTGAATTTTTATGGTTGTCAGTTTTTGGATTATAAATAAATCTGATGTCTATCCACATTTTTTACATATACAGGGTGTCCCAGAAGTAACGTGCCAAACTTTAGGGAAAGGTAGGTGGGGGGGTGAGCTCCCTGATAAACAAAACATTTTCAGGTAAAAGTGTCACCGTTTTTGAAATATTTAAATTTTTTCGAATTTAAAAAAAACGTGCCTTTTCATGTGTTTTCTTTAACTGCAACTACAAACCGGGCAATACTTAGTAAATTTTTTATGTAAAATACTTCCATATAGTTGCCTCTCCATACTCAAATGCGATGTAGTTAAAATATATTAAGGAACCATCATAAAATTAGGACTATTTCTGGATTTTTAACTTTTTGATATTTTCTTCCCCAACTTTGACTATCTCGGGTGAAAAAAAAATGTACTGAGCTATAACTTTACATTACATAAAAACATTGCTAATTTAATAAAGATTTCAGAAAGGTGCCACACTTACTGTTTTGAATAGTAAAAAAAGTTATAGCCGCTTTTGTGGGTAAAGGACTGAGACATGCTAGAATGTATTTAATAGATTTAAATTGAATTTGCTGTTGTATACGTCGCATGAATATGCGGATATTCACCTAATTTACGATGAAGCTTGCTGTAATGCCAGAGCTGCTCAAAGACTCTATGCAGACCGAGACCCCAATCGTCGGCACCCGGGTCGTGAAGTATTCGCCCGGACCCATAGAGAAATATATGAAGGTAAGTGATTTTTACACCTTTCTTGTTTGCTTGCTTGTTAACTATCATTTTTCACTTTTTTAAAGTCGCATACCTGGAAGGCGTGGCGGCGAAACACGACGTCCTGCAACGGTAGATGTTGAAGCTGTGTTAGAGGAAGTGGAACTAGGTCCATCGACTTCAGTGAGAATGATGGAAAGACGGACGGGAATACCAAAAACTACAGTTCGCAAAGCTTTACAAGACCATCGATTTCATCCATACCACATTCAACGTGTTCAGGCTCTACAAGAAAGAGATTACCTGTCGAGAGTTAGATTTTGCCGTGAAATGTTGCGAATGCATGAATCGGACCCCAACTTTTTTAATAAAATAATTTGGAGCGATGTATCATCATGCAAACGTGGTTTTACGTATTTTAATTTACATAACCTTCACAGTTGGCAGATAGACAATCCTCACGAAATGAGAGAAGATCGTTCGCAGTACCGGCACAAAATAAATTTATGGTGCGGTATTTTTAATTGTCGGATATTGGGACCTGTGGAACTGCCGCCAACGCTCAACTCTCACAGTTATTTAGAGTTCCTTCAGGAACGGCTTCCAACTCTTTTGGAAGATGTACCCTTAAACCTGCGGCGAAGACTATGGCTGCAAAATGACGGGTGCCCTGCTCACTACGGGCGTGAAGTAAGAGCTCATTTAGACGAAACTTATCCTCGCCGATGGATTGGACGATACGGGCCAATCACGTGGCCCGCTCGATCGCCAGACCTGAATCCATTAAATTTTTTCTACTGGGCTGTCTTTAGGACAAAATTTATTCAAAAACAATTCAAAACGAAGAGCATTTGCGGGAACAAATAAATGGAGCTGCTGCTGAGATAGCCCAATTGAGTTTAAGATCTCTAAAAGCGTCTTTTCTTAAAAGGTGCCGAGCTTGTATTAGAGTAGAAGGTCGCCAATTTGAGCATATTTTATCAATAAATGAATAAATTTTTCTTCAAACAACTCATGTATATCTTATTTCACGTGAACCCATCCTTCACACAAAATATTGATAGATATATCCCTTGTTATAGACTCTAGTCCGAATTCCGGTAAGTAACATAAAATAATGTCAGAAGCAAGTAATTATGTACCTTTGTACTATTTAGCATATCATTTGACGGTAACAAGAGCAAATTCAATTTAAATCTATTAAATACATTCTAGCGTGTCTCAGTCCTTTACCCACAAAAGTGGCTATAACTTTTTTTTTCTATTCAAAACAATAAGTGTGGCACCTTTCTGAAATCTTTATTAAATGAGCAGTTTTTTTATGTATTGTAAAGTTATAGCTCAGTACATTTTTTTTTCACCCGAGATAGTCAAAGTTGGGGAAGAAAATATCAAAAAGTTAAAAATCCAGAAATAGTCCTAATTTTACGATGGTTCCTTAATATATTTTAACTACATTGCATTTGAGTATGGAGAGGCAACTATCTGGAAGTATTTCACATAAAAAATTTACCAAGTATTCTCCGGTTTGTAGTTGCAGTTAAAGAAAACACATGAAAAGGCACGATTATTTTAAATTCGAAAAAATTTAAATATTTCAAAAACGGTGACACTTTTACCTGAAAATTTTTTGTTTATCAGTGAGCTCACTCCCCCACCTACCTTCCCCTAAAGTTTGGCACGTTACTTCTGGGACACATTGTATAGGTGTGTATATGAAATGAAATTGGGCTGAGTATGTTATTTACATAAATATGGATTGCTAAAGATTTAAGGAGTGGGTGTGGGTGTTGCTTCGGTGCAACACGGAGGGGACGTGAGTATATTGACATGACGAATCACCGCTGACGGACGTCTGACTGACGGACTAGGTCAGGCAATAGGGAGTTTCGTCAGATGAATTAGGAGCCCCGGCGGAACTCAAGGCTAAGTGCCTTCGGCGCTTAGAAGGGGTGGGATGGCTCCACCTGACCCGGACAGGATTCCTATCTCTTTCAGCTTTCTCTTCTGGCATGACTTATACATTTTGTTAGTTGTAGCTGAAGGCAGAGGAGTGGCAAACAACCCCACCATTTGGCCGTCGAGCTAGCCTGGGCCTACAAGCATGCCAACCTGCCACTTACCGCTGCCCGAACAGCCAGCTACACAACAATGGCGCCCAACGTGGGGCCCAATAACCTGTTACTTACCTTTTTTTCAGTCAAGTTAATTCCCGATTCTCTCTTTAAAATCTAGCTTCCTTACTTCTTTACTGCGTTTCCTTCTGTGTGGTCACGCATTAAAGCTACCGGTCGTGTGGTTCAACATAATGCGAATGTGAGGCTTACGGTGTGGCTACACAAACAGGGGACATTGATAGTGCGGCAACCACATTCATGACAAGTGCCTTAGATGTGTATGTGCTACACACTCACAATCGAGACGAGGGGATTTAGCTGACTTCGACAATGGACAGTGACTGACAAATCTCGCCCACTAGGACCTCTGCCGATAGCAACACCATACACACACCAACGAACAAATATAAAATTTGAGAAAAAAAACAAACAGGAAGAGATTCTTGCAGAGCATATTCAACAGCTTGAACATATTCTCTTATTTGAGTTCAATTACGTTACACCTTATTGTTTTTATTCAAATCGTAGTGCTAGAAAAATATACATACATATATATAGTTATTATTATTATTACACATACATATATATATACACTTTGAATTTTTTCATATATATACTTATAAGCAGTTTAAATTTAGGCGAATAGATTGTCCCTTTCTCACTAATTTTGATAAATTTTTACTCGGAAAACTCTCATGATAATTGGTGTGGTATACATTTTGTTTATGTTTAATTAAGCGATTCCAAGTGTATTGTTAATTTTCTTGGTGTACAAGATTTTAAGGCGATATACACTCTCGTCTCACCGTTAGTCTTAGGCTCCAGGGTAAATGGAGAAAGAAAACCCTACTGAGGAAGAACAAGTTGCTGGTTTAGGTATTCTCAATAACAGAAGGGTGACCAGGAGTGTAACCAGGGCACTGGAGAACCAAATAGTCGGATCAATTTTTACCCAAATCGACACGGGCATTGAGCATACAGTAGATTTCGTTCCAACTGATTTTTTGAATAGGTGTACTGCACGTATTTTCAGGTCTGCACAGAACGCCCCTCAGCCCAGCCTAGCTTTCACTAACAATTACCATATATTACATTATTACATATTAACACAGTAGACCGGAGTTTAAACTTTTCGGAGAAGTAAGAGCAGGCCTTGCAAATGTCACAAGGAGAGCAGAACACCAATTGTAGAGTAGAAATAGGAGGAAGCAACGCACAGTTGCCACACGGTGCTACAGCGTCACAAGCGCATGGTGGTGGGCCAAGTTCAGCAATACCGAACTTCGAGCCAATGATGGCGCTGATGGCGCAGCAAAACAATGTCATGGCTCAATGCATGAACGAGGTCCGCAACATGCGTGCTGACGGCACCCTGAATTTGTGCATATGGAAACTGTGCATACGAAATAATGCATATGAAAAAAAACCGAAATAATGCATACGAAAAAAACCGAAATAATGCATATATGCACAGTTTCGGTTGAAAACCGAAATAATGCATATGAAAAAAACCGAAATAATGCATATATGCATAGTTTCGGTTGAAAACCGCAAGAATGCATATTAGAAAAACCGAAATTATGCATATGCACTCTTTCGTTTGAAAACCGAAATAATGCATATATGTACAGTTTCGGTTGAAAACCGAAATAATGCATATGAAAAAACCGAAATAATGCATACAGGCACACTTTCGTTTGAAAACCGAAATAACGCCTTCGGCCGCGCTTAGGGATTATAACCCTTACTAAGTAGAATTCTCCTTTCTGTGTTGTCGGAAAAGGGGACCGGAAGTATTTTTGCGCAGAACTTCTTTCTGCGTAGGCGGCCCTCGGCCGCGCTTACGGATTATAACCCTTACTAAGAAGAATTCTCCTTTCTGTGTTGCCGGAAAAGAAGGTCGGAAGTATTTTTGCGCAGAACTTTTCTCTGCGTAGGCGGCCTTCGGCCGCGCTTAGGGATTATAACCCTTACTAAGTAGAATTCTCCTTTCTGTGTTGCCGGAAAAGGGGAACGGAATTATTTTTGCGCAGAACTTCTTTCTGCGTAGACGGCCTTCGGCCGCGCTTAGGGATTATAACCCTTACTAAGTAGAATTCTCCTTTCTGTGTTGCGGGAAAAGAAGGGCGGAAGTATTTTTGCGCAGAATTTCTCTCTGCGTAGGCGGCTTTCAGCCGTGCTTAGGGATTAAATCTCTTACTAAGTAGAAGTAAATAATTCATATTAGAAAAAACGAAATTATCCATATGCACACTTTCGTTAGAAAACCGAAATAATGCATATAACAAAAACCGAAATAATGCATGCATGCACAATTTCGGTTCAAAACCGAAATAATGCATATGGCAAAAACCGAAATAAAGCATACATGCACAGTTTCGGATGAAAACCGAAATAATGCATATGTGAAAGACGAAGGTATGTATACATGCACAGTTTCGGTTGAAAACCGAAATAATGCATATAACAAAAACCGAAATAATGCATGCATGCACAGTTTCGGTTGAAACCCGAACTAATGCATATGAAAAACCCGAAGTAATGCATACATGCACAGTTTCGGTTGAAAGCCGAAATAATGCATATGAGAAAATACCGAAATTATGCATATGCATACTTTCGTTTTAAAAGCGAAATAATGCATATGAAAAAAAAAACGAAGTAATGCATGCATGCACAGTTTCGGTTGAAAACCGAAATAATGCATATGGCAAAAACCGAAATAAAGCATACATGCACAGTTTCGGTTGAAACCGAAATAATGTCTAAATGCACAGTTTCCATATGCGCAATTTATGTGCCCCGTGCTGACTTATCACATCTGAGCAACCGTGTGGCAGACGTGGAAACATCAGCACAGGCCATATACAATCCGCCGGCAATGTCATATACGCCTGAGGCAAGATGTCATGGAGGGGATAATGACGGCCAGCGCAGAGAACCAGACGTGCGGAGAGAAGAAAGTGGCCGCATGCCAAGAGCTGAGGAGGCTAGGTGGAAAAAGGTCGACTTGGACAAGTGGCACGTCAAGTTCGACGGTTCGGGTAAGGGCATCACTGTGGAAAGTTTTATTTTTCGTATAGAGCGAATGCGGGCGCAACATGATGTCTCGTTTTATCAACTGTTTTCCAATTACCAGTGCTTGGTAACTGGAAATGCCTTGAAATGGTACTGGCAAATCTTGGAGGATCATGCCGAAGACCCGAACTTCGGATACTTCGAATTGAAAGCGGAATTGCTACGCCATTTCAAGACATCCGAATCGGACTACGAGATAATACGGGAGATCATGGAGCGTAAACAAATGCCATAGGAAAGCTTCGATGATTTCTACAGTGATGTCCACAACTTGACGTTCCGCTAGCGCCAAAAGATCCCAGAGCGCGAATTGGTGGGTATCCTCAAGGCCAATTTGAAGCCATGCTTAGCAAGTATGACATTTGCTTCACGAATGGAAACGCTAGCGGATCTGAAGGCAGAATGCAAGAGGGCTGAGAGAGTGATTAGGGAAAACCGCACAAGATCGAGGACGGTAAACGAAATGCAGTACACATACGAAGAAAGGATAGGGGAAACTACTGAAGTAGAAGCCATTATGACTGACAAGACTAAGGGCAACAAAAATTATGCTCAGATAGGTCAGAAAAACTCGGGGTTAAACCAACCAGCAGCAAGTCGGCCGTCCAATAATGGTTCAGCCAGCAGCCAGGCCACTCCAGGTCAGACCTTCTGTTCTTCGCCATTCCATCTCATGATATGTTTTAAATGCGGGATGCCGGTAGACTACTCTGCTAAGAATCCAGCTGAAGCGCGTAAGGAAAATAGCTGCAAATCGACATTTCACATTATGATATGCTTCGCTTGTGGCAGCGATATGTCGTTTTGCGTTTACAAGCCGTACAGGGAAACCGCAACCTGGCGGAAATCTCCGGGGATCCTCGCCAGGAGCAGGGCCGCCCGGAATAATACCCTCTGTAAAAATTTTAGAAAATAGAAGTTGTAGTCGTAGTGGTAGTTATCATAGTAATAATGAAAATGACTTCAAAGTAGTAGTTAGGAAGAGCCTCCATCAGAGAAAATTGGATTTTGAGGAGGCGTGGAAAAGAATTTTTAATGAAGAAATAAGTGGAAATATGAGAAGTAGAAATTTTAAGAAAATTGAAAAAATGCGAATGAAACGAAGGAGTCTTAGGAGAATTCGAAATAAAATTGTTGCTACTATAGTTACGATTAAAGGAGATAATCGTTTTTTTGCACAAATCAAGATAGATGGACAGGAAAAGTTAGCTTTGTTAGATTGTGGCGCTGGAGCAAGCTGCTAGGGGAAAAATGCCTTAAGATTCCTGGAAGGAAGGGAAGACCGCGGTTTATACGTGAAGGGGCAAAACATAAGAACGGCTAATGGTGAGGAAACGCCAGTGATAGGAGCAGTTGTCCTGCCAGTGATGTGGGATGGTGTGTCAAGGAATCTGTAGTTTTTGATCGTCCCAGACCTACAACAAGAAGTATATCTTGGCATAGACTTTTGGAGAGCGTTTGAGATGGATGTGGTCAGTAGGGGTGTGAAAAACAAGAGCGCTGTCGTTGCGGAGCTCGTTCCCGCTGAGGGGGACCTGACGTTTGATGCGGTGCAACATGCCCTAACTCAGGAGCAAAGTATTGCTTTGGAAAGAATTAAGGCGCAGTATCCGTCATTTGCGGTGTTAGGTCTTGGGAAAACCGATTTATAGGAACATATTATCGAGGTGACTAACGAGAACCTTCCGATTAAACAGCGTCACTATCCGATATCGCCGGCTATCCAAAAATTAGTATATCAGGAACTAGATAGGATGATTAGCATGGGGGTTATAGAAGAGAGCAACAGTAGTTGGAGCTCCCTTGTGTCTCTCGTAATAAAAGCAACTAAGAATAGGCTTTGCTTGGACGCAAGAAAAATTAAACTATTAAAGATGCGTATCCACTACCACATGTAGAGGGGATTTTAATTCGCTTGCAAAACACACATTATATATCAGCAATCGATTTAAAAGATGCCTTCTGGCAAATCCCACTTGAATTAAAGTCAAGAGAGAAAACCGCATTCACAGTCCTACCAGGGACTATCTATCAGTTTACAGTTATGCCGTTTGGTTTGTGTAACGCGGCCCAGCGTATGTGTAGGTTAATGAACAAAGTTATACCGGCTTCTTTACGTGAGTGTGTATTCGTAGACGATTTGTTACTGTGTTCTGAGAGTTTTTCGTCCCATTTGTCGCTATTGGAAAAGGTCGCTCGGTGTCTACGCGACGCAAAGCTCACAATAAATGTCGAAAAGAGCAAGTTTTGTTATAAAGAGGTAAGATACCTCGGCTACGTTGTAGGAGACGGTTGTATTCGAACCGACGCGAACAAGGTGGCAGCTGTGAGGGACTTTCCTGAACCCCGAACCCCCAAACAACTCAGAAGATTTCTAGGAATGACTGGAATGTACCGCCGGTTCATTTATGATTATGCGAATATTGCGTCTCCTCTGCACGACTGTTTAACCAAAGAAAGGATCAAAAAGTTCACAATGACTTACCCAGCCAAAAATGCGTTTGAAAAACTGAAACATAGCTTAATATCAGCGCCAGTGCTGGTCCACCCTGACTTCAATAAACATTTTTATATTCAATGTGATGCGTCAACTGAAGGAGTAGGGTGCGTACTATTTCAACTAGATGACGAACAAAACGCACGGCCGATTGCATTCATGTCAACAAAACTGAATAAGGCTCAGAAAAATGATAGTATTACCGAGTTAGAGTGTTATGCCGCCGTTTTGAGCTTTAAGAAATTTAGGCCGTACGTTGAAGGTTTGTCGTTCTCCATAATCACCGACCACGCCAGTCTAAAGTGGCTGATGAATCAAAAAGATCTGTCGGGTTGATTAGCCAGATGGAGCCTAAAACTTCAAGCCTTCAACTTCGACATACAACATCGTAAAGGGATACAAAATGTCGTGCCTGACGCCCTATCGAGAGTTGACATGAATGAAATCGAGATAAATGCCCGCGTTTTGGACATATGTCTAGATTCCCCCTACTTCCAAACAGATGAATACAATGAGTTGAGAAAGACAATTACTGACAACGAAGATAAACTGCCAGACGTGCGAGTGTCAGAAGGGTATGTGTATAAACGCTCACAGTTCAGTCCGGGAGACGCAATCCAAGAAGACAAGGCTTGGAAACTCTGGGTACCATCTGAGTTACGTCGAGGTTTAGTAGAGTCATCACACTGCTCACCATCAGCTGGACATGGAGGAATCCATTAAACGCTCGCTCGAATTCGTGAGAAATACTACTGGCCGGGAATGGTGGCCGATGTACAGAACTTTTGTAGAAACTGTGAAACATGCAAGGGCAATAAAACGCAAAATTCGTTTCACAGGCCGCTAATGGGAGAACAACACGTCACCGAGAGACCTTTCCAAAGTTTATATGTAGATTTCATGGGCCCGTATCCCCGTTCTTGTGAAGGTAATTGTTATGTGCTTGTTTGTTTGGATTACTTCTCGAAATTCGTATTCCTTAAACCAATGCGTAGGGCGACAGCAGTGGAAGTAATCAAATACTTAGAAAAGGACATTTTCCATATTTTTGGCATACCTGAGTTTGTCCATACCGACAATGGCAAACAGTTTATCTCGGAGCTGTTCACTTCGTTTCTAGAAAAATATGGGACTAAGCACGTAAAAACGGCTTTTTATTCCCCACAAGGAAATGCAGCCGAACGGGTTAACCGGTCGATACTGCAGATAATACGCTCTTATATCCGGGAAAATCAGAAAAATTGGGACAAACATGTTACTGACGCGGCATTCGCGCTGCGCAGTGCAGTCCACTCGTCAATAGGGCAAACTCCATATTATGCAGTCTTTGGGATGCCAATGGTGCAGCATGGCGCATCATACCACATCCTGCGTAAGTTAGAGTCCATAAAAGACACAGATTGCCATGTAGATATCAGTTCAGACAAGCTGCAACTAATCAGGGACAGAATAGTAAAAGAATTGAAACTAGCCCACGATAGGAGCAAGAAGGTTTATAATACGAGGAGTCGAGAAGTGAAATTCCAAATCGGACAAGTGGAATATCGCCGAAACTTTAAACAGAGCTCATTAATCGATAACTATAATGCCAAGCTGGCACCGAGACACGTAAAATGTGTGGTTCTGAGAAACATTGGCAACTCCATGTATGAGCTAGGAGACACTACAGGAAAGAAAGTTGGCATATACCACGCTAAAGACCTTTTTGTTGCATGAATGTGTTTTTCTGTGAGTTTCGTTTAATTTGGCTGTAAAACTTTTCATTGTCTTCTGTTCGTCTACTCGTGACTTATTAACCTCACTAACAGATTTATATAAATAGGTAAATTTACTTACCTAACGCTTCCTTGCCATCCATGACAATCCTAGTAATATATGATCACCAAGTATCGCGAAGTTACTTGCCTAAGTGTTTAGTTTTACATATTTGTGTCAGTAGATTAAGGCATAACTGTCAAACATAGGGAAACATGTAAAAGTAGAGTAAATGAAACCAGGCTATGGGGACACTAGGGTAAATTAGATATAACTTATTAAGCCCGGCAAATAGGGGTGGGTCGAGGCCACACATTAGGCCCTTAAAAACGGTCAAACAGACGGAACAGGCTGCGCTATGATTCTTTTTGCGCGCACGCTGCATGTTGCAGGCAACATCGACGGTCGCGAGCCTGTAGCGGCAGCCCTTTTAAAGCACCCTTTAAAGGCTACCGGAAAATTCATCTTGTTTGTTAACGTATACTTGCTTCCCCACTGGCATCAACAAATAGGCTCCAAAGGTAAACGAAAGAATAACCAAAACGTACCGCAAGAAAAACAAACGTCCACCGGACGTTTATATACGCTAGCGGAAGCTCAAATCGAGATCAGAAACGCCAAGT
>NW_023458557.1:40396339-40398480 GCF_013731165.1 Rhagoletis pomonella
GTGTAGCCACACCGTAAGCCTCACATTCGCATGATGTTGAACCACACGACCGGTAGCTTTAACGCGTGACCACACACATCGTTCATTTAGAATGAACACTGTCCTCTCTGTTGTACCAATCCTGCTTTTTGGATACCACTCCTGCCAGCTTTGAGGCTAGCATGAGGAACTCCAAAAGCGGGACGGATAATTTATAAGTCATGCCAGAAGAGAAAGCTTAAAGAGATAGGAATCCTGTCCGGGTCAGGTGGAGCCATCCCACCCCTTCTAAGCGCCGAAGGCACTTAGCCTTGAGTTCCGCCGGGGCTCCTAATTCATCTGACGAATCTCCCTATTGCCTGACCTAGTCCGTCAGTCAGACGTCCGTCAGCGTTGATTCGTCATGTCAATATACTCACGTCCCCTCCGTGTTGCACCGAAGCAACACCCACACCAACCCCTTAAAACTTTATCAATCCATATTTATGTAAATAACACACTCAGCCCAATTTCATTTCATATACACACGCATATATGTAAAAAATGTGGATTGACATCCAATTTATTTATTATCCAAAAACCGACAACAATAAAAATTCAAACTTATCTAATTCCTATTTAAATGGCTAATTTAATTCAAAATTACATCTATCTTACTTAACCCCTTTTTACTTTAAACAGTTTATCTTACTCTTCCTCTCTGTTTTCACTTCCTCGCCTTTATGGTTGTAACACCACGATAAGTATCTTCACTCATATATACATTAGTATATCTTCACGTATTTTTGATTTCCCTTAGTTTATTCACTATTCTTTAATTTTGATGCATTAGTTAGTTCCCCTTATGTTGTCTTTCTTTTACTTTTCTTATATACCCCTCAAGAGTTAATGACTCCCAACTAATCATTTAGATGTATGTATGTAAATATGTACAAATATGTGATTTCTCACTTACCGGTGTTCCAGCTTGCCCCTCGATGCTAGCGACAGCATGCAGAGTACCTGGGAAGTAGGAATAGCAACTGGCAAACATATATACATACATAGAGAGCGGGAACGAACAGATGGCTTTGTGGTGGTGGTCAATGTGGAAATATCCCCACTGACTATCACCTTTAGTTTCCTTTTCGCTGTCCTAAATATCGGGTGATCTTGCCGCGTGCGCGTGAAAAAAAAACGGGTGTACGCAATAAAGTAAGGAAACCGATGTTTATAAAAAAAAAATAAAAAAAAATTTTAATAAATGCCTTTAAGTTACTGACGTGTAAAAAAACTCGATTACTATGTACAAGTACATATATACATATGTATACGCATGTATATTTACACATATATGTACGTATACTCATGCCAGCATAAGCAAGTGTATTTATATATACCGGCACGTGTACACGTATCTATATGTATGTAGGTATATATAATATATATATAGGCAGGACCATTCGAAACTGTAAAATTAAAAGAAAATTAAAGCATATACACATATATAGACATGTACATAGGTAATAAATGCTTTTGCATATATATATATATATATATATATAGATATGTATGTACCCGTATAGGTAAGTACATACGTATTAATATAAAAAAAAACGATAACCGGTGATCAATGTGAAAACAAAAGAAATCAAAAATCTTGATTAAAGTCTAATGCAAAAATTTAATTCTAGTAATGTGCAGAGATTCTAAAAGTGATAAATAGGTGGTGAACAGGCTGGAGAGCCTGGAAGGAGATAATGATGAGGACTAGTGTTGTGGAGCGTCAAACGAATTTTACGATATAAAAAAAAACAAAGAGAAAGAGAAAACAAAAAAAAAAAGAAGTGAATATAAAGCAAAACGAAAAAAGGGGGTGAATAAGGAGAAAAATTATGCTTAACAAACAAACAAGAATAATAATTATTATGGATTAATTCCTTTTCTAAAAAAATAAACAAATAATGATAAACAAATGTTATGCTATTGGAAAATTACTGAAATTTAAGTGACAAGACCGCGGAAACCTCAATAAAATCTCAAGTTACGGCTAGGATAAAAAAGGTGAGTTTAGCATAAGAGTTATATTATGTAACAATGTATAGGAATATGTATGTAGTGCGTTAAATTAAGGACTTTAAAGGAGACTAATAACAAAATTCAAATTACTGAAAATAATATGA
>NW_023458557.1:40398580-40402854 GCF_013731165.1 Rhagoletis pomonella
TTTTTTATCCTAGCCGTAAGTTGAGATTTTATTGAGCTTTCCGCGGTCTTGTCACTTAAATTTCAGTAATTTTCCAATAGCATAACATTTGTTTATCATTATTTTTTTATTTTTTTGGAAAAGGAATTAATCCATAATAATTATTATTCTTGTTTGTTTGTTAAGCATACAATTTCTCCTTATCCACCCCCTTTTTCGTTTTGCTTTATATTCACTTCTTTTTTTTTTGTTTTCTCTTTCTCTTTGTTTTTTTTTTATATCGTAAAATTCGTTTGACGCTCCACAACACTAGTCGTCATCATTATCTCCTTCCAGGCTCTCCAGCCTGTTAACCACCTATTTATCACTTTTAGAATCTCTGCACATTATTAGAATTAAATGTTTGCATTCGACTTTAATCAAGATTTTTGATTTCTTTTGTTTTCACATTGATCACCGGTTATCGTTTTTTTTTATTAGGCGGGTGTTGAACGTACATATTAATAGTTATATATACATACTAGCAGACCCGGAGAACTTCGTCCCGCCCAAACTTTTTATATATTTTATTGAAACTTTTTGGTCCAACATTTTCACCAACAATTCACGTTTACGATTTTCATTGGCACATTTGTCTGCTAAGATTAAGGTTTGGTGGTCATTTGCCGCTTTAAATAACCTAAGGAAAGTGTTATATCCGTTCTTGAAATTCTCCAGTTGTGCGGCATTTCATAGCACGGTTTTTCGCAAAGCGAAATAAATTTTTTCCTCTTCACTCCCTGGCGGCAACAATGACCCGGTTCTATAGTGAATGTCCTAGAAGCTTTACAGTATAGTAGGTGGCAATTTCAAATGGTCTACAGAAATGCAATATACATATACTTATTTCAGACGAAATACCTCAAAAGTTTGAACGCATAATAATATTGGAAAATCACATCCATTGGGCCAATTGCAACGCAGGAGCGTTCGATATACTCGATGGTGCAACAGGTCGATTTAATCTGATCTTCACGGCCCCTTTTCTCACTTGGCTATTTTTAGTAATAGCTTGACTTCAGCACCACTTGGCAGCACGTTTTTGCAATAGTAGTGCATACATATTTAAAACATTAGCCAAATCGGATCATAAATAAGATTTTTAGTAATAACTCAAATACAGCGCCAGCTGTCGGATTAAATTGTGAAACTAAACCATCCAGAGACCCACTCAAACACACAAAAAGTTTCGTTATAATCCGTACAACCATTTAGGAGGATTTCACTAACAAACACACCTACAGAAAAATTAAAAAATAAATTCAAAGATAGCTAAAGGTTGGTACGTTTGTAGGCCTCACACCCCTTTTCAAATAGCCCAAATTTTCTCCATGAGTATGGGCTTGATTTCAACTACATACATGAAGTTCCACATGAAGTTCCAGTACTGTACCATGCATACTTTCAGAGATATTCAGTATAAAAATTCGATTTATATGGGAGTTGCCACGCCCCCCTTTCCAACAGCTGCCTTCTTTCTTCATGAGTATGCGATTGATTTCGTATATCTCCATACCAAGTTCCAGAACTCTACCATGAACACTTCCAAAGATAGGCAGTATGAAAAATTCGGTTTGTATGGAAGATGCCACGCCCCCTTTTCCAATAGTTACAAGAGTTGATTGCGTATATATACCAAGTTCCAGAACTCTACCATGCACACTTTCCGAGATATGTAGCATGAGAAATACGGTTTTTATGGGAAGCGCCACGCCCCCTTTACATATAGATTTTTTTTTAGCCTAAAACCATCCTTGGGACACGTGCGGCAGGTGGCAGTTTCAAAAAAATCGGTTCAGCCGCTCTCGAGCCTTGCGATAACTAAAAAACGGCCTTAAAAATATATATCAGTTGAGATTTATTATATATTATAATTATATTTTGACAGTATCCGTTGTTTCTGATTGGCGCAAAAAAATCTTGCCTAGTGACGAATTCGCCCCTTGATATGGTCGTTACTTAAAGCTATTTATATTCGAAATTGCATGAAAATTGGAAGACAGGAATCTATAAGCTTATCCACGCAAAAAGCTACCTATGTACCGAATTTTAAGCAAATCGGACCATAAATACGATTTCTTCGAACAGATCGGACCCTGGTCCACTTCTCGGACAAAATGGATCATATGTGCTAATATATGCTAAAAAACTAGTTACGTACCGAATTTTAAGCAAATCGGACCATAAATACGATTTTTTGGAATAGATCAGTCCCTGGTCTACTTCTCGGAAAAAATTTATCACATATGCTAATACATGCCAAAAAGCTACCTGCGCACCGAATTTCAAGCAAATCGGACCGTAAATTCGATTTTTTTGAATAGATCGGTCCCTGGACCATTTCCCGGAAAAAATGAGTCATATGTGCTAATATATGCTAAAAAGCTACTTATGTACTAAATTTTAAGAAAATCGGACTATAATAAGATTTTTTCGAATAGACCGGTCCCTGGTCCACCTACCCGAAAAAAGTAAAATTTTTTTTTAGCCTAAAACATGGTGGTTGCCGAAAGCTATTTGTATGCAAAATTTCACGAAAATCGGACCAACCGTTCGCGAGATTACCTGTTACAAAAAAAGGGACTTCTCTTTATATAATTAGTATAGAATAGATAGATATAGATATAGATGTATGTACTTACATATACGGGTACATACATATCTATATATATATGTATATATATATGCAAAAGCATTTATTACCTATGTACATGTCTATATATGTGTATATGCTTTAATTTTCTTTTAATTTTACAGTTTCGAATGGTCCTGCCTATATATATATATATATACACCCATACATATAGATACGTGTACACGTGCCGGTATATATAAATACACTTGCTTATGCTGGCATGAGTATACGTACATATATGTGTAAATATACATGCGTATACATATGTATATATGTACTTGTACATAATAATCGAGTTTTTTTACACGTCAGTAACTTAAAGGCATTTATTAATAATTTTTTTTTATTTTTTTTATAAACTTCGGTTTCCTTACTTTATTGCGTACACCCGTTTTTTTTTTCACGCGCACGCGGCAAGATCACCCGATATTCACGACAGCGAAAAGGAAACTAAAGGTGATAGTCAGTGGGGATATTTCCACGTTGACCCAAAGCCACCTGTTCCTTCCCGCTCTCTATGTACAGTGACGAACAAAAGTATTGGCACAGTGAATTTTTCGCCATATATGCAAAGGTTTTTATTCTAATTTATTTTCGATAACTTTTTATAAAAATATAGTTCATTCTACACCAGAAAACGTAATAATAAAAACTCTAAACTTTGTGCAAAACTCAGGAAAATTGCAACTTTTTATTCAGATTTTTTAGGTATGCAGTTTTATAGCCCTTTCAAATTTAGTATAAAAAAGTGCAAATTTAAAGTTGCTAGAAAATCGCGTTGATTTTTGGCAATTTTTTTAGTGGATGGTGTTGCTCATTTTCTCCGTACTAAAAATAATTGTCGAATTACTTTGTATGGAAGAAATTGCGTGATAAAACTTTACCAAAAATCAATGCATACCTAGATAATTTCTAAAATATCTGAATAAAAAGTTGCAAATTAGTGTGCAAATGTAATGAATTTTCCTGTGTTTTGCACAAAGTTGAGAGATTTTATTATTATGTTTTCTGGTGTAGAATGAACAATATTTTTATAAAAAATTATCGAAGATAAATTAGAATAAATAACTTTGCATATATTGCGAAAAATTCACTGTGCCAATACTTCTGTTCGGCACTGTATGCCAGTTGCTATTCCCACTTCCCAGGTACTCTGCATGCTGGCGCTAGCATCGAGGGACAAGCTCGAACACCGGTAAGTGAGAAATCACATATTTGTACATATTTACATACATACATCTAAATGATTAGTTCGGGGTCATTAACTCTTGAGGGGTATATAAGAAAGGTAAAAGAAAGAGAACATAAGGGGAACTAACTAATGCATCAAAATTAAAGAATAGTGAATAAACTAAGGGAAATCAAAAATACGTGAAGATATACTAATGCATATATGAGTGAATATACTTATCGTGGTGTTACAACCATAAAGGCGAGGAAGTGAAACAGAGAGGAAGAGTAAGATAAACTGTTAAAAGTAAAAAGCTTTTGGAGTTCCTCATGCTAGCCTCAAAGCTGGTAGGAGTGGTATCCAAAAATGAACGATGTGTGGTAACGCGTTAAAGCTACCGGTTGTGTGGTTCAACATCATGCGAATGTGAGGCTTACGGTGTGGCTACAC
>NW_023458557.1:40402954-40404492 GCF_013731165.1 Rhagoletis pomonella
ACCAACCCTGTGATCCGCGAAAAGTTCTTATAAATTGTGACAAAAAAAGGCGCGATAAGTACCGTGTTACAAATATTGTTACGTTGTAAAGAGAGACAACGAAAAATAAACGAACGTTGAAGCTGAGTTCCAGGCCGAATTTTGTCTGCCGCAAAGGCGCTACACCGGCCGAGATTGCCAAATACACTGATGAGCAAAAAAGGCCACAGTCACCCACACAAACCACGCACACGAACTGGTTCAAACTGCATCTCGAAATTCAGAGAATCACACTACCTTCGCCAGAACACCCATCAAAAGGAGGACGAGGCTCCAGGGCTCCTGTGGATAGATCCTGCCTGCAAGACACTGTCCATCACATTATTTCCAGTAATTTGAAGTTTGTTGTTTGTCTCCGTTAAAGTCCTTAATTTAACGCACTACATACATATTCTCATACATTCCCTGCAAAAAATTGCGCGACTAATCTCTAAAGCGAGTATTCCGAGATTACTCTCAATCGGGTACAATTGGGCATTAATTAGTCCCAACTAGTCTCATACGGGTACTAATGGAGGTCAATTAGTCTCGACTCATCCCTTGTGGGTATAATTGGAGATCAATTAGTCCCCAACTCATCTCTAACGGGTACTATTCACGATTTAATGATATGTACGCTCTTAGTCAATGAAATTTCATGTGCGGCGTTGGCACACAGAGAGAGTATTCGCCTAACAAAACTGAGCACCCCGGTTCGAATCTCAGCTGGCGCAAATTTTTATTTTTTAAAAGTGACTAGTCGCTTTTTATACCCTTTCGGGTATAAATGTGAACAATTAGTTTCTTCATAGGACATGCCCGAACAAAAGCGATCAGTTCATTCCATATAAAGAGATCAAAAGTGGTATTAGTCGCATGCTCCTTTGCGATTGCTCCCGGAGTCATCCCGGATTAGTCCCATTTTTGCAGGGTTGTTACATAATACAACACTTTTGCTCAACTCACCCTTTTTATCCTAGCCGTAAGTTGAGATTTTATTGAGGTTTCCACGGTCTTGTCACTTAAATTTCAGTAATTTTCCAATAGCATAACATTTGTTTATTATTATTTTTTTATTTTTTTTTGTATATTTATTAATCCACAATAATTATTATTCTTGTTTGTTTATTAAGCATAATTTTTCTCCTTATTCACCCCTTATTTTTTGTTTTGCTTTATATTCACTTCTTTTTTTCTCTTCTTCTTTGTTTTTTTTTTATATCTGAAAATTCGTTTGACGACCCACAACACTAGTTGTCATCATTATTTCCTTCCAGGCTCTCCCGCCTGTTCACCACCTATTTATCACTTTTAGAATCTCTGCACATTACTAGAATTAAATTTTTGCATTAGACTTTAATCAAGATTTTTGATTTCTTTTGTTTTCACATTGATCACCGTTTACTGTTTTTTTGTTGTTAGGCGGGTGTTGAACGTACATATTAATATTTACATATACATATGTATGTACTTACCCTGCAGCAAAATTTAGGGACAGTCTGGCAAAGCGCTAGTTCCGC
>NW_023458557.1:40404592-40406163 GCF_013731165.1 Rhagoletis pomonella
TAGAATTGCGTGGTGATTCCGAAAATCGAGTTAATTTTTTTTCTATGTATACGTTTTCGATATTTGCAATTTACCGTTATTCAGCTTAAAACAAAAAGTGGTTCCGCTTTATCAAGTTTACCTTACGACCCAATTTAACAATCTTAAAATGGGGTACGGCAAATAAAAGCTAACAAAATTCTCCATAAATCATATATGTATACATCACTTTCCGATAGGACTGATAGTTTTTGACAGATTAATTAATCATTCCAGTTTTTTTTTATGAAAAAATGGAAAAAAATCAAACTTTAACAGAAGAAAAATTAAAAAAATAACACCCCAGCAAAAAATCGGTAATTGCTTTTAGTGGTAACGTGTTCTAGAAGGCATAGCATTATAATGCCTTCGAATTTTTTCGCATCTTTTAGGCATTGTCGGTAATGCAAAGTAGAATGTCCTACAATATTTTATTTATTTCGCTTCTTTGTTTCATTTTGGGGAATGCAAAGTAGAATGTCCTATAATATTTCTTTCTTAATTCGCTTCTTTGCTTCATTTCAGGGAATGCAAAGTAGAATGTCCTACAATATTTTATTTTTTTCGCTTCATTTCAGGGCATGCAACGTAGAATGTCCTACAATATTTTTTTTTTCGCTTCTTTGCTCCATTTCGGGGAATGCAACGTAGAATGCTGCATCGTAGTCAGTAGAAAAATAGAACGAATATCCAAAAAATCTTTTCCTACCGTTAGTTTCTGTGGAATTTGTCTCGCATAAAAATCATGTTTTGCTTTGTTCAATTTGCAGCGAAGTTGAAGTCAGTCAATGAAGTGAAGTACATGAGTGAGGAAGTACAATTGTAAGCTTAATTAAATATGCATGTATGTACATACCGATTTTTAAGTAAAATCTAAATACCCAAATACATACATATGTTTGTATAAAAACTGATTTATAAAAATTTTAATTAAATTTAATCTTTTAAGACATTTTCTGATATAATATAAATAAGTATGTACTCATCTGGGCATTCTACATTAGTTTCTCTGTAAGGAATTCTTTGTTCGCTTCTCTGGATTCTGTTTATCCATGCGTTCTCCCTTCGTGTGAAGGTAATGCTGCGGGTAAGGGCTTACCGCCAATGACATGCCCATGTTAAAATAAGGCCTTCCTGAAGCGAAAGGGTAAGCGATTCCCATCGCCTAGCTCGTTTCCACATTCGTTTCTACGGTAATCGTGTTTTTTGCTGGGACGTTCTGTGCGAAATTTTTGCATTTGTACTAAAACCTGTTCTGTTATAAAAAAAATGAAGTTGCTAATAAAGAGAATCGATTGATAAATGATGAGTGGTCAAATAAAAATACGCAAAGATTTTTTATATGACAAGTAATTTTTAGCAAAAAAAAAAACCGACTTCAACTCCCATATAAAAAAATATATATATATATATATCTCACGATCCGCTGATCGGATCTAAACCAGATTAGTATGGGACCACCTCTGAGACACTACCTTTCCGATGCAAAAAGAATTATCGAAATCAGTTGACGTGGTCCAAAGTTATGCGGTAACATACATAAAAAAAAAAAA
>NW_023458557.1:40406263-40408128 GCF_013731165.1 Rhagoletis pomonella
AAAAAAAAAAAAAAATTCCGACGAACTGATAACCTCTTCCTTTTTTGGAAGTCGGTTAAAAAATGAGCAGAAAAGCTTGTTAATCAGGTGTACGTGGCGTATGAGTAAAACTATGTTCACATATCAATATTATCACAATCAAAGCTCGTTTTTTAATCACCCCGTTTACACAGGCAAATCACAGATTATCAGCCGTCAAATTTGTTGTGCTTGTTATTCTCACATCTCAAGGAAAAGTTATGTTTCTTCTCTGTGCCACCGTGATCACGTTTTTATGCTATAATAAGCAATATAAATATATTTTAAGTTAACATTTTATTAAAAATACCTTTACAAACCTCTTTTCTTTGCTAGCATCCATTTTTGTTTACTTTTACATTTGGCATTTCTCCTCTTTTTTGCAAAAACAATCGATAAAACTAGGATGGACACCGAAAAGTTATCGGTTTAATCTGAGATTATTTTATAATTACAGATTAACTTATATGTGAACCTAGTATAACATTATTTCCTCCTCATTTTTATACCCGAGCGCATTTGTGCACAGGGTATTATAACTTTGTTCGCATAGCGGTTGTTTGTAACAGCCTAAAGGAATCGAGATAAATATAGACAAATTTATACATAATTGATCAGAATTAAAAGAGAAATCGATTAAGCCATGTCTGTCTGTCCGGACGTCCGTCCGTCTGTCCGAGTACACGATAGCTCGAGCAAAAATTGAGATATCTCAATGGAATTTGGTGTATAGGTTGCCCTTTATCCAAGGTAGGTTGCTATTGAAAATGGGCAAAATCGGACTGTAACCACGCCCCCTTCTCATATAACCGTATTTTCGAAAAAATACAAAAACTATGATATTTGAGTAAATATTGGATCAAAATTGTTCAAAATCAGTATGCGAAGCAGAATTTCGGTACTAAATAATATTATTGTGAAATTTTTGGAAAAGTGGCGGAACCCCGTCCACTTATGATAAAATACTGTATCTTAGTAGCCGCTTCACCAATCCTTACCAAACTCGATATGGGCCTTGCATAGAATCCAGCTAAGAAATTTGCTGAAAATCTTTCAAATCGGGAAATATCCACGCCCACCTCCCATATAACTTGTTGTGTAGCTGGCTGTTCGGGCAGCGGTAAGTGGCAGATTGGCATGCTTGTAGGCCCAGGCTAGCTCGACGGCCAAATGGGGGGGGGTTGTTTGCCACTCCTCTGCCTTCAGCTACAACTAACAAAATTTATAAGTCATGCCAGAAGAGAAAGCTGAAAGAGATAGGAATCCTGTCCGGGTCAGTTGGAGCCATCCCACCCCTTCTAAGCGCCGAAGGCACTTAGCCTTGGGTTCCGCCGGGGCTCCTAATTCATCTGACGAAACTCCCTATTGCCTGACCTAGTCCGTCAGTCAGACGTCCGTCAGCGGTGATTCGTCATGTCAATATACTCACGTCCCCTCCGTGTTGCACCGAAGCAACACCCACACCCACTCCTTAAAACTTTAGCAATCCATATTTATGTAAATAACACACTCAGCCCAATGTCATTTCATATACACACATATATATGTAAAAGATGTGGATTGACATCAGATTTATTTATAATCCAAAAACTGACAAAAATAAAAATTCAAACTTATCTAATTCCCATCTAAATGGCTAGTTTAATTCAAAATTACATCTATCTTACTTAACCCCTTTTTACTTTAAACAGTTTATCTTACTCTTCGTCTCTGTTTTCACTTCCTCGCCTTTATGGTTGTAACACCACGATAAGTATATTCACTCATATATGCATTAGTATATCTTCACGTATTTTTTGATTTCCCTTAGTTTATTCACTATTCTTTAATTTTGATGCATTAGTTAG
>NW_023458557.1:40408228-40409639 GCF_013731165.1 Rhagoletis pomonella
TACATAGAAACAGGATAGTGGCGTTTGGAGAACAAAAACCAAACTAAAATTTGTGATCCCGTGTAATTATTATATATATATTTGTATATACAGATAATAATTATTTCGGGTATCTGAAGTTATGTAGTTTAAGTTGGCGGTACCACACCCATTCTCCAAAACTTTATTATAAACATATTTATTGCTAAAGTTTTATTGCAAACATCAACTGTCTGGTAAATTTACTGCCCGCCTGATGTTTAGTTCCCGGCAGTAAATACCGGCACCCACTCCCGTTACCATATTAAAGCCGTCCGAGAAAGAGTTTAGGGATCTGCGGTTAGGTTTCATTCCCTTGATCATCCCCCTCCTCCATCGCTGTGGCAAACCTTCACACACTGGGGCCGCTACATAGAGGGCGAAGCTCAAAACTAATTTTTCAAATTTTGGTGTAACCCGCTGCACACTGGGACCAAGCTTGCTCTAAGCTAAATTTTTAAAAAATCCTTTTTTTTTTATTAAAAACGCATTAAATTGTACATTTGGATGTCCGGGAAGTTGGCAGACGGTGTAACGGAAAACGACAAAACAAAGTTGTTCTGAGTAACCTTCCAATAGTTCTTGAGTTCTTGAAAAGGGAAAAAAAGTTCTGGATACAAAAAAAAATTGTTTCAAAAATTGTGTATGCAAGATTCACGCAGCATACGACATGTGGACAACGGGGAAATAAAAAATTGTTCTAAGAAGCTTTTCAATAGTTCTAGAGTTCCTGAAAAGGAAACAAAAAATTCTACAAAATTACGCTGAAAAGATTTTTTTTCAAAAAGTCGAAAAAGTTGAATGTTTGAAAAAAATTAAAATTAAAACTGTTCTGAGTAGCTTTTTAAAAGTTCTAGAGTTCCTGAGAAGGAAAAAGAAAGTTCTGCAAAATTACGAAGAAAAAACTTTTTTTTCGAAAAAGTCGGAAAAAGTAAATTTATGAAAAAAAACTTAAAACTGGTCTGAGTAGCTTTTCAAAAGTTCTAAAGTTCCTGAGAAGGAAAAAGAAGGTTTTGCAAAACTACGCCGAAAAAAATCCTTTCGAAAAAGTCAAAAAATTCAAATTTTTAAAAAAATTATATTCAACAATTTTATATTGAGCTCGAGGCCGTTTTAAATGAAAATTTTTATTGTGGAAAAGCAACAATAATTAAAAAAAAAAATGGTAGAAGTGATAGCTATTTCGGAAATCACCACATTTCCTCATCAGACTTCTTTCAGTAGGATTCGAACCGACGATCCCACTGACTCAGCCAGTTGCCTATGCACCGTGCTAAGTACGCCTTGTAAATTATCGTTTGCCTTTTTCCACTATTTTCATTTTTGTTATGCCAACACAATCAAGCGCAGCTATTCCGCTGCAATTCACTTGATCATGTGGTTGTTGGTATTG
>NW_023458557.1:40409739-40412756 GCF_013731165.1 Rhagoletis pomonella
TTTTTTTCCTAATTAAGTAAGGAAAATTTAATTGACAGCACCGACAAATGAATATATACACAAACAAATGTTCGGTTATAGTTAAAACAATTCAAGTTTTTGTATTGAATTTTTGGTCTAAAATTTATCTTTTCCTTTTCACTAGGGTTTTTTGAACATTATCTTCTGCGTGAGCATTGATCGTAATAGGTATGGATCTGAATAAGTAACTAGAACACGGCTGTTTGTCAAAAGCATAAGATTTCGAACTCGCGTAAATGTACCTTTGCTAAATGCGATAGCATGAACGCTCTTCGAAAACATATGTTCGAAAGTGCTAAATGTTGCATTTTAAATGCAGCAAAAACGCTGAATAAGCATGGTCGTAGCCAGGTGGGGGCGCTCGGGTATAAAAATCAGAAAAATATTAATTAATTATAAGGCTTAAATTAAAAAAGGGGCCACATATTCAGGAAGAGTCTGGAACTCTTTTGTAGAATTAAGTTATTCATTTTTAACATTTATTGTTGCTTTGAAGAAGTTTTCTATGATATCTTTATTTGTTTGTACCTAATTAATGGTAATTTGTAATAATTAATGGCACAAAAAATTAAAAAAAAATTGTACTCCTTTTTATGTTTTGTACTGCTTTTTTTCTATCGAAAATAGAAATGTACTCCTTTCCCCGTTTCAGAATCTGGCAACCCTAGCCTTGGTACAGCATACCAAATGGCCGAAATTTTTTAAAAGCGGATAATAACCATGCCCACATCCCATATAACGGTAATTTAGAAAAATACGAAATCTTCTATAAACCAGTAAATATTAAAGCTAATTTATTCAAAATTGATGTTTGCAACAATTCTTTACCAGGAAATACGTTTATAATAAAATTTTGGAAAATAGGCGTGGCCCACTTATGATCACATATATGTATCTCGGTAACCGTTCTACCAATTTGTACCAAACTCGGTATAGTTATTGTGCTTGTCACATAAAAACAAAACGTTGAAAATTGTTGAAATCGGACTAAAACTGCGGCCGCTTTTCATATAACGGTAAATTTCAGAAATGCTTGAAACTTCAATATTTCGAAATTTAAGGACACTAATTTACTCAAAATTGATACACCCCGGCTTTTCATGTTACGGTAGGTTTCGAATGGGTGAAAATCACATATTTAATACTTGCGCCGGGTATTTAATGCTCGGCTCCGCCCGAATTTAGACTTTCTTACTTGTTTCTTCTATATTTTAAGTTACACTCAGAAAAAGGATTAGTTATAATTACCAAGATTTGGTTATAGTGACCAAGTGGCATAGTTGGATTTGGCGAAATAAATATCTAGTTCTCGAAAGTCTGCCATTTACTTGAGACTTCTAGTTGGGACAAATGTATATTTGTTAATAATTACAAAACGACTAGCTTGAGTGGACAATATTGTTAGTTGAATAAAATCATTGTTGAGCAAATATAAACAATGCTTTGGTTGATACAAGTTTGCAATTAATTTTTTGAACTTGCTGTAGACTTGAATCAGCTAACCGTTTATTATTGGAAAAAAAGTTTCAGTTTGTCACAAATAAAAAATTACTCGATGGTTGTTGTGTTTACTTTCTTCTTTTATTTGCATATATTAAGCATAAAAAATACACACATATTTACATAACTAGTTACTAGTGTAAATAATACATATATATATGGTGGTAAGAATTTCCTAAAACGAAACGATGAAACAGGAACAGTCGTGCGAAAACCCAGGTCAATATCTGCTGTAAGTGCTGGTTTAAGTATATTGCTTTGCTTTTTCCTTGGCTAAATAGATACTTTCAAATTATAATTCACATGAATTATACATCCACTGAGAAACCCCGGTTGGCATCAAACTTGATTTTTTTAAATAACTATGCGCACACCGAAACAACTCGCGGCGATGGCAAAACTGAAACTGAGATAAACAAGTCTGGGCATGTCATAGCACACACTTTTCTTTCTCTACCTAGGGATGCAAATTTTCAGAGCCAACATCTAACATCGATGCCGAAAAAAATCGCCCTAAAACTATCGATACATCGATATTTTCCGATGTTTCTCTTTTTTAATAAGTATGTTACAGGTACTTCATGATTTGCAGGTTTTTACAGGAAGCTGTTAACGTACGCCACCTTCCATAAGGTTTACTAATGGCGAAACCCGCTTTACTTGTAAAACCTGCAAATCCTGAAACACCTGGAACTGACTTAATGCTTGTTAAAATTTCAAGAAAAACCTAGTGTCCATCTAAACTGCTACATTGTTAACATTTCAATGGGTGTTTTTTTGAATTTAATTAGATTTCCTTCCAAAGCCATAATAGATTTGCTGTTTACGCGCAGATAATACTTACACTCACCTTAAGTCGTATTGAAATACTGTAACTACGTCATGGAAATCGCCTATGTTCAACGTTGCTAATTGCTAGAGATGGGACAAGGGTAAATACCCAAATGGTAAATTGGGTATTTAAAGGTAAATACCCAGGTATTTCCCAAAGCACCTGGGTATTTACCCAAAATGCGGGTATAAATCAGAATAAAGAAAAATTTAAATAAATTAAAATAATTTAATTTTTTATTATGATGAAGACTATGCGCTACACAACCCATAGGCCAACATTCGGGTAGGCTTCTTTTACGTTTTTGAAAGCCTTTTGCATATTTGCAGCATTGTTACCAATTAACACAAAAAACTTTTGTTCACCGTATTCCTTCATGATTTCAATAATTTCCTGTGATAAATACTGAGCTGTATGCCGATTGGCCTGTGTTGACAGACTTTTCACAAATACAGTTTCTGGCTTTGATATGAGAAAGTTTACAACACCTTCATTACGAATGTTACTCCATCCATCACATTGAATATGTAAAAAATTTGCTGCTTTTAGTTGCAGAGTAATGTCCATACTCATCTCATTATAAATTTTATCCAAATATGTGCAGGAAATCGCTTTTCTAGTTGGAGTCTTGAAATGTGGATTAAGGTCCTTAAAAAAATCCTTC
>NW_023458557.1:40412856-40414247 GCF_013731165.1 Rhagoletis pomonella
ACATATTTGGATAAAATTTATAACGAGATGAGTATGGACATTACTCTGCAACTAAAAGCAGCAAATTTTTTACATATTCAATGTGATGGATGGAGTAACATACGTAATGAAGGTGTTGTAAACTTTCTCATATCAAAGCCAGAAACTGTATTTGTGAAAAGTCTGTCAACACAGACCAATCGGCATACAGCTCAGTATTTATCACAGGAAATTATTGAAATCATGAAGGAATACGGTGAACAAAAGTTTTTTGTGTTAATTGGTGACAATGCTGTAAATATGCAAAAGGCTTTCAAAAACGTAAAAGAAGCCTACTGGTCTTCATCTAATTTGTCAGGATTTTTTAAAATGCGATACATTACAGAAGAATTACTCATATGTTGTAAATATAATCAAAACAATTAAAAACAACCAAGTTCTAACAGCAACTTTAGCTAAAATTGTGAAAGAAAAAGGAATCGGTGAACAATTAAAACTGCCAGCCAAAACAAGGTGGGGAAGTTACTTCTATTCAATGCAGAGTGTAATAAAAACTTAAGCATCCCTTCAGGTCTTAGCAGTTCATGAACAAATTAATCTACAAGCCGATATAAAATCACATTTACTTAGCGAAATCTTTTGGGAGCAATTAAATTTAAGCTCAAACATATTTGGTTGCATTTCAGAATGGATTTGTAAGCTCGAATCAAATGAATTTAATATACACAGGGTATATTTCGCGTTTAATGAAATTAAAAGTAAGCTTGAATTAGAGTTTGCATCAACTATGATACTGAATGATGACGAAAAAACTGAGCTATCAACCATATTCAATACACGATTTAAAAAAACCATAAAACCGATACATTTAGCTGCG
This sequence comes from Rhagoletis pomonella, assembly GCF_013731165.1. Classification (NCBI taxonomy): domain Eukaryota; kingdom Metazoa; phylum Arthropoda; class Insecta; order Diptera; family Tephritidae; genus Rhagoletis; species Rhagoletis pomonella. Next base: position 40,413,713 of record NW_023458557.1, read on the forward strand.
AATTTGCTAGATCCTAAGGCACAAGGAAGTGATCTTGATCCGTCTGAGGAGGTAGATGCATTGGAATTCATTCACACAATGTCACAGGCGCTAAACATGAATGTAATGGCAGATTTTGCCAATTACAAGGCCAGAAATGATTTCTGGGCAAAAACTTTTGTCTGGAGCTGTTTGGATGAAATTTCTCCAGTAACTTGGTGGAAAGGAATTTGTGGTAGCACGCAATTAAGCAAATTAGCTGTCCGGATTTTAACAGCTCCCTGTACTTCAGCTGCTACTGAACGTTCCTTTAGCACCCACAGCTTCATTCACTCTAAAAAAAGGAACCGTTTAACAACACAAAGAGCAGGAAAAATAACATATATATCGTGCAACTGGAACTTGCTTTTTAAAAATAGTTTACAACCTTCAGCAGAAAGCACGCACTACACTCAATTTGAAAATGACATGAATTCTTCACTAGAAGGAACTCAAGACGATATCCCTTCAACTTCAACAGGAATCACGCACTCTACTCGATATGAGGTTTTATCGG
>NW_023458557.1:40414347-40415379 GCF_013731165.1 Rhagoletis pomonella
AACTTGAAATGTCGGAAATTGAATGGACCAATATGGGGAAAATGGTTGATGTTTTAAAAGCGTTTGATATAGCAACAAATGTATTGTGTACAGAAAAAAAATATTTCTGTCTCCATGATTCGTCCCCTTGTACACCGTCTTATAAATATACATATGACTGCGTCATCTTGTGAACAATCCAATGAGGAGATTTTCAAAAAAAATGCCCGGTCGTCACTCCATTCAAGGTTCAACATTGGTAGTGAAAATATTTCTGCTGCCTTAATCTCCTCGTTTTTGGATCCCAAATACAAAAATCTTATGTACGAAAAAGAGGGAACAAAGGCTAGGATTATTTCATTTATAAGCTTTTTTTTTGAACACTAATAACGCGAGTACTCATATGGATTTTTTGTTTGATTGCGAAAGTAGACACAGCGATTTGAAATCTCAGTTAGATTTTTATGTTGCTGAACCTCAAATAGGCCACAATGTCAATCCACTTATTTGGTGGAAAAATCACTCTGGAATTTATCGCCAACTTTTTTAAATTGCCAAACGATATTTGTATATACCAGCAGGGGTGCCACTGACGAAAAAAAACTTACCATCCACTTAAAAAAATCTACCAAATCTGGAAAATATCTACCAAAATTTTTTTTTGGTATTTTAATAAAAACTAGTTTTTTTATTTTTTTTTTTAGTTATTTCAATATGAATTAAAATTGTTTTTAAGGAACTTTTTATTTCATATTTGATTCAACCATGGAAAGGTCGTCAAGCGGAAGAGAAAAATTGAAGATGGTCAGTCCATCTCCAATGAGCGTCAAGAAAGTATTTCTCGAGCCATTGCAAAGCTAATTGCAAAAAATTTATTACCAATTTCTTTGGTTTAGACTTCTGGATTCCATGATTTCATGAATGTAATTGAACCCGCCTATAAAGTTCCATGCGAGCAAAGCATACATGCACGCCTTCAATTACTTTACAATGACGTTAAAGATCGAATTCAAGATGAGCTGTCAGATGCATCAAGCGTGGCGATGACAGTAG
>NW_023458557.1:40415479-40432881 GCF_013731165.1 Rhagoletis pomonella
TGGCGTTTCTGATCTCGATTTGAGCTTCCGCTAGCGTATATAAAGGTTCGGTGGACGTTTGTTTTTCTTGCGGTACGTTTTGGTTATTCTTTTGTTTATTCCATACACATACCCACACTCGTGCAGTGCTGCCGGTAACAAATGTGTTCGAACCAAATGACGACATCGAACCTGTTGCAGCGTACCCGCTACGTTAACCTTTGGAGCCTATTTGTTGATGCCAGTGGGGAAGCAAGTATACGTTAACAAACAACATGAATTTTCCCGTAGCCTTTAAAGGGTGCTTCAAAAGGGCTGCCGCTTCAAACGGTATTTTACAGAAACACGAAAACTGCGATAAATCAGTAACTACTGAAGCTAATTGACTCAAAATCGATTATTGCAATGACCATTGAGCAAAATATTAGATTATTGCAAATTTTTGGATTTTGGGCGTGGCTCCGCCCACTTATGACCAAAACTGCGTATCTCTTTAACCGATTTATCAATTTCTACCAATCTTGGTGCATTTAATAACCTTGATACGAAAAAGCAATTCATAGAAAACTATTCAAATCGGACTAAAATTGCACCAGCTTCTCGTATAACGATAACTTTCGGATATGAGAAAACTCCGATATTTCAATAACTGAGCACGACTAAGGCTGTTATAGACTTTTAGGTAGTTTAAGGAAAGTTGGAACGACGATTCTCGGAATTTTCAGATAAGGATGTGGCGCTGCTCAAAAATATATATGCATAAATATAAACAAGAAACCAGATATTTGTGACAAGAATTATCCACATAAGATGAAAACTACTGCAGTTTCATTTTAGAAAGTTTTTGTTTTTAGAAAAATGCATAAGACAGTTTGGGTACGGTTCGGATATTTGTAGAATGATTTTGGATTATCGTGTCCAAACCCGTGACCCGAATCAAAAAATTTTAAAATATACGTCTAGCCAAAGGACTAAACTTTAAGTTAAAACAAAGGTTTCGGTTTAAAGTATGCACTTTTTTGTAAATTTGGAGGTCGATTTTGCGCAAATATACTGTGGATGGCGTAACCAGAGTTGGACTGATGAGGTTATTTTCACTAGCGCGGCCGAAGGATACCAACACGGAAACGAGTGCCTACTGCTGATGGCTTAACACGAGTTTAATTTTTCTTAGCAAAAATTATAATTTTACCCCATTTTGAAATGGGCTCCCGAGTGTCTGTAGAAGGGGCAGGGAGGCGAAGGGTGAATTTTCTTAAAGTTTTTACTGTTCTCTTTCTAATAAGTTTTTGATGACACACACCTTCCCCTTCCGCTCCCCACCAAAAAATCATTTTACAAATAACCGAACATTTCCCACGCACAACATTAAACCCTCTGATGTATTGTTTCATTGATATCAATGTGGCAAGGTAGCTCATAATTTTGTACAATTTATGAAACTTCAAAAACTTATTTTTTGTCAAAAATTTTTAAATGAAACTAACTTCTTTTTGTATAATGTGTTGTACAAAAACACATAAAGAAATATTCACGAACCCACTGGGAAAATAGGTAAACACCTTAAGAGGTAAGCCATGTTTTCTTTCAGTTTTTAGTACCAAAATTGTCTTCATGGCCAATGTCATCTACTAGTAAAGCACAAAATGAACACTTCCGACGACACATTACGTTGTTAGTTGCAAAATAACGTGCACCCGAAGTTATTTTCATGCGCCGAACTACTCCAAGCGACTGCTCTGCCTTACATGTAACTTACTTTGTAAAGCGGCTCAGAAGTATGTCTGATACCAAATGTACATTGTAAATTCCTACTTACATAAGTGGTGGCTTTGGCAGATCTGAAGCCACACAGGTAAGGCGCAATCAGTTCGTTGACGAACTGAATAGCTCGGCTTTTCATCAGCATAATCGCTATTCGTACCTCGTCATAGTCAGGCGCTGGGATATCGACTCCACCGGCTCGGGCCCTATCTGGTATTATTGAGCAAATGTGTCTTCAAATACATTCATGTGATCGGATAACATGACAACAACATCTGCCCTATCTGCTTTAAAAGAACGAAACGGCATATTTCTTCGTAAGGACTCGGGTTTCGGTTTTTTGGAGAAATGTGCTCAGATACCTCTGTAACCTCTATAACCATTGCTCGTAAAAAAAATTTAACCAAGTCTACCACTATGTTACTCCCTTCTTCTTCTCCTCTAACGCACCCGAAAGAAGAGAGCGATCTGCTCTGGTATTGCTTCAAAAGACCCAGGGAACTTGGTATCGTTAAGAAGGCTTGTATCCTCTGTATTGAGGAATACTCCCGCTTTTCGATAGAATTTTTCGATCGCCTCTAGCCTGAAGGTTTGAGTTTAAGTCGAAAGGGTTTTCCGATCTTTTCTGGTGCGATAGTTCAACGAGATGCCAGACTCGCGCTCGTCGAGGAAGAGTTGGAGATGATATGCAGCCATCAAAATTGCTCACACATTATAAATACACATGCATGTTGTAAATATTTTATACTCACCAAGCGTTTGAACCACAAGAAAATAACAATTTGTAAATGTTTGGTTTTTGGACGTTTATTTCGTTTCAATTAAAATGTTAGATTAGCAACTACCGGTTGAAAACTTTTACTTAATATGAAACGATTGTAAGACAATGCGAACATAATATTCGGGATAAGAACTAGACCTGAGTGGGGCGAAGAGTAACTAAATTTAAGTGTATATTCTTTTACAAATGCATAGTATAAGTCTAGACTATTTGATTTACAGAGAAGTGTACATAGTCATTAGATATATTTCTGTACTTACGAAATATTATGTACATATGAATGTATATTTACCACGATGTATAGAACAAAGGTGGCACCGTCCATGGTACCGCTCTTTTGAAAATCCTCAAACAAAAGGAAACAACACCTCAGAAACTTTAGATGCACTGAAATTCACTAATACTTTCCAAAATTATTAATTCTTTTTATAAATCAAATTTAAAATCAAATAATTTTACAATTTGATACAATTAAACCAAGTTTCATATCGAAAAATTTTTATTAAGAAAATTCCCTGTTTTGACAAATTCTTTTATCCTATTCGGCTTTGTCTACTTTTACCTGAGAAAATTCATCGCCGCCAGGACGGCACAATCTTGTATTCCTCAATTCTCGTATATTTACGAAGGTTTTATTGAGATCTCACTATGGTCAGAAAGAGTGAGTTGCAACGTTTAAATGTAATTTTTTTATTTTGTTTAAAGCTCAGTACACTATAAAATTTGAATATATGTATGTACATATGTACTTACAGGCCAACAAATTATTTCTACTGCTTTCTTAAACTATACATATGTACATATATATGTATGTAGTTACACGTACGTATTTGGCACTTTTGACTTGCCATTCATCCATTAATGGCGCGTTCTCTTCTATTTGCTATGGATCTTAGGTAGTTGATAAGGGTGAATCTCTCGTGAAACTTAATTTTATTAAACATAAAACATTTCAATATTGTTACTAACTAAAGCTGAAATTAGTCGAGAACGTAGAACGTGTACTTAAACGCAGTCTGTATACGCAGAATTTTGTCGATTACTGGAGCCCTCAGTGTTGCTTACTACACTGTTGCCACTCTTCAATGCCTTTTCATAAACTTACCCTTTCAAACACAATTTTTCGTGCTATAATAGATTGTAGCTAGATATAAACTACTTAGTTTTCAACAAAAACCTTATTTAATAGTAAATTTCAAATATTTTAAATATATTTTGAATAGGAACTTATAACTTTTTTACCATCTGCAAAACTGACGAAGTGGCAACCATCTAAAGGAGAAATCTGCTGACACGGAAAAATCTAAATTCCGCAGATTGCTGCGCTACGGGCTACAACTACAGAAAAACTCTGCGGCGTTGAGTTTTCATTTACATGGCGCTTTGGTAGACAGATCGTGTCAGCTGACTCGGGTTTACGTACCGGTAGGTCTACGTTCTTGACTAATTTCAGCTTAAGCATTTCATCATTCGGGCGCAGATTTTAAAATGTAGCTACCATTCATTAAGTAGTAGGCATACATGTTTGTCTTTGGGGTATTTGAGTCTAACATGGTTCATTTCAAGAACTCTTTATTTATGTACAATTTTTTTTTCTTATTTTCCTAAACCACTTAACATCTATGCTTCCAACTGAACTTATCCTTAGACATATCTAGTGATTTGCGTATGGAATTCCGAAAGGCATACTTGCAATTGGCTAAAAGAGGGGCGTTCCGTTGGCAACACCGCCCAGCAGTAAGCCATTATGGTAAATCTATAAGCAAAAAAAGAAGCAGAAACAAACAAAAAGTCAAATTGAGTAAGGAGTGTCAGTCTTAAACAAAACAAAAGCACTGGCTAAGTTTTGATTAAACAAAAATATCTGTTTGTATACGGTTGCCAGACGTACTGATTTTATCAGTACAGTACTGCTTTTTCAACTCTTGTACGGATTTTATTCATTTCTTCAATCAGTACGCTAATGTCCTGATTTTTCAAAATTTGTACTGATTTGTACTGAATTTTCAATTGAAACAAAATACTTTAGGATTTTCTTAAGGTTTTTACATAATGGTGGAACCCTCTTAAACTGTACTGTAAAAAGTAAGAAAATAATTTAATTACAGTTGACATGTTTCAGATAATGTTTGATATGCCCAAGAAATTAATACAACGAAAAGATCAATCGCTTTATGGGCATATCGCCGGGTCGCTACGTACCAGTTGCTATAATATGATGGAGATTAAATTATTTAAAAAGAAGACTGACGTTTTTTTGTCGAGTCTTGCTAGTTATCTCGAAAATAACTTTCAGTTAAATAACAAAAAATTTGAGTATTCGAATGGCTTTTGCCTATAACTTACAATTCTTTTTTCACAATTTGCTGACATTATAAAAGAGTTTTGCATAGAAGACATAGAGTTAGATACTCTTTTTAGCGAATTCTTAGTCTTTCAAAGTTTTTGCGTAGTTGAATAAATTACTTTAAGCCATGAGGGATTATAGATGAAGTCCTTAAATAGTGGTACTTTTCCACAGTTTGAAAAAATATATAATATTTTTTTCAATACCACACAAACGAAGCAGCTGAGAGGATCTTAAGTATAAAGTTTGCTTCCTGACGCAAAGAGAGAAACCCGCTTCTAATTAAATTTTTTTAAAGTGAACTTTATATTAAAAGTAATTTTAAAATTAAATGAACTCTTTGATTATTTAAACACTGAAGATGGAAATGATCTCATTATTGCTATTCAAAAATGTCATAAATATAAAATAATTTATTGGCTTCTGTGTATAATGATGTGTACACTCATGTTAAAATGAATGACACTTTTATTTTTTAATGAACTATATTTAATTTATATACCAAAATATTGTAAAATAAGTACTCTGGCGTTTTAAAGTATTATCTTACATTCATAATTTTTCTTTGAATACAAATTTTCTGAAAAGTACTGATTTTTACCTCGCTTTTATTAGCTCGGGATGTAACTATGTAATATTGATGGGCCTAAAAGATGCAGCGATTTCCATTCTCAAGTTACATACCTGATGACAGTACGAATGGGAATTGCTTTAAACTTCCGTTCTTAAAGTAACCTGATGACAGTACGAATGGAAATTTTAATAGCGCGGCTTTATTTTTTTTAATTTATTTTAGCATGAAAAAGTTATCGCGCATAAAAAATCTGGCAACCCTATGTTTGTAATACTCCTAAAAACTTTTACTTACAATTCATCTGGACAGTTGTAGGGCTGTGCCAGGCGGTAACCGTCTTTCAAGTAGTGCTCCATTTCGTAGGGATCGATCTCGGCATAAGGCAGTTTACCCAGTGTGCACATCTCCCACATGAGGACGCCGAAAGACCACACATCGCTTCCCTCATTAAAGTGCTTCTTTTGTATGGTTTCAAGAGACATCCATTTAATGGGCCGATTCTCACCGTCACCCAAGCAGTTGTAATCATTTGGGAAGAGGTCGCGACTTAGGGAGCTATCGGTTAGCTTTACGCGAAGTTGGTCGTCAATGCTGAAGAAGAAACAAGAAGCATATTTTAAATATACAATACATTTGAGTGAAAATTGCTGAGGTGGTGAAATTTCAAAAGCAATGAATAGTGCAATAAGTATTAACATTCTTAACTTGAGTATTCGCCTAAATCGATATAGATATAGACAAAAGTATACAAAATGATCAGAATTAAAAGAGAAATCGATTAAGCGGTGACTGTCTGTTCGTCCGTCCGTCTGTGCACACGAAAACTCGAGTAGAAATTGAGATATCTTAACGAAACTTGGTACGTGCACTTCTTTCGGGCGTAGGACAGATGGTATTGAAAATGGGCAAAATCGATAATAACCACGCCTACCTCCCATATAACGGTAATTTTCAGAAATACGAAAACTACGATATTTTAGTAACTACTGAAGATTATTCACTCAAATTGATATTTAAAATAATTTTTATATGAAAAATGAGAATATTATAAATATTTGGAAAATGGGCGTAGTCACGCCCACTTATGGTTGCATGTGTAATCGCTGCACCAATTTCTTCCAAGCTTAGCACAATTGTTGGCCTTGGTACAGCATACCAAATGGCCGAAAATTTTTAAAATCGGACAATAACCACGTCCACATTCCATATATGTAACTGTAATTTAGAGAAATATGAAATCTTCGATAAATCAGTAAATATTAAAGCCAATTTATTCAAAATTGATGCTGCAACAATTCTTTGCCAAGAAATACGTTTCTGATAAAATTTTGGAAAATGGGCGTGGCGTCGCCCACTTATGATACCTATATATCTCGGTAACCGTTCTACTAATTTGTACCAAACTCGGTATGGTTATTGTGCTTGCCACATAAAAGCAAAACATTGAAAATTATTGAAATTATTCATATAACGGTAAATTTCAGAAATGCTTGAAACTTCAATATTTCGAAATTTAAGGACGCTAATTTACTCAAAATTGATGCACCCTGGCTTACCACGTAGCGGTAACTTTCGGAAAGGTGAAAAACATATATGTATGTATTTAATACGTGCGCCGGGTATTTAATGTTCGGCTCCACCCGAACTTAGAATTTTTTACTTGTTTACTATTTATTTTATTATTTTTTAATTTTAGTTTTTTAATAAAAATATAGTTTATTTTTTAACTAAATCCGAAAATCCAAGCTTCAAACTTTGTGCAATATTAAAAAAAAAACACCAAACTTTCGTAAAATTGTCTATGTCTTTAATAAGATTTTGATTATCGAGGGCTTATATTCAAGATCCCCTATCTGCAATTTTTACAAAAACTACTTAGTAATGTTAGAACCCATCTGGCACTTATTTACCTGTCATCACTGATGTTAATTCTGACTTTGCAATTTAATAGTTAATTCTTCTGTCAAACTTTATAGAGGTGTGTACAGTAATTTTTCCAGTAATGAATTACAGCTAGAGTCAAAATTGAGCGCAAAATTGAGAAGAAGAGAAAACTAGCAGAAAAAGTTATTGAACACAAAACTAGTAAAAACTTGCAAGTGAACAGTTGTTGCCAGCGTTGCCACTAACCATTTTTTACCCTACCAATTTTCTTCCCAAATCCGACCAAAACCGTTTACAACCTACCAAATAAATTTCAATTACAAAAAAGCATTCATTCATTTAAGATTAAATGTTTCGAATACAAAACATTTACATACATGCATATATGTACTTTGTACATTAAAAAAAAATAAATGCAGGTACAGTCTTAGGCGCAGAGATGAGATCATTTAACATTTTTTTCATTGTATGAATTATATACATATGTACATGTTATGTAACAATAAGTTTAATTTCTTAAAAGTAAATTTAAAACAATTAATTACTCATGCAAATCTTTAGCAGCTGACCACATATGGTGCGGGTCATTTTTGTTTACAAATTCCTTGCATAACATTATGATATTGATACTATCAATCTTAAGTTTAATTCTTCGTTTAGTTTTTATCAAAAAAAGCGTTGAAAATTTGCGTTCTGCAGCCGCAGAGCTATGTGGTAATGAAATTATATTAAAAACAAAATTGGCGAGATGCATGCAGTTATTTTGTTTCATTCCATTTTTCTAGTGAAAGCCATCGTGTTTGATATATGCTCAAGATTTAGTGGGGTTTTACCGAACAGTAGTCCTGAAATTCCTTCAGTTCACGTATCCCCTTTGGACTGTGAGAAAAGAAACTGTATATGTTGCGGCACAGTGTCTCAATGCTTTTCGGTTATTTTTTACAAGCGTAGCTTGAGCAAAGCTCAAGTGAGTGACATGTGCACTTTATATAAAATAAATCGGTTTCTGCACTCAATAAAGTTTTCAGCCCGCCCAAGTCTCCAACCATAACATTGGCTCCATCAGTGGCGAAACCAATTAGGTTTCTTATTTTTAAAGGCAGGATTGGCAAATGTTTGAAAGATACGATTGGCAAATATTTGTATGCAAAATGATGTTTGAAATATATATTTTTATAATTAAGAATTTATAAACTTAATACAACTACCCGACCAAAATCTTACTTTGCCTACCAACCTACCAAATGAAAAAGAAGCGACCAACTTTGGTCGGAAAAGACCAACAGTGGCAACACTGGTTGTTGCAGTGTTTTGACACATCTTTACAATTTATAAATCAGTTTTAAACTTCTTGCTATACACATAAGCACTTACATAGTCCAGTACATCATTCATATTTTGATTTCCACTCATTTTACTTTTGTTTACGCTTAAATAATTCAACAAATGGCGGCTTTTGACATTTATTCTTGTTCTTCTTCTGCTAGCTAATTTCTGCTAGTAAAAATTTTACTAGCAAGAACTAGCAGCTCTCCAGTGTTCTTACGCTCTCGATTCAGTGTTCTCTTGCAAATTTTTTGGGTTATTATAAACTTTTCCAGTAAAAATTTGCAGGTTCCGGTACAAATTAGTACGGAGTTTTTGTTACTATACACACCTAAGGTCAGCAATATAAAAGACTTTTAATTATCTTTCCATCAATATCCATACATTGGAAATTGGTTCAAAACTTTTCAAAATATAAGCTTACGAAAATCTTGAAAATTCCACGTTCATCCTCCCTAGCACCGCTCCTATGAATTTGCACAAAAAAAAATATATTCCATTAAAATAATGGCACGCCGGCCATGCTCACTTTTTCTTTTTTTTAGCTCAACGGACCCTATTCTTTACTTGTGCCCAAAATTACATTAATACCAATGTCACTTAAGAAAACGTGAGGCAAAATCTAAACTCAACAGATCGCTAATTTTTTACAAGTTCTGCTAATTTCTAGGCAATGGAATACAGTGAAACCCGTTTAAGTACCTAACCCGCTTAAGTAACCAACATTTATGGGCACCGTGAATATTTTAATGTAATCCGAAGAAAATCCCTCTCTTAAGTACCTCCCCGCTTATTTACTCAACCCGCCTAAGTACCTAAATTTTGCGTATCCCATTTACCATTTTACTTATAATTTCCCCCTTTTAAGTACTCCCGCAACACGTTCGGCAAAAAAAATCTAAAAATTCAACGGTAATTTTTAGCCAGTTGAAACTTGCTAATAATTTCACTTCTGAGAAAAAAATTTGAGATTTTGATGAATTTTTTTTTCAGTGTTCTACTAAATTTTAGGTTTAACGGCTGTTTGCAGCTCTCAAGAAAAATCACAAGAAATATTTTTCATTATTTCTGTGGGTTGAAAAAGTAGCTTGCTTTTGTTTCCAGCTTTCAAGAAAAACGAAAAATTCATATAAAATGACGCACAAGAAATGGAAAAGAAATTTTCTTCTACCAAAATTTCTTAAATCAGATTGCAGCTCTCAAGAGCTGCAAACAGCCCTCTATATGGTATTTTTTAGGAAGTGAATTCGGTCCGAAATGATAGATATGTCCAACATTGTATTTATGTATTCATACGTATAACCAATGTCTTTCAAGAATTGAATTCTTGTAAAAATTACATAACATTGCTTTATCGATTTTCGATAAAGCTTTTGTTTATATGTTTAAATAATGCTACGATCTTGGTTTTAAACTACGTATACTTCATTGAATGTTCATGTTTTATTCGAGGATTTTTTAATGTAAGTTAATAAGAAGATGTAACTACATCAATAATTATGTTCGTTTAAGTACCCTCATCGAGGTACTTAAGCGGGTTCTTTTAAGTACCCAACCCGCCTAAGTACCTCAAAAAGGTGACATTTTTCGTGAGGTACTTAAGTGGGTTTTACTTTACATACAAAATGCATTCAACAGATTTTCACTTGACAGTTTGAAATTTATGCGAAGTTATGCGAAGTATGCATAATCAGCCATAAGTTTTGACCGGCGCACAGTGGGGTAATTGATGTCGATATTGCGCATTAATTCAAAAAATGAATTTCAAAATACAAAGAAGGGTTTAGTACAAAATGAAAGTAGACAAAATTCTACATCACTGTGTAATCAAATATTTGCCCAAAAATTTACCGTGTTCTTGCAATATACTCTTAGAGTAGTCAGTTTTTACTTTGAGTGTGCGCAAAGTGAAAAACGTAATTTAAAGATATATCAAAAACATATTCCATATGTGTGCGTAAGTACATAGAAAGTAATAACAAAAATAAACATAATTATTACATTTAAGTCAATAAACTACATAAATCTATAGATTCATTACATAAAAAACTGGGAAATTGTCGATTGACGTAAGTTTTTTTATTTTTTTCAGTGTCAGTACTGTTATCATCAATAGTTTCCACGTCTTCATCAGTAACAAAATCCAACCAGAAATCTAAGTTTTCGTTCCATGTTATATTATCTATTGTTGTAAATTCATCAGAATTTGAATTATATTCTCCAAGGATTTTTGCTAATTCAAATAACGAACCCCAACCACTGCGCAAACCAAACTAAATATGTGCATGAAAATCACATTTTATGCGGGAAGTCCCCTTTTTCCATTTAGTAAGTATGTATGTAGGTAACTGCTCACTCACATTTTCTATATTTTGTCCGCGTATGAAGAGTTCGCGTCCGCTCAACGGAGGTTTTTGTTTGATTTGTTATGAAAAGAAATCTAAAAGCCTGATTATGGTAACTTAACTTAACTTAATGGAACGTAGAACTTAGAGAATCAAAATTAAACAGATTTGAACGTGGCATTAAGTTACGTTAAGTTTCGGCTGTTCAATTATAGGCAACGCCCATTTAACAGAATTTTTAGGAGAGAGCCGTAAGTTACGTTAAGTTGCCATAATCAGACCATTAATATCCGTTGATAAGAGGTTCGCGTCCGCTCAATAGAGGTTTTTGTCTCAATTTTAGGCAAAATAACTGTCCGCGTCCAGCCAAGAGAGTGTCCGCTTAAGAGAGAGTGATCTGTTCCGAAATGTATGCTTAAAACTAGGTATAGGAAAAAATGTCCGCCCAAGGGAGATATCCGTCTAATGGAGGTGTCCGTTAGGAGAGGTTTCAATGTATACATGAAATTCTCGGTGAAGAACAAAACCAAATACGTAAAACCCGCTTAAATACCTCACGAAAAATGTCACCTTTTTAAGGTACTAAGGCGGGTTGGGTACTTAAAAGAACTCGCTTAGGTACCTCGATGCGGGTACTTAAGCGAACATAATTATTTATGTAGTTACATCTTCTTGTTAACTTACATTAATAAATCCTCGAATAAAACATGAACATTCAATGAAGCATACGTAGTTTAAAACCAAGATCGTAGCATTATTTAAACACATAAAAAAACTTTATAAAAAAATCGATAAAGCAGTGTTAAGTAATTTTTACAAGAATTCAATTCTTGAATGTCATTGGTTATAGGTACGTATGAACATCCCTAATGTTGCGAATGTGGAGTTTTAGACATCCGCGGATACGAATGCGGATGCGGATGTCAAATACAGTGAAAGCCCCCATATGCGGACACTAGGGATGTCAATCCCGGAATCCGGGTTTTTTTAAGTCCCGAATATCCCGGGATTAGTCGATTTAAATCCCGGGATTGCTGGAAACAATTTTTTTGTTAGCCAATTAAATTTGTATCACAAATATCCCCTCTCAAGGGCAAAACAACCCTTAATGCTATAATTTCTTTAAGATCGCATTTCCATCAAAAGAAGGAATAATTTTGCTTCGCTCAAAATGGAATAGGTGATGCACTTATATATTTATTTTCTACTTAAATGTGTTAACTTTTTTATTTTTACTTAAATATACTGATAATATCTTAAATTGATCTCAAACAGTGATTTAAAAAATTTTATATAGTTACATAGGCAGTTAATGCTGTACCAAATACAGTCACTTACAAAAATATTTTGCATCGCTTTTTTTTGCAATATTCAAAATATTTTTTATGGTATTTTTTGTTAATTAAAAAAAAATATATAGCTCATTTTACAACAAAAATCATGTAAATCAAAATTTCACACTTTAGAGAAAGTAGGTTTAAGTTCACCAAATTATCATAACAATATCAAACTTTTTAATCATAATTTAAAAAAAAAAATCTATTATGCAGTTTTATAGCCCATTCAATTTAATACAATAAAGTGCAATTTTAAAGTTGCTAAAAACTCCCTTGATTTTTGAATTTTTTTTATTGACGATGTTGGGCATTTTCTTCCTTATAACGATTTTTTTTGTGGCAAAAAAAATATATAAAATGTCAACGGGATGGTTTAGCAACTTCAAAATTGCACATACGTATATATTTTTTTAAATTAACAAAAAAAAAAAAATACCACGAAAAATATTCTGAATATTGCAAAAAAAATCTATGCAAAATATTTCTCGGAGTGACCGTATATGCATTTGTACTTGTGGTACAAAAACTATGTTATAAATTAATGAGGATATGTACATACATACATATATGTTTGTCAAATTTTATGTTTGTTTTTTGTTGATTGGAAATACTGATTTATCGCCTTAATAAATATGTAAATGAATTACAATAAATTGTACTTTTTTTTGTTATATCAATCTGATTTAAAATACTATAATAGGATGATCACAGATGTGTTGCACTTTTACCTGAATTTCGGAACAATCCCGGGATCCCGGGATTGTATTTTCAGATCCCGAAAATCCCGGGATCGACAAAACCCCGAAAATTGACATCCCTAGCGGACACCGATGGTCACCTTTTTTGTCCGTCTACGAAAGATGTCCGCTTATAGGAATTTCATAAAAAATAAAATTAAAATTCATACTTAAAAAATTGAAATTGCGGGTTTCTAAATTAAAATAATATTTATTCTTTAATAGACAGAAACAGCGTGAATTAAAAATGAATTCCAATTTATGGCGTTTTTCTTTCCTACCGACAAATCTCATTGCCCAATGGCAACGAAAAGGCAACACTTTTTCTAGAAAAGAAAATATTTTTGAATACGGACTATGTTCTTGTGTACATATACATATGTAGAAGCGCAAGAGTCAACAATTGACTGAAAAACAAAACAAAATTGACCGCTTGTGGAGCTTCGCGTCCGCTTATGGGAGAGATTTTTCATAACTGGACATTTTTGAGTGTCCGCGTCCGTATCGGAAAGTCCGTGTATGGGAGAGCATTTTGTATGGAAAATAACCAAAAATTGTTCGTTCCCAAAATGTGTCCGCTTATTAGAGCATCCGTCTATGAGAGCTTACACTGTATTTAAGAAATATTTTTTGGTGAGTACATTAGATGATTAAGGTAAATAAAAAATGGACAATTTATTAATTTTTAATATTTTTTTATTTAGTACTTAAATTAAAAAATTGGAACATTGTATTTAAGAAAGAGTAATTTTGCTACTTTTTCGAGTTACAGCCTGTTTCCTAACGGGTCGTAAATCAAACCTGCGCCATTAAATAACTACTCGCTCGAGGCGACAAACTTGAAAAACTTGAATCTTTACAAAATTGTAAATTTTTTTCGATTGAAGCTGCACCAGTTGAGAGGACTTCAGTTATTTTTTTTTTTTTGCGGTTCAATAATTCGAAATTTGCATCGGGGCTGCAAATGTCGGATGTATCATCCTGATTTTCATCTTCACAATCTAGCATCATGGCAAGATCTCTGTTGCAACACCGTTGTGTTCCAATTTGGATAACCAATTCTTGTGGTTGTTTCAGAATTTAGAGAACCTGTTACGTCATCAGCGTTTTTCGATTTTAGTTTTTGTAATTCATTTTTAATCCTGTCTTCTGTGACTGGTTTGAAAAATGCGTGCTTATAGCGTCGCGACGTTGTGAATAGGTGGATATGGCTAATAAATTGTTATTTTGTAGGAATGAAAATTTCGAAGAAAATCCTGTTTTGAAAGTCGTGGCTGCCAGCAGAATTAGTTCAGAAACTTGTTATTTTGTTAAAAAGGTACCCCGTTTTTTATAATAATTTCGATTATTGGAATCACGAACAATAAAGGTCTCAGACTTGCTTAATTCCCGGGTGACCTTTTGGAAAGGTTTACCTGTAATGAATAGCTTGTAATTAGTTTTTTTATTAGTTAGCTGAGCTTGGCTTTTCCTACCCTGCAGGGAAAGCTACCAGTTGTGAACAAGAATGCTACCAGTTTGCGTTTCAGCCCAACTAGTTCACGTTGTATCCTTTTTCAATGTTAGCGACTGGTATTTTTAACATGGCGGTGTCATAGGAGAAGTGAATTGTCCGTTCCTGCATCAGCACGCTACCAGTAGAAATACTAGTAGCATCATACCAGTTGACGGGATAGACTGCCTGTTCATCCCCCGTGAAAGGCATAAGTATGTAATTTTGATCGCGGCGCCGCAACAGTGGCAATGGTCGACAGAGTAAAGCTTTGGCACGCCAAATCAAGAGATCCGAGTTCGAATCTCAGTGAGCGAACCCTTTTTTTTATTTTTTATTTTTTTATTTGTTTATTTTTTTATTTATATCTCTTATGTAATTTTTAAATTTATTGTTTTAAAAAGAACAAAAAATTATTTATTTTAATTTTGTATGGTATTTGAGTATTTAGGTTTTTTCCAAATCAAATTAAATTTATTAACAATTTTTATTTTATATTTAAATTGAAATTATTATTTAAATTAATTTACTTACTTTATTTTAACAACCTCCACGCGCACTCGAACCTGAGATCTCAGAACCAGAATCGGTAGTCTTCACTCGATGCCACAGCCGACATTTGTGATGAAAGCAATTAACCACAATTTAATTTTGGTTATGCCTATTCAAAGACAGATGTCGCTGATCGCATAAGTTGTTCGAAATCGCCGAAATGGTAGGCCGTCGCTTTAGCACATACTGGTGAATGTACTAGTATTTATACTGGCTGGTTTGGCATTTCACTGCGGAGAACTGGTATAATTATAGTCCATGATGAACCGGTATGACTCTCCCATTTAATACCAGTTTTCGAACTAGAATTTCTACCAACTAGTTTACTTTTTTCTGCGCGGAACTGGTATAATTATGGTTCATAACGAACTGGTATGACTTTTATCCTTAAATAATAGTTCATGAACTGGAACTTGTGCATACTGGTTTAGCTTTTCATTGCAGGGTAGTTGCAGACAGTCACAATTAATTAGTCACAGCTGTCGGAACCATAAGCCATCAAATCCGTTTAGTTGTTCCATTCTATGCGCTCAATGTGTTGTGATATATTTTTTGAGGCACTTGCATAGGCACCCTGAAATTGTGCATATGGAAACTGTGCATACGAAATAATGCATATGAAAAAAAACCGAAATGATGCATACGAAAAAAACCGAAATAATGCATATATGCACAGTTTCGTTTGAAAACCGAAATAATGCATATGAAAAAAACCGAATTAATGCATAAATACACAGTTTCGGTTGAAAACCGCAATAATATATTAGAAAAACCGAAATAATGCAAATTAACTTTTGTTGAACACGGGATACGTTTTAAAAATAACTTAAAACGTATGTCTTGTTGCAAGACTGATACCAAACAATTGGTGTGTTGTTGCAAGACTGAATCCAAACTGAACTTTATTCAAAAATAATCTTATTTATAGCTTAAAATTATGTTTACATGATTTTCAGTTATAATTTCCAATTAGTTATTTTGGAATTTTATTATTGAAGATATTAAGTTTCATTATTTATTTAGCTGCAGTTGTTTTGCAGAATCTTTTTAATAGCATAATAAATTAGTTTTGGAACTGCGCAGTTGCTTTGCAGTTGCAACTTTCGTTAAGCCATTGTTTACTCAGTTGGTTGCAGAAGGATATCAAATTACAACTTCAATTAAATCAGTGTTATTCCATTGGTTTAATTGGATTTCCTTATATAAGTCCAACCAACAATATGACCAACTGCATTATTGGAAATTTGTTTATATTTACAATTTATTTGAAAGGCAAAGGCTACTGTTAACTCCCCCCTTTCTTTAAAAGAATCGTCCCGATTCTTCAATTTGGTTTGTTAAATGATTTATTTCTATAGTGAGTTCGTGCAGCAATTCTTCTTGTTTTTTCGAATGTCTGCTTTTATTCCAAACTTCAACTATTTTATAAATTCTGAAAAGTATATATATTAATACTTTTATAAAGACAATTGTTACAAAAGTCCAAAATACAGGGTGTGACTTAATTTCAGTTTTGACAGAATTAATTAGATTTACATTTTGAAATTTTAAATTATAATCTTCCGATTCAATATATTTAATAATTTCAAAATTATTCAAATTATTATTCTTAACATGTTTCCAAATTTTTGAATCAATATTTTCATATACTGTATTATCAATATTTGTGTAATTTTCAAAAGTAACAAGGTAAACTCCATTTACGATATCATTGTCAATTGTATGATTTCCTGAAACTAAAATCGCTCCTTCTCTAATTGCATCTATTTCTTTATTTTTTTCACCAATCTTTTCACATTTAGCTCTTTTTGCGGACAAAACATCTGATAAACAAGTATTGGTATTATTAATTTTACAATAGGCATTTATCAATTCCTTTTTACAATTATTAATATTTATATATCCTTTTTCACATTTTGCAATTTCATTTTCAATTAGCAATTTACCGTTTGTTTGTGCAATTGCTCTTACTTCATAATATTTACAATCAAGAATAATTTTTGGATACTTAATGTATATAACTATTACATCTTTATTTTGTAATATTTTAAAAATAGAAATGTCTATTAAATCAGTTATAGTCAATCGTCCATGTTCACTTTGAGTTATATTTTTTATTTCATCTAAATGTAAAATTGCTCGGTTTAAAATTCCTACTTTTGCCATAGCTATGGTATGAACTAGGTTTTGTAATTCAATCACTAAAAATTTATATTTTTGTTTCATTAATAATTTAATTATTTGTTTTTTGTTATTTTTTGGCCTTTTAACAATTATATTCAAC
>NW_023458557.1:40437881-40456262 GCF_013731165.1 Rhagoletis pomonella
TCATATTATTTAGGTTTTGTCTGGATAAGGCATCCGCGACTATATTATTTTTTCCTGGTTTATAAATCATTTTTGGAGCATATTCTTCAATAATAGTATGCCACCTTTTCATTTTTACATTAGGATTTCTTGAAGAGACTGCAAAGGTCAAAGGTTGATGATCTGTATGTATTTCTAAATCTGATACTCCATAAAGGTAATTTCTTAAAGTTGTTAACGCCCAAACTATGGCACAAAGTTTCTTTTCATTTGTTGCATAATTTTTTCCGTTGAATTTAAAGTTTTAGAGATAAACGTAATGGGTTTCCCCTCCTGGCTTAAGACTCCACCTATCGCGTCATTTGAGGTTTCGGTTGCCAGTATAAATTTTTTATTAAAATCTGGTTGATTTAATTCTACTTGGTTAATAAGTAATTGTTTTAATTTTTCAAAAGCTAAAATCGCATCCTGTTCCAATCCAACTTCGATTTTTTTAGACATATGTTGAGACACATGACCACTTTCTCCTGATAAATGTTTGGTTAAGGTTTTGCTATTGCTGCATAATCCCTGATAAATTTTCTGTAATATCCAGTCATTCCTAGAAAACTACGTAGTTGGCGTATGGTTTTAGGCAATGGAAAATTGGAAATCGCTTCAATTTTATGCGGATCGGTTTTAATTATATTGTTTGCAACAATGTATCCTAAAAATTCTACCTCTCCCTTGAAAAATTTTGATTTCTCTAAGGAGATATTCATATTCGCTTTCTTAAGGACATTGATTACTTGATTGCTATGTCTTACATGATCCTCCAAATTACGTAAAAAAACAATGATAGCACCAATATACACATGACAAAATTTCCCAATAAATTCTCTTAATACATCATCCATTGCTCGTTTGAAAATACTTGGTGCATTCTTCAGTTCAAACGGCATTCTTAAAAATTCGTATTTTCCATTATTAACTGAAAATGCTGTTTTTTTAATATCTTCAGTCTTCATCAAAATTTGGTGAAATCCAGATTCTAGATCAATTGTAGAGAAATATTGTGATTCTCCTGGATTCGAAAGTGTAACGTTTATATCTGGTATTGGGTATTTATCTGCTATCGTAACTTCATTTAATTATTTGAAGTCTACTACCATTCTCAATTTTGGTGTGCCATCTTTATTAATACCTTTTTTTGGTACCACCCAAATTGGAGAATTATAAGGACTTTTACTTGGTTTTATAACTTCTTTTTCCAAAAGATCTTCAATTTCCTTATTCACAAAAACATTTGCTGCTAAAGGATATTGATACTGTTTGCTCCAAATTGGAGTATTTACGGAAGTTCTTATTTCCGCACGAATGTCCGTTCTAAAAGGAAGACTAATGTCAATTCCTGAATGAATAGATTAAATTTTTTCAAGAATTTCATTTTCTAAAATTCTTATTTCACCTAAGTCTTTTTGTAAAGGCTTGTAATTATTTTTAATAAAATTACCGGAATACACATCGGCTGGCGCTTCAAAGGATTTTTCCTCTAAAGTAATTTCGTTTAAATATTTAATTTCATTGTCGGTAAATTCATCGACTGGCATTGTAAGCAGTGTTGCCGCGCCGTCCCAAGAAAATGTATCACCGACCAAGCCAAAAATTTATCCAAATGTATCCATTTTTCTTTTTTTACGTATCCATCTCATAATTTGTAAGAAAACCAAACATTTTCAAGAAAAATACATAATTTAATCCATCCTAAGGACTTGGAATACGTGTATATATATTTTTATATTTCATAAAATCAAACATTTGTTATTTCAATTTATAAATAATATTTTTTATGCATAAGTATTTTGTAAAGTAAGTATAATAAATAGTAATTAATATGTTACATTTGTACCTGTACACTCTAAAAAGTGTGTGTAGAACTACTACTGAAAAGTATCTATTTTTCAACAGGAATCTCTATAAATATACATACGTATAAGATGTTCAGGATTTGATTTTGAACTTGAGATCTTTAAAATATACACATGAAATGTTTAAAGTTGCAAAAATTTTTAAACTAAAAATACATTTGCTACAAATAATAAACATAAGGGGCTTACATTTACTCTATTTTAAACATTTTATGTGTTATTTTGCTCTCTGTGACAAATTTGGTATGTTAAAGTAAACAGGCAGTGTTTAATTCTATTACGCGGTGTGCCAATTTGCACACATTAAAAGAGGAAAATAGTTACCTCTCTTAGGTCCGGTTTTTCAGTGCCAGTTTAACCTTAGATTAAGTAAACTGAGTTTAAATTGAACAGCTGACTGGCATTTGATTGGCTGATCTTAGTTTAAACCAGCCAGATCGGGCGTTTAAACTTAGTGTAAACCACGGCCGTGCACTGAAAAACTGGCCCTTAATACGCGCAAATAAACAAAAAAAAAATTAGAGTATATTTAAAGTATTTTCAGTAAAATTCATAAAAATTTCCTTAAATAAATCAAATTTTGTTTTTTTAAACAGTGTATTTAAACTACATTGAGATCTTCTTTCTTTTTAAATTAAAAAATGATAGTATGTGATATGAAAGAGATATATTTACTTTATATATGTATATATTAAGATCTTGCTTAAAGCATCTTTTTTAGCTAACTAAACAATTGCGCCTTACACTGCTTTGGTGAGATCTCTTCATATGTTTATTGCTTCGTTCACAAAAAATAAAATGCTCTAATTTCACGCTTAAGTAGCGATTTTTAAAACATTTAAAAAACGTCATTAATGAAAATCGAGTTTTTAACGAAAAAAACTTTATAGAAATATAAAATTTTGGCGTATTTAAAAAAGTATCCACATTTATACTGATCGGAAAAAATAAGTATCCCGCAAAAATTCGTCTAAAAATGTATCCAATTGGATCTATTTAGATCCAAACGGCATCCCTGGTTGTAAGACTTTTTTGTCCCACAGTTTTAACTTTATTTTTGTTGTCGGTAATTTCATCGACTGGCGTTGTAAGACTTTTTTGTCCCAGAGTTTTAACCTTATTTTTGTTGTCGGTAATTTCATCGACTGGCGTTGTAAGACTTTTTTGTCCCACAGTTTTAATTTTATTTATTTCGTTGCCGTAAATTCGTCTGCTGGCGTTGTAGGACTTTTCTTTTTTCCCACAGTTTTAATTTTATTTATTTTGCCGGTATTACCATCGGCTGGCGTTGTAGGACTTTTCTGTCCCACAGTTTTAACTTTATTTGTTTTTCCATTTTTCAATCCATTTTCATATTTGCCGGGATATGCTTCGGCGGGCTGTTCAGATTCAGTTTCCGAACTATAAATTATTTCCTTCTTTCCGTTATTTGTTGTCAAGAATTTATTATTTAAATTTATTACCGCGTTAATTTTCTTTAAAAATGTATAACCTATTAAAAGGTTTGATTCCAAATTATCGATTTCATAAAATATTTGTTTAACACCGAATAAATGGATTATGTGATAATATTTAATTATTCTAAACCCATTTATCGTATTTACGCGTTTGTAAATATTAAGTTCATTTTTATTTTTATATATTCCTGCTTTTATGTAGCAACTTGTTGCTCCTGTATCAATTAGGATTTGTAAATCACGGTCAATGACTTTGTCATATCGCAGGATATATGGCAAGTCTACTTTTCCCCTAAAAAATGATTCTCATTAATATTATTCACTCGTTGCGTTTTGTTAGGTTGAGCACTTAACTGAGCACTGGCATTTGGACTTTTCTCAGCTAAATAGCTGTGATTATGTGGTACGTAATTATTTCGATAATTACTTTGAATATTCCCTGGCTTTTGTTGCTGCCGATTTTGGATCTGAATGCTTCGCTCAACATCCATTGGTGTTGGTCGAACTTGATCATGTTGTGGAGTTATTCTTTGGATATTATTTCTTTGTGGTTGACTTTGTGCAAACTGCAAATGATTGTGAAAATTATTAAAATTATTATATTTGTTATTATTTACACTTGGAAAATTTTGTGTTTTTCCAAATTGTAGTGCGAAGGTTGCTCGCATATTGTTCGATTCCAATTCTTGTGATTTGCAAGAGCATTCGGTAAATCACTTGGTGAGAGTGAAAATATAATATTTGACAAATTACCGTTTAGTCCCGTAATAAATATACGTAAAGCGTCACGCCTATTTTTCGCATTTAAATCTTTGGTCACTGCACTGTATGATCCGTATGTCATAATTGTCTTATTTATGAGTAAGGTTAATTTTTCGTTAACCTTGTTGTAATACTCAATAATAGTATTACTACCTTGGTGCAAAATGCTCATCTCTTGCTCAATAATATGAGCAGGCCTTTTGTCAGCATAAGCGAAATCTAGTCGCGCTAAAATGGCGTCAATATTTAGAACTGTCCCATGATTTGATAATAAATCGTTTGCGTCCTGGGTAATCCTGTTTCGTAAAATGGTTAATGCAGCGAAATACCTACGGCTGCCTCTCACATATAAGCTCATCGCATTATTAGCTGATTCTCTCCAGCTAACATATTTATTTTGCTTACCAGAAAATTCTGGTAATGACTTAATAACCTCCAATGATTCATCGCAGTTAATTTGAGAGTCGACCACTTCTGGTCTGTTATCAGTTATGGTTACTGATTTTGTTAATCCCTCAATTTGCCTACGCAATTCAGACACCTCTAGTCTGAGTGAAGCATTCGTTGCCGCAATTAACCTTGCTACTAGAGCCTCATTCTCATTATTCAAAGTCATATTTGAAAAGTTGTTTATTAATCTTTCCAGATTTGTATTTAAACACTTCACAAATTAACAACGCCGTTTTTTATAAGGACACTTTACAGTTTTATGATTTCCTTTACAATAATCACAACAGTACAAGTTTTTATATTTTGGACCACTTTGATTTTGTCCCATTTTAAAAGTTACCACTTCTTTTTGCAACCCGAATCATTGCTACCGTTTCTGATTCTAATGTCTCTCTATTATAATAATCTGCTAATGTGGCTTTCTTATTCTTTCCCATATATTTAAATACTGCTTCCACACACTTTACTCTTCCCTCATCACTACCTTCATCAAATAGATCTCTTTCTCTAAAAACTTTTTCCTTGAATTCGTCAGAACTCTCTTCTATTACCAATTTTTAAACTATTCTATTTATTTCGTCGTAGTCAAAGTCAGGTGGTAGAGCGTCCGTCATTTAATTTTTTTTTAATACAAAAATATAGAATAGAATAAATAATTCTTACATTAATTTGCTGCTTCAGCTCCTTGTTGCTGTCACTGTTGTTATTAATTTACTGGTCTTCTTTCCACCGTTGTTATACTCTGCTACTACTGTGTTGTTGGTTTTGATGTTGAGTTATTTATCTATTTCCACGGTCACTTTGTTTTTAATTTTGATGTTAAGTTATTCATCTATTTCCACGGTCACTTTGTTGTTGATTTTGATGTTGAGTTATTTATCTATTTCCACGGTCTTTGTTGTTGATTTTGATGTTGAGTTATTTATCTATTTCCACGGTCTTTGTTTAAATTTTCCTTCTTTAATGAGGATATTTAAAGTTTTTAACTTTTTTCTCCTACAGTGAGGATACTTTTCAAGTTTTTTTTATTAATTTTTTTCTCCTCCAGTGAGGATACTTTTTATGAGTTTTTTCACTTTTTTTCTCCTCCAGTGATACTTATTTTATAGTTTTTTTTTTACGTTTTCTCCTCCGGCGAGGATACTTGTTATGACCGACACTTATCGCGGGCGGCCACGTTGGGCGTCAATTAACTTTTGTTGAGCCCGGTATACGTTTTAAAAATAACTTAAAACATACGTCTTGTTGCAAGACTGATACCAAACAATTGGTGTGTTGTTGCAAGACTGAATCCAAACTGAACTTTATTCAAAAATAATCTTATTTATAGCTTAAAATTATATTTACATGATTTTCAGTTATAATTTCCAATTAGTTCTTTTGGAATTTTATTATTGAAGATATTAAGTTTCATTATTTATTCAGCTGCAGTTGTTTTGCAGAATCTTATTGATAACATAATTTAGAATTGCGCAGTTGCAACTTATTTCTTTAATCAAAATATTTATTCAGCTGCAGTTGTTTTGCAGAATCACAAGGAATGCATACGTGCAGAGTTTCGGTTCAAAACCGAAATAATGCATATGACAAAAACCGAATTAATGCATACATGCAAACGAACTTCTTTCTGCGTAGGCGGCCTTCGGCCGCGCTTAGGGATTATAACCCTTACTAAGTGGAACTCTCCTTTCTGTGTTGCCGGAAAAGAAGGGCGGAAGTATTTTTGCGCAGAACTTCTCTCTGCGTAGGCGACTTTCGGCCGCGCTTAGGGATTAAAAGCCTTACTAAGTAGAAGTAAATAATTCATACTAGAAAAAACGAAATTATCGATATGCACACTTTCGTTAGAAAACCGAAATAATGCATATAACAAAAACCGAAATAATGCATGCATGCACAATTTCGGTTCAAAACCGAAAAAATGCATATGTGAAAGACGAAGTAATGCATACATGCACAGTTTCGAATGAAAACCGAAATAATGCATATGTGAATACGTGCAGAGTTTCGGTTCAAAACCGAAATAGTGCATATGACAAAAACCATATTAATGCATACATGAAACCGAAATAATGCATGCATGCACAATTTCGGTTGAAAACCGAAATAATGCATATGAAAAACCCGAAGTAATGCATACATGCACATTCGGTTGAAAACCGAAATAATGCATATGAGAAAATACCGAAATCATGCATATGCATACTTTCGTTTTGAAAGCGAAATATAGCATATGAAAAAAAACGAAGTAATGCATACATGCACAATTTCGGTTGAAACCCGAAATCTATCTTTCTATATATATAAAGTAATAGCCGTTTTCGTTGTTCGGAGTTAACTCAAAAACTACTGCATAGATTTCAGTAAAATTTGCACAGGTTATACCTTGCATATATGGTCCTATTATAAGCTACCAGAAAACTCGGTAGGTGGCGCTGGGGTCGATTTATTTATAAAAGTCGTATTTATAAACCGATTTCGTTCAAATTTAAACCGTGTGCTACTTCCATGATGAGAAATACGTACGCGAAAAATAGACCCGCTAGGTGCCGCTGGAGTCGAGTTATTTATAAAAATCGTATTTATGAATCGATTTCTTTTTAATTCAAAATGTAAGCTACGAGTATGATGGAAAATACGTTTACCAAAAATAGACCCGCTAGGTGGCTTTATGAACTGATTTCATTCAAATTCAAATTATAAGCTACCTACATGATGAAAAAAGCATTTGCGAAAAACGGACCCGACAAAAGCCCTATTTATGAACCGATTTTGTTAATGCAAATTCGAAACGTTTATTACTTTCACGATGATTTTTTTTCTTTCGAAACATATATATACATTAAAGTGGCCCAATTTTTGTATGGGGAAAAAATCTTCATTCTAGAAAACGGGGCACCGCGTTAGTTTTTTCCTTTTAATATTTGTAATATCTATACCAACTTTCAGTTTTCTACTGCAACTAATACAGGTTGCTCAATGACCAAAATATTGGTGATTTCTATAAAAAGGTACTGTTGCCATGACAACTGAAACTTGTGATATTTTTTTAGATAATTTAAATTTGAAATGTTCTTAGGTTACTTAACCAATTCTTTGATTAATATATATACACAATACTTCTAGAGTAAAATATGTGCATCATGAGCATCTTCTAAATGTATACATAGAAACTTAAGGTTTGGTACCAGCACCTCTTTCAGCAAAAAGAAAAATTTTGGAAGGTGCCCCAAACCCTGTCTTGGAAAATTTTTTTTGGACCACTCTAATGTACATACATACATAAAAT
The DNA here is from genome assembly GCF_013731165.1 of Rhagoletis pomonella. Lineage (NCBI taxonomy): Eukaryota > Metazoa > Arthropoda > Insecta > Diptera > Tephritidae > Rhagoletis > Rhagoletis pomonella. The sequence continues at coordinate 40,445,726 of NW_023458557.1, forward strand.
GATATCCGTTTTCGTTGTTCGGACTAAACTCAAAAACCAGTCAAATTGTCGGAGGTTATACTTTGCATATATGATCCTATTATAGCCTACTAGACAATCAATGGCTTCATTTCAACGATGTTTAAGAGATCACACGACACATTAAATCAATGGACGGGAAAACTTTTCATCCTGGGATTTTCTTGGCCCTCCTATAACTGAAAACTGGTTTACGGACCAATGTTGAAGTTGCAAGATCATACAGAATGCAGACAGAATATTAAGCGCGCTTGGCAGAGATCTCACAGGTGGAAATAAGACCATCGTTAAAACCCATGACATCGAAAGGGATTGGTATTCCATATGGTATCACAGCGCTACTATTCTTGGCCGATGTATGAGGAGGATTCTGCTCTTTATTCGTTTCAATTTAAACTAAAAATGTTTACTTTACATACCGTTTTTGCTTTTAAACGCTATTTTTGTATTGGCCAACGTAAAAGATCTTATTAGGCGCTGCGAAGCAAGCGGGCATTGGCTAGTAATGCATATGGCAGAAACCGAAATAAAGCATAAATGCACAGTTTCGGTTGAAACCGAAATAATGTCTAAATGCACAGTCTCCATATGCGCAATTTCGGTGCCCCACTTGCACAATATTCGCATTCGCAAAAGCTTCGCATTGATTATTACGAATGCGAAAGCGAATGAGAATGTCAAAATTTATGCGGAAGTTCCGCGGTTGCGAATGCGAATGCGAATATTCGCAACAACCGTGGTATGAATACATGCATACAGTGTTGGAAATATCTATAATTTCAGACCAAATTCAAAATGATTTTTTTTTCCACTTATGTTTATTTATTAATTTTTAATGTTTTTCAATTAAAACACAATTCATTCCCTAACAAATACCATATAAAGAACTGTTTGTAGCTCTTGAGAGCTGCAATCTGATTTAAGAAATTTTGATAGAAGAAAATATCTTTTCCATTTCTTGTGTGTCATTTTATATGCATTTTTCGTTTTTCTTTAAAACTGGAAACAGGCCTAAAAGCAAGCTACTTTTTCAACCCACGGAAATAATTAAAAATTATTCTTGTGTTTTTTCTTGAGAGCTGCAAACAGCCCTTAAACCTAAAATTTAGTAGAACACTAACCCTAAAATTTAGTAGAACGTCAAAATTTAAAATTTTTTTCTTAGAAGTGTTTATAGCCCATTCAATTTTAGTGAAATAATTAGCTAGTTTCAAGTGGCTAAAAATTACCGTTGAATTTTTAGAAGTTTTTTTTCCGAACGTGCTGCGGGAGTACTTAAAAGGGGAAAATTATAAGTAAAATGGTAAATGGGATACGCAAAATTTAGGTACTTAGGCGGGTTGGGTAAATAAGCGGGGAAGTATTTAAGAGAGGGATTTTCTTTAGATTACAATAAAATATCCACGGTGCCCAAAAATGTTACTTACGCGGGTTAGGTACTTAAGCGGGTTTCACTCTATAACAAGTGAAAGCTAAGTACAAAACATACAGGAAAGTAATACTGTTGTTGTCCACGTTCGTTGGTTGCTCAATTACTGTTCTTTTTATACCCTACATACCTATTCGGTACATACATACGTATGATAATAGTATGCTAAATACTAGAGCTCTTGTTGAAAATCGACTATCCGGCTATCCGATTAGTCGATTAGCAATTTTTTTGGAAGTTGAAAGTCGAGCTACAAGTATTCGATTAACCGTCTGAAATCAACTAACCGTTCATTTTCGACTAACCGTTCGCCATCTAGTAGTCTGAAAATCGACTAACCGAAATAATTTGAATAGTGACAATTGTTCACAAAACAATTTTTCATCTTAAAACAAATTAAAATTTTGCCTTTAAAATGAGTTCACGCACGCGCAGTTGGGTGTGGAATTTTTTTGACAGATCGGAAAATATTAAGGAAAGTTAAGTGCCTGATATGTGGACAAGAAATGGCGTTTAACAATTCAACGTCATCGTTAGCGACTCATTTAAAAGCAATACATAAGAAAGATAGGGGACAGGAGCCTGAAAAGTAAGTTGCATATAAATGGTATACAAACCATACACTTTCATACATTATTATTTGCCAGAACATCTCTGGAAATTAACAACGAACCCCTTGATTCAACCATGGAAAGGTCGTCAAGCGGAAGACAAAAATTGAAGATGGTCAGTCCATCTCCAATGAGCGTCAAGAAAGTATTTCTCGAGCCATTGCAAAGCTAATTGCAAAAAATTTATTACCAATTTCTTTGGTTTAGACTTCTGGATTCCATGATTTCATGAATGTAATTGAACCCGCCTATAAAGTTCCATGCGAGCAAAGCATACATGCACGCCTTCAATTACTTTACAATGACGTTAAAGATCGAATTCAAGATGAGCTGTCAGATGCATCAAGCGTGGCGATGACAGTAGGCGAATGGTCATCTAGGTTTCAAAACGCTTACATATCGGTCGAAGCGCAGTACCTTAATAGGGACAATAGTTTACGCCACGTTACGCTTTGCAACGAAGAGTTATATGGTAAAAGTAGTATTTTTACACCATTACTGTATAACATATTCTGTATTTGCAGATATACCAACTGCAGTAAATATAACATCTTCCATTACAGGTGGCCTTGGGGCTAACTGAAAAAACCCAGGCGATAACACATGACAGTGCAAGTGTAATGAATGCTGCTGCAGCACAATTAACATTTGTTCCTGACAGTATTAAATGTAGTGCACATCTGTTGCAGCTAGTTGTAAAGGATGCAATGGCGTCAGTTCCAGAATGTGAGGAAATTTGCCATAGAGGTCGAAATTTGGTAACACATTTCCGGAGATCCAATGTAGCTAACAAAGCACTGTTCACTAGGCAAACGAAGTTGGGAATGAGGACTAGCAGATTAGTACAATGCGTTGAGACCCGGTGGAATTCAAAGTATCATATGTGCCAAAGTCTAATAGAGAACAGAAACGCCACCAGTTGGTCATTGCTGATAGAAATGTAACCAAAATACAAGATACCATCAAACTTGAAATGTCGGAAATTGAATGGACCAATATGGGGAAAATGGTTGATGTTTTAAAAGCGTTTGATATAGCAACAAATGTATTGTGTACAGAAAAAAATATTTCTGTCTCCATGATTCGTCCCCTTGTACACCGTCTTATAAATATACATATGACTGCGTCATCTTGTGAACAATCCAATGAGGAGATTTTCAAAAAAAATGCCCGGTCGTCACTCCATTCAAGGTTCAACATTGGTAGTGAAAATATTTCTGCTGCCTTAATCTCCTCGTTTTTGGATCCCAAATACAAAAATCTTATGTACGAAAAAGAGGGAACAAAGGCTAGGATTATTTCATTTATAAGCTTTTTTTTGAACACTAATAACGCGAGTACTCATATGGATTTTTTGTTTGATTGCGAAAGTAGACACAGCGATTTGAAATTTCAGTTAGATTTTTATGTTGCTGAACCTCAAATAGGCCACAATGTCAATCCACTTATTTGGTGGAAAAATCACTCTGGAATTTATCCCCAACTTTTTGAAATTGCCAAACGATATTTGTCTATACCAGCAGGGTTGCCACTGACGAAAAAAAAACTTACCATCCACTTAAAAAAATCTACCAAATCTGGAAAATATCTACCAAAATTTTTTTTTTGGTATTTTAATAAAAACTAGTTTTTTATTTTTTTTTTAGTTATTTCAATATGAATTAAAATTGTTTTTAAGGAACTTTTTATTTAAGTAGTTATACGGCATTTGAGATCATATTAACGGCGTATTCTGAGTTTCCTTTAACCAAAAGCGAAAGTGATGAAACTAAAGGCAACAACGAAACTTCATCATTTGAAAAAACTTGAACTGTCGTGTTGAAAAGTCGTGTAAATTTCGAACTTTTTACTCTGAATCTTTAGAACAATTAATGATGGAATTTTATTTGATTATAAACAACAATGTGCAACTAAAAATACCCGCTGATTTTTTTTTAATTTTTTTGCCGCCAGTCTTTTGTGGTTTTTATCATTTAACTATTGCCATTGATAGAAATGGCGTTGATTAATTTTTTTTTGCGAACAACCATAGCACGTAATTACATAATACTATAATAATAATCATTTATTTTAAAATATTTATGCAATTAAAAGCTCCTCGGGATTCCACTAAAATGACTTTTTAATGGAGCACGATATGTTCGCCTTATATCGATAAACATTTATACGTATGAATATAAAAAGCATTCGAAAATTAATGCAATAAAGTACACTACATTTTGGAAAGAAATTTATAATATAAAGATAACTACGAAAAATAAAGCGAGAACGAAAAGTTCAACAAAAATCTACCAAAATGAGAAAAAATTTACCTTTTTACCAACCCAAATTTTTTCTACCAATTTTGGTAACAATTTACCAAAGTGGCAGAATCTGAAAGGACATTTTCAAGTGCAGGCAATATTGTTATAGCGCGAAGAAATTGCTTACTTCCCCAGAATGTGCATATGCTGGCTTTTTTATATCAAAATATTTATATTCTTTTATTGTTAATAGTTTATCTTAATCTTTTAATTTTGTATTAATATCATTTTTTATGTTATATTTTAGTTACTAAATAAACGATAAAGCTACGCTTTAAAACGATTGCATTATCCTTGCCTGTTGAAAGTTTGGAGTCGTACTTCGTCGTCGTATACAACAAAAGAATGTTTTCTATTTTCTTGTGCGCTTCTGCTTTTTTAATTTCTTTTCTCAATTTCATTGCAAACTTAATTATATTTGAAATCGAGTTTTGTCAATAAGCATAAGTCTCCATCAGATTCATATATATGTACATACATAAAAATATATTTGTTGATATAAAACAACTAGTCGAAAAATCGAAAATGAACGGTTAGTCGACTAGTTGTTTGTGAGCGGTTAGTTGAAAAAGTTGAAGGGAAACGGCTAGTCGATTAGGTGAAGTCGACTATTTTTTTAAACAACTTGTGCTAATCGATTAACCGATTAGTCGACTAGTCGATTAACAAGAGCTCTACTAAATACTGTTTTGTTTCAAACGCAAAACTTTTAGTACTTGCATGTATCAAAGAAGGTACGTATACATTATGTACATATCTGCTCAGACTTATAAAATAAAATTTGGGTTTATTAAATTTTACAATACATAATAGCTTAGAATGACGTAATTTGCTTGTCCAATGATTTATAGGTTACATGTGAAACCGTAAAGAATGGTACATATCAGGGAAGCCAACTCGAATTCCCGATTTGCATATAACGAATAAACCATTTTTTTTTATGTGGAAGAAAACCGCAGCACTTGCGGAAAAAAATTTAAAACAAAAATGTTTAGCCATTTGAAATTTGCACTTACTGGAATTGAGTGGGCTAAAAAACTGCATATTCAAAATCTTTCCAGAAAATCGAATTAAAAAGCTCGACATTTTTACGAAAGTTTGTAAATTTTTTTTAATATCCACAAAGTTTGAAACTTGGTTTTATACGGTATTGTAAAAGACTAATAAAATAACTATGTTTTTATAAAAATAAACAAATTAATAAAAAAAAATATATATATATATAATTGTGAACACTTGTCAAACACTTGTCGACCACTGTATGTGTGTAAACATTATATGTAATTTTTTTTCTTTATTTGTTAACCGACTTTATAAAAGTTTTGTTTGGTCTGTGAATACATACATAGCTGCATTACATTAAAAAAAAACCTACAGATCAGCAATATGTCAAAATACACACGGAATTTTACGAAATTTCCGGCAAAATCGGGGAATTTCATTGTCGAAATCGGGGAATTCTCAAAAATGAGTTGGCTACCCTGGTACATATTGCATATTTTTATACCCGAGCGCACTTGTGCACAAGGGTATATTAATTTTGTTCACATAACGGTTGCTTGTAACAGCCAAAACGAATCGAGATAGATATAGACAAATGTATACATAAATGCTCAGAATGAATAGAGAAATCGATTAAGCCATGTCTGTCTGTCCGTCCGTCTGTCCGTCCGTCCGTGTACACGATAACTCGAGCAAAAATTGAGATATCTCAATGAAATTTGGTATGTAGGTTTCCGTTAATCCAAGGTAGGTTGGTATTGAAAATGGGCGAAATCGGACTGTAACCACGCCCACTTCCCATATAACGGTAATTTCCAGAAATACGAAAACTGCGATATTTTAGTAACTACTGAAGATAATTCACTCAAAATTGATATTTACAATAATTTTCAGACGGAAAATAAGAATATTATAAATTTTTGGAAAATGGGCGTAGCCACGCCAACTTATGGTTACATGTGTATCTCTTGGAAACCGCTGCACCAATTTCTTCCAAACTTAGCACGGTTGTTGGTCTTGATCCAGTATACTAAATGGCCAAAAATTTAAAAAATCGGACAATAACCACGCCCACATCCCATATAACGGTAATTTTCGGAAATACGAAAACTGCGATATTTTAGTAACTACTGAAGATTATTCACTCAAAATTGATATTTGCAACAATTTTTTAGACGAACAATAATAATATTATAAATTTTTTGAAAATGGGCGTAGCCACGCCTACTTATGGTTACATGTGTATATCTTGGCAACCGCTGCACCGATTTCATCCAAATTTGGCACAGTTGTTGGGCTTGGCACAGCATACCATACATTTTTAAAATCGGACAATAACCACGCCCACAGTCCATATAAGTGTAGTTTAGAGAAATACGGAATCTTCGATAAATCAGTAAATATTAAAGCTAATTTATTCAAAATTGACGCTTGCAAATATTCTTTACCAAGAAATACGTTTACCTTAAAATTTTGGAAAATGGGCGTGGCACCGCCCACTCATGATCACATATATGTATCTCGGTAACCGTTCCACCAATTTGTACCAAACTCGGTATGGTTATTGTGCTTGCCACATAAAAGCAAAATGTTGAAAATTATTTAAATCGGACTAAAACTGAGGGCGCTTTTCATATAACGGTAAATTTCAGAACTGCTTGAAACTTCAAAATTTCGAAATTTAAGAATTCTAATTTACTTAAAATTGATACGCCCCAGCTTAGCATGTAGCGGTAGCTTTCGGAAAGGTGGAAAACATATATTTAATACTTGCGCCGGGTATTTAATGTTCGGTTTAATGATAGTGATGGTATTTTTAACTAATATGGTTGCGGGTAGACGGGTAAACGGAGAATAACCGTAACTTTAAAGGCCTAATTATATTATTATTTTCTTTATAGGAACGAGCTCAAATATCATTTGGGTTTCTCGTCAAAGCCTTTATGAAATAATGAAAAACTCCGACTGCGATCAATTCAATGATGAATTAAACGTTTTAACGGAACAAATGAAAGATCGCACAAGGCCGTCTGATGAAAATTTAAAACAATTTAATGAAAAGATGAGATATTTCATCTCTGAGGTCAAAATTCGTTGGAAGAGGTCCTGTAGACACGAAGATCGTTTTTTTAAACCAACTAAAATTGGCTTAAGTCCTCTATAGGTTTTCCGTGTTCAAAACAAAATGAACGTCAATTGTCAGAAAAAGCTCTAGAATCGCGAAACAAATATTCTAAGAGCTACAGAGAACATTTCTCTCGCAAGTGCAACAGAAAAAAGACGAATGAAGATATATTGAATAGACTTTTGATTAGTTCCGACCCTGTTGTATCAATTATGAGAAAACTACACCAAAAAACAGGATTTGCCGAAAGAAGCACAACAGTTGTTAATTATGCAGCTTTATAGCGATGAAGATGTTGATAGTGATGACAATGACGCAAGCGAATATGATGATTATTTTAATTAAAGGTTATATATTCTAAATTACTTTTTAGGCTTAACAAAAACATGTAGATAATTGTTGAAGAGAAAATTTGTACAATTCGTATTCATTATCATATAAAAAATTACCTAAAAAAAGTGATGATGTGGGTGGTGTTTAGGGTTGCCAGATGTACTGCTTTTGGGAGTAAACGTACTCCTTTTTATTGCAATGTACTCTCACAAAAAATATCTGGAAATGTACTCTTTTATTTGTTTTGTACTTTTTTTGTACTCCTTTTTCCAACTATTAATATTGAATCATATACAGGGTGTAAAATAATAACGGCTGCACAGTGTTTTTTGAAAAACAAAAGGGACCTTTATAGATTTTGCGAAAAAGGTAGTTTATTGTTAATTATCCACAGATTTTACAGAAACTTTATTAATTCGTTTTTAAATTTTAGCCTTCATTTGGGTTTACCGGCGGTAAACACTTTGAGAGAAAAGCGCAAGTAAAAAAAGTAGTTTATTGTTAATTTTCCACAGATTTTACTTAAATTTTACTAATTAGTTTTTAAATATTTACCTTCATATGGGTTTACCAGCGGGTTTGGAAGAAAAGCCCAAGCGGCATACAAATCTTCGTCGGTTACTTTATTACATATCTTCTGTAACCATAGGCTAATTTCCCCCATTTGGGTCCTTTATACTCCGTCTTTTGTTCAACATAAGATCATTCGACCAACCCTATACAGTTTTATTTATACACAGTCTAAAAAAAAATACACCTGAAAAAGACGTGCGTGCCGCATGTACTTATCTCCCAAAGCTGGCAAATGCAAATAAGGATTAAAATTTTAAAACTAATTAATAAAACTAAAGTAAAATATTTACAAAGTTAACAAAAAAAAAATACAATTTTTCCCAAAATCTATAAAGGACCCTTTTATTTTTTAAAAAACCTGTGCGACGGTTATTATTGTACTGTACTTTGCCATTCATATTGTGGCAAACACTACTTAGTAAGCAAAGTTAAGTGGGATAGTGAAATGATGTAAGCATGGTCGTAGCCAAGTAGGTGCAGGGCGCTCTGGTATAAAAATCAGAAAAATATTAATTAAATTATGTGGCTTAAATTAAAAAAATGGCCATACATTCAGGAAGAGCCTGGAATTCTTTTGAAAAATTTAGCTGGGGAAACTTTCCTATAAGGGCGGTCATTGAAGAGGCGGTGAGCGAAGGGGGAGTGGGCACCTCCAACCACCCTTTTTGGAGAGGACATGAATGGCCATTGACAAAAATGCAACCCCCGATCACCTAGGTCTCATATGGGTCCCTAGGGACCCCTTAGAAAAATCGCCATAAATCACAATTTTCACTTGCGTCCACAGTATTTTTGCGCAGAATTCCTTCCTGCGTAGGCGCTTAGGGTTTATAACCCTTACTGCGTAGAATACTCCTTTCTGTGTTGTCGAAGAAGAGAGGAGAAACCCCTCTTCTTTCGTCAAAAGTATATAACATTTCTTGTCGATATAACTTCGGCTTCGGTAACCACAGTATTTTTGCACTTAACTCCTTTCAGCGTAGATGGCCTTCGGCCGCACTTGGGGATTATAACACTTACTAAGTAGAATTCTCCTTTCTGTGTTGCTGGAAAAGAGGGGCAGGCACCTCTTCTGTTATCAAGGGTATATAAAATTTCACGTGCAAATGAATATTCAGCATTTTTCAAGCGAAAAAACGCAAATGAAAATTGTGACTTTTGGCAATTTTTCTAAGGGGACCCTGGGGAACCATAGGGGCCCTAGGTGATCGGGAGTAACATTTTTGTCCATGGCAGTGCATGCCCACTCCCCCTTCGATCACTATCGCTTTAATGACCGCCCTTATTGGAAAGCCATCCCATTTAGTTATTTATTTTTAACGTTTATTGTTGCTTTGAAAAAATTTCTAAGATATCTTTGTTTGTTTGTACCTAATTAATGGTAATTTGTAACAATAAATTACACAAAAAATTAAAAAAATTGTCCTTTTTTATGTCTTGTACTGCTTTTTTTCTATCGAAAATATAAATGTACTCCTTTCTCCGTTTCAAAATCTGGCAACCCTAGTTGTGTTGATGATGAAAATAGTAATGAAGATAATGATGAGGATAATTATTTTAATAATAGAAGAGGTGTTTAACTTGTAATTAGTGATGATTAGGAAATTATCATTAATAATAAAAATTATTTATGGGAGTAACAACTAAATTTTAACTTTTCTCGCTCTTTGGTAACGCCATAAAAGCGCAGTTAGTCAACGACGTAGCGTAAACGTAGGTTGACGTACGTAGTAGCATATAAAATTTACTGTTGATAGAGAGAGAGAAGCAACGGCAACGTCACCGCCATTCGGTGGTGAGTTTTCGTTAACAGGCGAGTACCATAAGGTAGATCGAGTCTGCGTCAACCTACGTCTACGGTACGTCGTTGACTGTTTGCGCTTTAAAAACCTACATTAAAAAAAAATCCCACTAAACTATTTTCGCATTTGTCTTTTCTTTACTTCATTTGGTGCTAGTTATACAAATGCATCAAAATATTTTAAATTAAATGTACGTATGAATTGATCTCCACTTTCAGGGTCGATTACCCCACTGTACGGCGTATGTAGAGTGATGTTGGGCACAACTTTTTTTAGTTTTAACGGTATAGTACTTGTTCAAATATCTTTGAACATGGGTATATCTGCCTAAGTAAGATAAT
>NW_023458557.1:40456272-40467369 GCF_013731165.1 Rhagoletis pomonella
TTTTTTGTCCTCGGCAATATGTTCAAACATCTTTGAACATGAGTACATATCTGCCAGGGTAATAAAATTTAACATAAAAAATACGTGCATATGTATGTACCTACTTAGACAATAACATATACTCATCCATATGAACATGTATTTAGAAAAGGATCGTTTTGTCTGCACATGCAATGCAAGAAACAAAACATACTTATTTACATACAGAAAATATTTACGTATATGTATACAGCCCACTACTATGTCAAATGTATGATAAGCAAAGCAATCGAAATTCTCTGCGATCTTGTTGCCTGAGTACGAAGATTGCTGCTTATCATAACATAAATTATAATACATACTGAAATAAGAGATCAATGCGTTTATCTCTTGCATACAAATATATATACACACATACCTATGCATGCATTAGAAAATGCATTAGATAATAGGCTTTGCATGTATATAGCCGATGCACATGCAAGCAATAAAAATATAATTAGAAGACCAAGGCATTGGTTGGTAATCTTATGTAAATATACATACATACATGCACATGTACATATACACACACATACATATACAATTAGTTAAGGGAATAGAGTTAGAAAATTGTATATAAAAGAAAAATTTTGAATAAATTATTCAGATTCGTAAAGACTCTCAATAACACGCTTCTTTTCTTTCTTTTATATTTTATGCTTTACTTCCCCCCACCAGAGGTAAGGGGTAAAGCATCTAACTATCTGTCTTCTTCTTTCTTTATTAAGGTTTTACTTCCCCCCACCAGCGGTAAGGGGTAAAATTATTAATATTGAAAGTACTATCCTCTTATTTTATTAAACTCTACTTCCCCCCACCAGTGGTAAGGGGTAGAGAATTTTAAAATAAGAGTATTTGTAGTTCGCGCATTGCTGAGCGTTACTTGTTACCCCCCACCCGAGGTAAGGAACAAGTGACTCAGCTCTGCAATGAACAGTACTAGATACTCATTTAAACAGCAAGTACATATTACGACCCCGATTCTGCGCACTTGGTAAATAAAAAATTTGTATAATGTGTAAATTTTTTATTATTTATCAATAGTAGGGGAGCACAAGAAGGGATTCGGGGATTTACTTGAGCGCGTCAGATTAGCATATGCTAAATCTTAGCCACTGTAGAGCCGCGCGCATAGTCGATGTTCAGACACGAAAACTTTTGTTGCGGAAACTCGAAGCTTGTAGGGGAGAGAGCGACGAGGAAAGGGGACGGGTACCGAGTCGCTCGTACTCGGGAAACACGCTTTGTGCTCTCGTTCGTCTGAGTAATTCAAGTTGGCGATTCACAGCTGACAACAACAATTGCGTACAAAAGAGTTTCTGTGTGTGAATGCAAAGGGCAACACCAAAAGAAAAATCGCCGATAATAAGAAACTCGAGTTTCCGTGTTTGAACGCAGACATAGGGCAGCTGTAAAAAAAAATTATAGGTGGATTTACTCGAGCAGGTCAGATTAAGAAATGGTGGGTTAATTACATGCTGAAAAGTGTGCATTTCAATAATCTGACGGTTTAGTCGTGAGGCAAGGGATTAGGAGGGTCACAAACTTGCAAAAAACACGTTACCTTGACATTCTCGAGCGCGATCAAATTGTTTTTACTATGAAGTCAACAGCTCAAGGACAACGGGAAGTATATAATCTGACGACACAAGCCGGAGTAAGGAAAATCGTCAACAAGGTTTAGCGCGTGCACCTGCTGTTTTTTTTAAAACTTCTACAGAGTTTTCTACGAAATTTGTTATTTTTTGATTTGTTTGCTGTTTTCCGTTCTTATTAGTTGCAATCCCCTACCAGTCCATACTAGACAGAATTAGTCAGATTTTACAGGAAATCGATCCCGTACTCGGTTCTCTGACTATTGAGAGGACAAAAAAGAGCGTAAATAAGGTCCTCTCTCTGTCAGAAGCTACCAGTTTTAGTCCGAAGAGTTTTTGCTGGTAAATGTGTCAAACGATCAGCCGTAGTCTGTTTGATAGAGCTACAAAACTATCGATAGCACTATCGATAGTATCGATACTATCGGAAACCTTCAATATCAAAAAGTTGCAAAAATTCAACGGCAATCCCTAACTACTTCAACCTACCAAAGTGCATACTCAAATTTTTGTAAGAAATCTAATTAAAAAACGAAGTGTTTATAACTGGAAAACCTCGAATTTACCTCGTTTTTGTAAACTTTTTAAAATTTTGACTTGAAAGTGTTGTATTTGTTGCTTAAATACTAATTTTGTTATTTTTAATAAAGCACACTAAAATGGTGTTTAAAAATAACATTTCTTTTTTTTTCTACTAATATTAGCATATTCAATAGAAGTAGTGCCGTAGAAAGGATCTGATATTTTTCTCTTACCGATAGTATCGATACTATCGAATGGTGAGTCCAAAAACTATCGAAAATATCGAATGGTTCAACCATGTTTTAAAATATTTAATTTAATTTTTAAGTGGATTCTAATGAATTGGAATGTATATTAGGTTATTTACATGTATGAGCTGGGTGTATTTACATACAAAATAAGCTAATATTTACAACCAAAATTTGGAGGTTATGTTGAAATTGTCAGAAGTTACCATTTCTTACTAGAAAGCGATCCCGCACTTTTCAGTGCTACTCTCTCGCTCTGAGCGAATTTTTATTTTTTTGACAGTTTTTTGACTAGTTTTAGTCCGAGAAATACGGGATTGAACCAGTGTTGCCAGAGAAAGTCCCTAAAATCTTAATTTTTTCCAAAAAAATCTTCAGAATAAGATTTTAAAGCAAAAAAAAATCTTTTTGATCCCAAAAAATCTTCATTTAAAAATACCTAAAAACCATATATGTAATACTCCTATATTGTCAGTAAGAGCTAGTACCATCCGAAAACACTACAGTACAGATATGTATATCAATAAACACGTACGAAAGAAAAGGAACACATACGTTTATAAATAAACATGTACGCAACACATATACAAAAACGGCACTCAAGTACACAATACATTGACAAAAATGGTACTAGACTGTCTCGCTTTGATTTCGGAATGCTTACACGTTGAGAAGTTAGCTTACTGCCAATATAGAAGTATTACATATATGCTAAAAACAAACACAAAATTCGATATTGTCTTTACGGCTGTAAATAGACCTTATTATGTTGGTTGAAAAAATTACCAATTTCAACTTATAAAGTCCTTTTTATAACAACTTAAACTTAAAATAAATATTGCCTCGTATCATCACAACATTTGTACACAGTTAACAAATGTATACATACACTGGCGAAAATATAAATAGGGACGCGACATTTTGCAATTTTTGACCGACTTCAAAAAAGAAGAAGCTTATCAAATCATGTGAATATTTTTTTTTTATGTATAAATGTTACCGCATAACTTTGAACTACTTGAACTGATTTCGATAATTTCTTTTTATCGGGAAGGTGGTACCTCAAGGGTGGTCCCATACTAATTTGGTTTACGGTCATTGGATCATGAAGAAATTGACGATAAATTTGTATATGAGAATTGAAGTCGCTTGTGTTTTTTGTTTAAAAATTATTGTTTTTTTTTTATTAAAGAATAGCTCGCTATCTATCAAAAACCATAACACAAAGTTCCATAACAATTTTGAGCTTTTTAACTCTATTTTTTATTGATATTTTTACAGGGACGTTGTTTTATAAATCTTACCGCCCTTTTTTTCTCGTTATACATTTATCCTTGTAGACCCATCAGCAAATTTTTCTTAAATGGCAGTTTGCTTGAAATTTTCCATTGTAGTCATTTAAACTAGAGGGGATACAAAAGACCGTTTGTTCTTTTCCTCCACTCTCTAGCTCTGCACTATAGTATATGTTTTACTGTGCGAGAGAAGAAGGCAGATAATATTGTAGGGAATTTCGTATTTCATTTTTCTTCTTCCTTAATTTGCTGCTTACAATGATGTAGCAAGGATAATATAAATAAGTTAATAATTTTAACTTAAACATTAAATATATATACAAAAATCTTCATTTTGAAGATATTTTCAGTGTAAAATCTTTCTTTTTAAAAAAATCTTCTTTTGAAGATTTTCAATAAAAAACAGCCAAAAAAATCTTCATTTTCAAGATAAATCTTGACTTATGGCAACGCTGGATTGGACATATTATTTGTCATAATCATATAACGGTAAGCATACCTAGCGGACCAAATAATACCAGTTGCAAGTGAAATGTGAGAATTAACCCAATTCGCATTTGCGAATCAACACCCTTATATAAATTTGAGCCTGCCGAAGAAATTACATGTGTAATTAAGTGCATCTACGATTACGATTACTTTAATCCCAGCTTCAAAATAGTTTGACTTAGGATTGAAGTAATCGTAGATCGAAGGACAATTAGATTCAAATTATATTAAGAAAAATTAGTAGCACATGATGTAAGTTTTAGCTCAACAAATATCAGTTAAAAATTACTTTTTTAACTTATGTATGTGTATGTTACTAATTTCTTAGATAAAATCACTAGACATAAGAATTTGTATGTAATAAAAACATTCATTTTTTGAGATAATTTTGAACTCAGCAACCTTAGGTTTACTTATACATGAAAAAATTTGAAACTCCGCTCCATTCTTGCTCACTTTTTGTATACTAGCAGGTCTATTCCGCGCTGGTAACATACATTTTATAACCGGTAATTAAAGTGTCTGTCAATTTTTAAACCTTTTTCGCATTCTGTGCTCTCTTGTAACCGGTAAATTTGGTTACCATCTCATAAGCTGGTAACAAAACATTGCCCCGTGAAATATGCAATACAGGAATTTCCACAAATATTCTTAGCTGAATTACTGAATGTTTTCACTGCATTACCAACGTACCTAGAATCGCGGTGACAAGAAGTGGTAACATTTTTTGGTAATAAAATTTTCCGGTCACAAACTCTTCGGTAACTTGCAGAATAGACCTGTAGGTGTCAATGGACTGTGTGCCCCCCCTTACTCCTTTCTGTCCGCCATCACGCAATCATGGGCGATCAAAGCACTCGTGGTGTCACATGCAAAATACTTTGGGCACGGTATTAAGTGAAGGCCCAATTCCTTAATTACTAGTATTAGTAGTTAAGTACTACGTAATCGAAACAATTTCTTTTTTGTTTAAATTGGATTTTCACATCCAACAATATAGCTCAGAGGAGCCAAAAATACAGACAGTAACCATCAAAATCCACATATGACATTTGATTCTTGATCTCCATTGCATCATTTATCAACAAGCTTTATGTGCAAAACATGGTTTCGACTCCCTTTGTAATATATTTAATACGCGAAGTTCACAAATATAGTGAACCTCATAACTTCGCAGGCGTTAAATAACGAAGGCATATACATACGTGGCTTGCAAAGTTTATGTTTATGTATAACCGCTGAAACACAATGCCGACGAACGGCGAATTTTTCGCTGCGAATGTTCGCTGTAAAAATTAAAACACACTGTTGTATATGAGAACGCACACAACCAAAGCAAACGACGACGTTCGTCCGACGGCTGTTCGCAACGATAGACTTATTTCTATTGTCGTCGCTGGCGGCAGCGGCAAAATACGATCCATTGTGGCCATATGCTAAATATTCTCAAGTTTTTAAATCGAAATAGAAAAATACTGTATTAGTTTTTGTTAGAAATTAATAATCTTATTGTTTTTAAAAATTTTAATTGTACCTTGTCATAAGCAGCTGAATTCGTTGTCGCCGTAGTTGTGTTTTACTGAGCGAAATTTTTGGGCGAAAGTTGCCACCGTCGTCGCACTACTGTGCGAAAATTCGCCGTTCGTCGGTATTATGTTTCAACGGTAATTCGAACGTAAAGCTTTAAGGTGCTGTAATAATTATGATAGATCTTGTTGCCGCTTTTGAGGTTAAACTGCAAGCTTCGGTAAAGATATTGTTTACAAAAATTACAAATCCGATTTGGATTTACATGAAAAAACCACACGAAGCAAGTCACCAACGAGTTTTCTTTGGTAATAACTTCTGTCATCCAAGAATTTTCGTCGAGGTTGCAAGGAGTTATCGGAAATACTCAAATTTATTATGTTTCCTGACACCACTTGATTGGTTGGAAATCAAAGATTTTGAAATGCAGCTGATTGAGTTCCAGTGTAACCTTTTTTCGAGGAGGGGAAAGGGTTGGAATTAGAGAGGGGCACGGGGCTAAAGATCCCCATCCCACCTATCCCGAAATTAAATTTTTAAGTGCCGATACCGTCCATCCCGACGTTTTCCAGAATTGTACCGCGGGTTCGGTTAGTCCCGAAATCTATCACTAAGAAAAGTTCACATGCCTTTTATATTAATTTTAAATAAAGATGAAAAAGTCATGAAAGATCTAGCGTCCCCTTATAATTTTGTTTTGCGGTGCCTTTCAATTAATTTTAAATAATGAAAAAAAAAATCATGAAAGATCTAGCGTCTTCCGATTATTTTATTTTGCTGTGCTGTTGTTTTCGTTTCTATAAAACATAAAAAAGTGTATATTTCATACACGTTTTTAAAGCAGATGTTCGGTTGCGGTTTTATCGGGAGTGTCGGGAAAAAATGTTGGTCCCGTCCCGCCCGCAAAATTTTACTATCCCGGTACCGCCCATCCCGGCCTTTTTGAAACCAGTACCGCGGGTCCCGAGATCTCGAGCCCACCTCTAGTTGGAATCAATCGAATTAGAAAGACTATCAGCCAATTTGAGCAAAAATGCTAATACTAAAGTTTTAGAAAATTGGAATTCAACTGCAGACACCTTAACTGTCTGCAGAAGCTGATTGTTGCTATCATGACAATACTTCTATCTACTCATGCAGAGTCCTTACTATTTACCACGTAAGGCATACAGATAAGAGATGCTTAATTCGTTATTTTTTTTTAAATTTTTGTACGATTTAAGTGTCAGTAGCGGTATAATCGAAGTATTGCATGGATTTGCATGGTAGAAACCGGTTTTCCTATGCACAGCTTTGCAAACCAAGCAATCCGTGCACCGTTCAAGGGCTTTGCAAGACTTCTAGAACACCCCTAGTAAATGTCTTCAAGAACGGCGTTAAGTAGGGAAGTCAAAAATATGCCCAATAAAACTTAATTATACGATCATTAAAATTACTCCAAAATATTAAAAATCAAGCATATTTGCCCCAAAAACGTACATATTTATATAACGACAATTTTTTCGATTAACGCGTAAAAAGTTTTTGTATATACATACAGAGTTTATTTAACAAAGTGTGACTGAATTTGACATTGCTCTCAGAAGATCCATCCTATAAAGTCAAATTAAACAAGTAAGAAAGTCTAAGTTCGGGCGGAGCCGAACACTAAATACCCGGCGCACGTATTAAATATGTGTTTTTCACCTTTCCGAAAGCTACCGCTACATGGTAAGCCGGAGTGTATCAATTTTGAGTAAATTAGCGTCCTTACATTTCGAAATATTGAAGTTTCAAGCCGTTCTGAAATTTACCGTTATATGAAAAGCGACCGTAATTTTAGTCCGATTTCAATAATTTTCAAGGTTTTCTTTTGTGTGGCAAGCACAATAACCATACCGAGATTGATACAAATTGGTAACGGTTACCGAGATATATATATGTGATCATAAGTGGGCGGTGCCACGCCCATTTTCCAAAATTTTATCATAAGCGTATTTCTTAGTAAATAATTGTTGCAGCATCAATTTTGAATAAATTAGCTTTAATATTTACTGATTTATCGAAGATTTCATATTTCTCTAAATTACCGTTATATGGGATGTGGGCGTGGGTTTTTTGGCCATTTGGTATGCTGTACCAAGGCCAACAACTATGCTAAGTTTGGAAGAAATTGGTGCGGCGGTTACCAAGCTATACACATGTAACCATAAGTGGGCGTGGCTACGCCCATTTTCCAAAAATTTATAATATTCTCATTTCTCGTCTAAAAATTATTGTAAATATCAATTTTTAGTGCATAATCTTCAGTAGTTACTCAAATATCGCAATTTTCGTATTTCTGAAAATTCCCGTTATATGGTAGGTAGGCGGTTATTGTCCGATTTTTCCCATTTTCAATACGATCCGGCCTACGCCCGAAAGAAGTGCACGTTCGTTAAGATATCTCAATTTTTACTCGAGTTATCGTGTGCACAGACGGACGGACAGACAGTCACCGGTTAATCGATTTCTCTTTTCATTCTGATCATTTATGTATACATTTGTCTATATCTATCTCGATTCGTTGTGCCTGTTACAAACAACCGTTATGTGAACAAAGTTGTAATACCCTTGTGCACAAGTGCGCTGAGGTATAAACATTATTTTTTACGAATTTTTAATTTATATTTTTTGGCATAATAGTACCTTAAAAGAGACCCGACCTTAGTTTTCAATCACCATGATTCAATAATTAAAGGTTTGCTCACTAGTGACATTCGAGTTTTGACACTCCTTTAACTCCCTTACAAAAGGGAGCCGAGAAAACTGTTTTCTGAGCAAACCTTTTATTATTGAATCATGGTCAATCACACCTTTTTTAATACATCTTGCATACGGGTAAGGCTTCCTCAAGTGGGCCCCGAATTTACCAAGATTAATATTTTTCAACGATAAATACACTATGTAAATTTTGTTGGAAAATTCCAAATATTTTTTTTATCAACAATTGAAAATTTTTGCAGTGTTTTGGAAATTTTTATTTTTCTTTGAAAGTAAGTGTCCGAATGAAACAATTTTTTTGGATACAGATTTAAAAAACATTAAGTTATACAATAAAATTATTTGCGTTACAAAAATATTTTTTTTTGCTTTTCAATATTTTTTTTTATGAAGAATTTAGCATTTAAGTATTTATCTATGAAAAAAAATGCGTGCATTTCGATATAGTTTGGTCGGAATGAATTTTTATTTGCCAGCGTGCGCGCCCGACTCCCGCGGACACGCGAAATTCGATCATGAGAAATAAAAGTGGAACGATTGAAACTTGCTTTTCTCTCTTGCCCAAGAAGTCAACGCGAATTGCGTGCGTTCCAGCCACGAGAGTCGGGCCCGCGCGCTTCATTCATCCGACCAAACTATATCGAAATGCACGATTTTTTTTCAAAGATAAATGCAGGAATGTTTATTACAGAAAATGTTTTTAAAAATTTTCGTCCACGAGGCGCAGAAATCGCTTAATAGTTCAATTTTTCATTAAAAAAAATATTGAAAAGTAAAAAAAAAAAATATTTTTGTAACACAATTAATTTAATTGTATAGTTTAATGTTTTATAAATCTGCACCCAAAAAAATTTTTCATTGGGACACTTTCAAAAAAAATTTAAATTTTCCAAAACACTGCAAAAATTTTCAATTGTTGATTAAAAAAAAACTATTTGGAATTTTGCAACAATATTTATACAAGGTACTTTTCGACTACAAAACTCGGCGCTGCCTGAATATCATTGAAAAATATTAATTTTCGTACACTCGGGGCCCACTTGAGGAAGCCTTACCCATACATAGTAGTTATATGTATTGAAAATTAACTCTCTACGTCGCAAGACTTTGTTGCATTAAAAATATGACAATTCTCCAGGTGAAAATATTGCAACATTTTATTGAAGTGTTGCTTCACACAAATTTTTTTGCTGCTGATATTGAGCAGTTACAATAGATGCAGAATAAAACTCCCTTAGCCCAGTAATATTAGATAAATTTGGGAGAAAAATTTTAAAAATTTATTGATACAGTTTACTTATATTTGACACGTAGATCATGGATCCACAGTCTTGCCCCTAAATTTCATTTGGCAACGTTCCGCCATCTTGGATTTAATTTTTTTTTGTTTTTTTGGCTTATTTTGCTTTTTTTGTAAAAAAATTGTTAAATACAAATTGTAGAGAATTTAATTTCCCACATTTGGGTTATAGAAGGTTTTTTAAAATAGCATTTTTAATTGTACAAAATAGCAAAAACAGCTTAAAAATTTTACATTGCCACGGTTTTCGCCATTTTTTGACAATTTCTGTTGACAATACATAGCATATGGTAATTCCTAAGTGGTGGAGAATTTCATTCTTCACAACTTGTATACCTAATTTTCTTTTGTAGGACGCTTAGATCACGGCCGGGATCGCACCAAACACAGCGATTATTCTAGTATAAGCGAGTTTTTGATGCAGTTTCCTTCTATTTGACACGTAGATCATGGATCCACGGTCTCGCCTCTAAATTTCATTTGGCAACATTCCGCCATCTTGTATTAATTTTTTTGTTGAGTTTTTTGCGATTTGCAAGCTTGTTTTGCATTTTTCATAAAAATTATTACAAATATGTGGATAATTTAATTTCTCGCATTTAATATATAGAAGGTCACAAAAAAACATTTCTTATTGCAAAAAAATTAGCGAAAACTGGGAAATTTTGCATTGTCACGGTTTTCGCCATTTTTTGACAATTTCTATTGAAAATACATAGCATATTGAAAATCAAAATTTGTAGAAAATTTCATTCTCCACAACTTTTGTGCCAACATTTTTTTTGTACGACGCTTAAATCACGGCCGGGAACGCGATAAACTTAGCGATGTACGGAAAGCGCCGTAAAAACTCATTTTCACACCACCGCTGAGGTAGAGGATTTCGGCGCGTTTTTTAACGTGGTTTCACCAGTAGCTTTAATCCACGGGCAATGTTTGTTTTTTAATGAAAGCAGGTGAAGGTGTGAAAATTATTTTTACGGCGCATCCTGTACATCGCTGGCGTTCCTGGCCGTGATTTAAGCGTCGTACAAAAAAATTGTTGGCACAAGAGTTGTGGAGAATGAAATTTTCTACAAATTTGGAATTTCAATATGCTATGTATTTTCAACAGAAATTGTCAAAAAATGGTGAAAACCGTGACAATGTAAAAATTTTCGAAGTTTTTGCTAATTTCTTACACTAAAAAATGTTATATAGCAAGGCAGTGCCCACGACCGGTCTAGAATCTACACTCTAGAACGGCGATGGGCAAAGAGAGCTTTTACTCTGCTTGCGTATATGCAAAATATATAGAAAGCTTAAAAGAATTTTACCCGCGGGCAAGGCGGAGCCCATCTCCGCTCTAGAACAAACGT
>NW_023458557.1:40467379-40524424 GCF_013731165.1 Rhagoletis pomonella
TATCGGTAGTTACCAAAGTAAGTGCTTACTCTCTTTACTACCGGAAGTTGCAGAAGTAAGTACTTAAGTACCAAAGTAAGTGCTTACTCTCTTTACTACCGGAAGTTGCAGAAGTAGGTACTTACTATCTGCACTACCGGTAGTTACCGAAGTAAGTACTTACTCTCTGAACTATCGGTATCTCTGCACTACCGGTAGTTATTGAAGCAAGTAGCACTTACTAACTGCACTATCATTAGGTACCAAAGAACTTACTCTGCAAAAATTTCCAATATAAATAATAAATTATATATGTAATGTGCCAGATTTAATAAAAAAATTATAAGCACTAAATAGACAAAAGGGAAATAACCAAACCTCGTCAAAATGTCACTTAACTTAATAAGGTGACAACAAGTGTATGTATATTTTAATAATTAATACACAGTATGTATATTTGCTTACATTACAAAATTAAATATAAAAAAATACATATATTTCATTTTTTGAAAATAATACTCCAAACTACTTGAACTTATTGTACATGCACATACCTTCTTACATATATCTACATATGTATATTCAATCAATATGCATAAATATATATCTATATGTTTGAACTCATTTTTGATTTTTGAATGCACACATTTTTGAAAATTCTCTTCTTTTGCAGACTTAGACTCTTTCGTAATTGCTCTTCGGGGGGACCTTCGCTTATTGGAATTGAGGCTATAAAACATTTATTATGTAAATGTATATAATATTTTCCAAAGTTATAAAGTGCATACCTAACAAAGCATTATAAAAATTAGCATGATTTTTCAGTGACTTTTTCCCCTGCACCCCGTCAACATTGTATTCCAGTACAAGCTCGTCTGCAATAATGTTTTTTAAACTTTTTTGGATACCCGATTTCAGCAACATCTTCATTACAAAGACCTACAATTAAAAAAAAGAAAAGTTTACACTAACTGGAAAATTTACTTTTATATCTATACTCACATATTGATTCATGTTTGTAGATATTTCCTGATTTATCCGTTGTAAATCATCTTCTAATTTTATTGGAAAATTTGATTGTAACGATAACTTTTCCTCCTTTTCCCGCAGGAGCCGCTTTAAATAAACAGATTGGTCCGCCAAGGTTTCCATTACTATCTTCAGTTGTCCTTAGATAACATAAAAACAAGGGAAAAGAAATAAAACAAAATAAAGATTAAATTAAAATAAAACTAAATAAAGTGAAATAGAATAAAAAGAAATCTAATTAAAATAAAATAAAATTAAATTAAAATAAAATAAAATAAAATAAAATTAAATTCAATTAAATTAAATTAAATTAAATTAAATTAAATTAAAATAAATTAAATTTAAATTAAGTAAAATAAAACAAAATAAGATAAAATTAAGTGAAATAATACAAAATTAAACAAAATTAAATTAAATAAAATTAAATTAAAAATAATAAATAATAATAATAAAATTAAACTAAAATAAAATAAAACAAATGTTATGACTTACCACTAGAGCTCTTGTTAAAAATCGACTATCCGGCTATTCGGTTAGTCGACTAGTCGATTAGCAACTTTTTTGTCGGTTGATAGTCGAATAGCAATTATTCGATTAACAGCTCGAATTCGACTAACCGTTCACTTTCGACTAACCGCTCACTATCGAGTAGTCTGAAAATCGACTAACCGAAATTATTCGAATAGTGACAGTTTTTCACCATAAAATTATTGCTATTAGCGTGGTTGGGTTTTGTCAATAAGCATAAGTATTCAAAAAATATAAAAAAACAATGTTTACTGAAAGAAAACGACTAGTCGAAAAATCGAAAATGAACGGATAATCGACTAGTTGTTTGTGAGCGGTTAGTTGAAAAAGTCGAAGGGAAACGGTTATTCGATTAAGTGAAGTCGATTATTTTTTGAAACAACTTTTGCTATTCGACTAACCGATTAGTCGACTAGTCGACTAACAAGAGCTCTACTTACCACGAATAACTTCATTTTCCATTTGCAATGTGTCTGAAATATATGTATAAATATTATTAACTGTAAACTTCCGTAACAAACAGCTTTAATTTTTTACCGTTAATTTCTTCAAGTTTTTTTATGACTTCGCCGCAGTTGCTGCATTGTGGCTGGTTCTCTAAAGATTACATTAATAAATATTTATTAGAATTAATAAATATTATTTATTTGGAACATATTAAATTTTTTTTTATTAATTTTGATGAGCTTCTTTGGCCTAGTTGGTGATTAGTGCAAGTAAAAACAACGTTTTTTCTTCACTGCTTTGACCTACGTTTCGCTAAACTCCTTAGCATCCTCAGGGGCCAATTTTCATATACGTATATTTGTTAACATATAAACACATAAACATATAAACACTATGTTTTATATGTTTATGTGTTTATATGTTAGTATGACAAGTGTATCAAACGATAATGGTACAATGCTCTAGCTTTTAAGTGTTTATGTTTTTAGTGTTTATATGTTTATGTGTTTATATGTTAACAAATATACGTATATGAAAATTGGCCCCTGAGGATGCTAAGGAGTTTAGCGAAACGTAGGGCAAAGCAGTGAAGAAAAAACGTTGTTTTTACTTGCACTAATCACCAACTAGGCCAAAGAAGCTCATCAAAATTAATAAAATTTACGACGAAAATTGGCCAGAAAATAAGATATTATATTAAATTTTTTTTTGTTTTTTTATATTGTCAATAATTTTCATTTTAAATAAAATAAAATTATTAAATTAAATGAAAATAAAAATAAAATTACATACCTTCATTGTGGACAGCAAAACGTTTAAATTTTTTTCTTGAATTTCGATTCATTTTTTTGATGATCTTTGTTTGTTTTATTTATTTTATTATATGAAAAATAGTAGTTATCAAAAAAATAAATATTATTTATTAATCTCGACTCTATAAAATATGACAACGCTTTCAAATACAATGATGCAACATTGGTGCTATTAAAATATTTCCTTCATAAGGAATGCCTATTGCTTTGCTTTCAAAATCGCAAACTTTGAATGTTTCTTCAACATCGCTAGCCGCACTGTCGACCAAATAAATTCCTAAAGATATTGAGTTAACTGGTTCTTCATAAAAGTTTCTAATATTTTTGAATCTTTGCCCAATAATTTCACCTCCTAAGTTTTTTGTAAACCCTACAATTAAAATTGGAATATCACCTTTTATATAACAATAATTATCAGGGCTATTAACACTTAGTAAACTTCCTTCGATAAAACACTTTCGAGCAGTTATTTTTAATGTTTTCTGAACAGAAGGTTCTATCGTTTTCTCCTCATTAATAACTCTATGTATTTGCTGAAGTATTTTGGTTGGTTTTCGAATGCATTTCTTAAGGCTTTGCAAATAGTTTTCAAAGGCATACGCGGAGCCAGTAATGGGATCGCCGACCTGATTTATTGTCTCCTTAAGGTGCAATAAACTGTGGACATTGTACGATACACTATTCGCACCAAATACAGTTGGGAAATTTTGAACAAACAGATTCAACATCTGTTGGCACATTTCCAAATTGTTTTCTCGTGTTTTTGGACAACAAAGCATTCTGTAGGAACAATGTAGTAATAAAAACTCATAATACTGATCACCATGTACTTCATTTTTTAAAGCAATGATCCCAGTTGGAGATTTTCGTTGTAGTTTTATTTTGTACTAATCTTATTAAAAATTTGCGCATCACCCCTAACTCTACTAGATGCATACAATCTAAGGGTATTTGTGAAATCATAGAAATATTAAGCTCCTCCAAAACAGTTTTTTTTGCTAATGTATTGGCTAATGTGATGGTTTTGATATTTTCTATTCAAAAAATCATTATTAGTTATAAGAATTCCTGATGTAGTACTATACGTTAAAACGCTATAAATTTTTTTCGCTACTTGTGTACATTTTGCACAACCATGGCACGAAGTGTGTCCAGGTGTGCCACTTACAAATGCTCGGGCTGGTGCATCACAAACTATTGCCCTAATAATAATTTTTATTTGATTGTCATTAATGCTTATGCCATAATTAACCAAATCATTTATTTCTAAGAAAAATTTTTCTAAAAATTGTTCTAAGCTATTTGGCTTACTTTTGCCTAAAAATACCCCCACTGGAATTACTGGAATATTTTTAAAATTGTTTACCCTAACTAATATTGGTCACAATTGTGCTCTTGAGGTTTTATATATTGGCACCCCGTCAATATTAATATCAATGCTTATGAAGTCTGATACCGGAATTTTACGTAAACATTGCTGTAACTGCTCGGTTAAACCAACATGAAGATAAGAACCACCACTTATCTCTGAAATTACCGGTTTTTTGCCGGAGTCGCATTTGTAAAATGGACGGACATCTAAATTTTCCTCTTTCAAAATGCTAATTAAATCTAATGCACACTCACGCGTTGGCCTGTGCTTTATGTACCACTCTTTAAGTTTATCATTTAGGGGTTTAGAACTATTAGATATATAGATATTAGAACTACTGCATTCTCCACCTATTAAATGTAAATCCACGTCCGTCTCCACGTCCGTCCCTACGTCAGCACTTTCACTTGTTTTTGTTAACGCCTGTACTTCTGCACTCACTTCACTTTCAACACTATTCAATTTATTCGCAAAGCTTTCCCTGGCACATTTCATAAGCCTGCGTAGCTGTCTCTTACCAACCATAATTATTGCAGATCTTTTTCTAATATACTAATATTATAATTATAATTTTTAATTTATGTTAAATTACTTTATTCACCTTTAAAACCTTTAAAACACGCACAATTAACACAGACGTCCGGCTCGGTCGATGCACAAATACTCAATGAAAAAATGGAAGAAAAACAAAAAAAAGGCAATCGGCTGCAAAAGCAATATGGAAGAAGAGGAATTTGGCACGCGTCTACTCATCATTTTTTTTTTTTTTGTTTAATCCAGCGCACGACAGTTTGATTCTGCATTACCATGTGCACTATAATGTGTTCGTCAAGTAGATACTAACAAGGAATTGAAAAATCAAATTTTTTCCCGACAGTTCGACTCTGCATTACCGTGTGCACTACAATGTGTTCGTCAAGTTGCTACTTGCAAAGAATTGAAAACTCAAATTTTTTTCTACAAATTTTTGGTCCAACTCTCGTAACGGTTCCATGTTTTTGCGTTGATTTTTGCGCTTGAATGATCACGCTTGCGTACAGTTTCGGCAAACAACTTTGCTTTCGTAGTATTTCGCAATTCTGCTCCCGACTTGATCGAATGTGCATTACCATGCGCAATACCGCAGGTTAATAGAGTAGCCACTTACGTAGGAGTGGGTGCGGAAGCGGTTCAAAAGTAGCGATTGACTCCAGCAGTACTGGAGGGTAGCTAAAAGTGAGAATGTGTTGGTGTGCTCAATTAATTTTGAATGCTGTCGCTTCTCATCGTTACGATCTTGCTTGTATACGTACACGCGATGGTTACGCTCTTTGAGCATGTGCACGTTCTCTGCCCATGCCTGGTCTTGAAAGTACACTCAACGTGCTCGGTTGCTCCTTTCGATAATCTAGACGCGACATGGCGACATAACTTGCTCAAAAAAAAGGCCACAAATATTTACACCTTACTTAAAAAGAAAATAATAGTACACCACGTCTAACACGAAATTTGATCGCACAATTACTCAAGCCGGAGCGCATTAAAATAAAGAAAAACTTAATAGACTAGAACAGAGGACGGCTAGAGAAAAGGAAAAACAGTTTACGCGAGGAAGGGTATGAAAAGTTGCGAACAAATTATTTATATAAAATTATTTATATCTCTAACGACATCATGGTCATCGCAGTACGGCTGCGGCAATACTGACTGTGTGCACCAAACAAAGAGCGTAAATTTTACTCCTATAGTAGATTTGTTCCGTTTTGTATAATAATTTGAAACCTAGTCCTCTACTCCGCTCAACTGAAAATCTGCTCCGTTTTGTTGCATCAAAAAATTTACTCTTCAAATAGAAAGGAGGTGGGGTTTTTAATAGCAAATTAAAAGTTATATTTTACCTTTTTATCGACACGATTATTACATTGTTGAGCTACAGCACCTTTGCAAATACACTTGAATTCGTGAATAGGCCCTCACAATCTCCCGATTTGAACCCGATCGAAAAAGATTGCTCTGTCTAAAGTTCTGTAATCGCGTCGTTACCGATGTAACAATTTTCCCGGTAAAGAAAGAATGAAATAACTTTTTACTAATTTTAACCAAGGCATTTTAACTTTTATGGTAATCGCTCGCTGGATTAAGACGCACTTGCACGGGTCGATTTTCTAGTAGATTTTTGTCGTTCAACCAAAATCGACCCGCGTAAATGACATCTCAACCGTAAAATGTAAAGGCTTTGGCTAGTCGATTTTCCAGTCTACAGAAATCGACTCTTGTAAAGGCAGCTTTAGCCCCTTATTTAATCCCAGAATACAGTGATATGAGGAGAAATGAATTGTTTTTTATAAAGATAAGAAATGCACATCTACTACGAAAACTTGATTTTTACTCCCATTTTTCAATCCGAACCCAGAAAAGAGCGCTCGATGAAGGTCAGCTAGGGATCAGTATTGCCAAGTTTTGTATTGAAAAAAGCACCAAAACACTGAAAATAGCGATATTTTTCCAAAAAAACACCAAATATGTGTTGCTGTGTTTAAGGGTATGTTTGCATATAAACTGTATGTTCAAATATTTTAAGTAATCACGCAATGTCACTTGTAAACATTTCCAACTATGCGCAGTTAATTAATTTAATTGGCAAAATGGTTTTTTATTCGTAAAACAATTTGCTAAACTTTACTTGGTTTTTCTAGCGGCTTTATTTTCATGCAATTGCTTACTTTTGTACAAATGCGCACACCCAGCTAATGGGCAGAATATTCTATGAATTCCGTTATAGAGATCCTGCAGAAAATTGAATTAGTTTGAAAGGAATTTATAAAATACTTTATTTTAACCCAAATTGTCCCAGATTAATTTTAATTAGATTTTTTTGGTTCCACCTATATACAGGGTAAAAGTAGCGTTAAAGTAAAGGAAAAAATATGACTAAAACTTTGGGAGTAGTATAGTTCTTCCGATATCGGCCGTTGCCATATGGCAACACGGGGCATATTCCAGATGGATTGTTAGAGGACAGTATTTGGTTAAAATATGAAATAATAGAAACATTGTGTATAAGTTTTAATAAATTTATTGATAATATATGCATATTCTACGTGCAAAGCGGATGAAGAAGTTAATGAAAAGTAGCAAAACATTTCAAACATAAACCCACATCACATTTTGCAGAGGCTACTCGTCCTATAGTTTTTTATGCTTCACCAGCACAAAGAAGTTTTTTTTGTCAATTTGTATGCGTCAGTGGTGTAGTCACAAAAATATAGACCCTCGAGGCTAGGTAGTTAGCATCGAGCTGTCAATTAAAGACCACAGAAAGTATTTGGGAGTAGTCTTGGAGAGTAAGCTGCTGTGGATGCGCAATGTTGAAGAAAGAGAGAAGAAGGCCAGTAACGCCCTTTATGCGTGTAAAAGAATGCTGGGAGTCACTTGGCTAGGTATTTAGCATCGAGCTGCCAATTAAAGACCACAGAAATTATTTGGGAGTAGTCTTGGAGAGTAAGCTGCTGTGGATGCGCAATGTTGAAGAAAGAGAGAAGAAGGCCAGTAACGCCCTTTATGCATGTAAAAGAATGCTGGGAGTCACTTGGGGTTTGTCACCTGCTCTGATGCATTGGTGCTACACAGCAATAGTCAGCCCAATACTGATCTATGGCGCTTTGGTGTGCTGGAATGCCGCACAAAAGTCCTTATGCCTCGGTCCAATGGAGAAGTGCAGCGCCTAGCGGCACTGTGCATCGCGGGAGCGCTGAGGTCCACTTCGACGGCTGCTCTTTAAAAACCCTGGAAAATGGGCGTAGCCACGCCCACTTATGGTTACATGTGTATATCTTTCCAATTTCTTCCAAACTTGGCACAGTTGTTGGCCTTGATACAATATAGTAAATGGCCGAAAATTTAAAAAATCGGACAATAACCATGCCAACATCCCATATGTGTAATGGTTATTTAGAGAAATACAAAATCTTCGATAAAACAGTAAATATTAAAACTAATTTATTCAAAATTGATGCTTGCAACAATTCTTTACCAACAAATACGTTTATGGTAAAATTTTGGAAACATATATGTATATCGGTAACAGTTCTACCAATTTGTACCAAACTCGGTATTTTTATTTTGCTTGCCACATAAAAGCAAAACGTTGAAAATTATTGAAATCGGACTAAAATTACGGCCGCTTTTCATATAACGGTAAATTTCAGAAATGCTTGAGACTGCGATATTTCGAAATTTAAGGACGCTAATTTACTCAAAATTGATACACCCCGGCTAACCATGTAGCGGTAGCCTTCAGAAAACTGAAAAAACATTTATTTAATACTTGCGCCGGGTATTTAATGTTCGGCTCCGCCCGAGCTTAGACTTTCATACTTGTTATTTTTATTTTTAATATTTTTATTTTTTATTTTTATTTTTTTTTATTTATTTATTTTTATACCTTTCATGAGCATGAAATGGTATTATAACTTTGGTCCGATGTTTGTAAGTACCAGAATAAAAAGAGATAGACCCATTAAAATGTATACTTAAATGATCAGAACGTCGAGCTGAGTCGATTTAGCCATGTCCGTCTGTCCGTCTGTCTGTCTGTCTGTCTGTCCGTCTGTTTGTATGCAATCTAGTCTCTCAGTTTTCGAGACATCCGGATGAAATTTGGTAGGTGGGTGTATTTTTATAATGTATTAATCATTTGTCGGAACCGGAAGAATTGGACCACTATAACATATATCTCCCATACAACTGATTGTTCAGATATGAGATTTTTCGTTATAACTTCTCCATTTAAGTGGCTAGGAACATGACATTTTGCAATATTTCCACCCTTTATCAAAACCATACTTACAGTGAAAATGGCAAAGATCGGGTCGCTATAACCTATACCCTCCATACAACTGATTGTTCAGATTCGAGATTCTTTGTTATAACTTCTCCATATATGCAGCTAGAAACATGAAATTTCGCAATATTTACACTAATCACCAACAGAAAGTTTACAGTAAAATTAACAAAGATGGGGTCACTGTAACCTATTTATATCCTCCATACAACTGATTGTTCAGATATGCCGTTTTACTGTGAAACTGCTTTATTTGGACTGCTAACACAGATAAACTTCGTAAGCTATTCTATAAATATTAATACAAAGTCTACTGAGAAAATCGTCAAAATCTACGCTGTATAATCTTTATTTCTTATACCACTGATTGTTCAGATACCAGTTATTACGATAGGTCTCCTTTATGTAGGAGTCTAAACCCATTAAATTGTGTTACCGGTATACATACCGATAACACAGCAGTGAACATCACTTAGATTGGTCCTATATAAGGTATATCTTCCATACCTCTGATTGTTTAGATATGGTTTTTCATATATGTATCTCCTCTATTTATGTATTCTGTAAACATATAATTTTTTTTAAATGCAGTAATCTATTAAAGCAAAATTCCCAGATACTCATGGAAGGTATGAAGCCGTCGGCATAGTCGAAGACAGCGCTGCTCTTACTTGTTTATTATTATCTTACTATGGAAAAATTTTCTACGATTAATATCTACGTCAACATGAGAAAAAGCACGTTCAAAAGCATATTGAGAACCTTTTTTTTTGCCTTGAAAGGGTTAAAAAGCGTTTCATATATGACAAACTCTCCATTAAAGGGTTAAATGCTGCATTCCATTATCTCTACTAGATCTACGATTTTGAAAAAAAACTCGTGTTTTGCCTATAGTGCGTCGCCTGAGGGCATTCTTTCATATATGTATGTATGTACCATTTCTACCGTTATATATTTTTTGTCTACTCGGTTATTCCCTGGGGAATTCATGCTTTATTTAAATTTAAAAAATTAAATTACTACACCACTTTAATTAATTAGTGTGTAGTCCAGTTTTGTTTTGTAGAAGTTTCGTTAGTATACACTTCAGTTTTTACACATTGAATATATCTGCATATTTATATATTTACACGTATCTATTTACATTTATTTATGTACAAGTCTACAAAATCTTATTACTTATAAAGCGATTTTTAATCTTCGTTGCTTAACACACATTTTTTCAATTACTTCTTGTGTTGTAATCGGCAACTTCATTATGTACCGCTAACATCGTTAAACCATTCAGCCATTGTATAAAAAGAAGGGACAAATAAGATAGCATATTCAACAATGGAGTAGTCCACTTGCAAAGTGCGCTATGTAAATTTTTTTTAGATTTTTAGTTTTTGGTGAGTTTCATATTTTTCTATATTCTGAAAAAAATAGCATGAAATGTTAACTACTCTTGCAAAAGTCGCTATAATACTTATTTATACACTTTCAAATGTCTCCTCTTCGTATGAACTTAGAAAACTGCAAGAAAACGTGGTAGTTTCGGTGCCTAGTGGAAGAGGTCGCAAAACAGAAGCAAACCAATCTTCCTAGAGGAGAGAACGCGAAAAGCTAAAAAAAGCTAGCTATGTAAAAGTTACTGTTTCAAAACTTGCAATATTAAATTTTTAAATATAAAATTTGCAAATCTACCATACTGCAATTTTATTTTTTTAATGGTATTAGGCTCTTGTTTATCCAAATTTTCGGGTAATAAAAAAAGATACAGTTCGGATGTTACTTGTTGTCGTAGACGTTTCTTTTTTTAATTTATGGTTTACTTTTATAAAATCACATAACGCTGTTTGCAAGTATTCATTAAAAGATAATTTGTCATCCGTCTGAAATAAAAAAAAATTTAAATCAGAAGGATAAATTAGTATTGTGTTATTAATTCAAAAGTAAATAATTGTAGTTCAATGACGAAGGGGGGGCGGATCTATCCCCCCATATCCTTCGGCCCCCCCCTGGCTACGCCACTGATTGTGTGCAAGCAGCAAGTCGACTGTCCGACTCTGCATTTAATTTCAACTACTTTAAAATGAACTTGGTTTACACAACTTAAAAGTCAGTATGTTTCTTTTGAATACGCTTGCGTTCTGGACTTCACAGATGCTTTTTCATATTTCCACGACACAAATTGTGTTTTGTTTTAGCAAAAAGAGTATAAAAATTCGAAACATTTAGTCATTGCATTTGTTTTAAAGTAGTCTTTCAATTAGTTGATTTAAAAAAAAAGTCACTTGTTTCCGTCAGGGGACTCTGTGAAAATATTGCGTTTGGATTATCTGGGATCATATTATCCAGAGGGGAAGCTCGGCCAGACACTAACATATGTGTAAGTCAACGGATAAAGTTTTCCGTACGTTTGGATTGAATAAATAAATGAGCAAAATAAATGCAATGCCACCATAGAATCACGTTTTTATTATCAAATTACCTTGAAAAGGGCACCAAAGAACGAAACAAGCGCTAAACTAAAAAATGTTCACGTGTTAACTCCCTAAACGCATTTAATTTATTGCGAAAGGCACAAAGTTGGCAACCAGGGGTTGGCACCTCGTGCAACCGATTGCGTAGTAAAAGCCCAGAAAAATCGTAGTAAAAATTAAAAATAGTAGCAAAAGATACAAATGCGTTGTTATTTTTAATATATATACATATTTAATCTTCTAAAACAAAAAGCATAACAATGTCAACATGGCCAATTAATTTGCAATAACATTTGTACTTTTATATGTAGTTTTTATATTATGAATACCTCATAAGATATTTTATAAACTGTTGAAGGAATAAACATTTGTACTTGCAAGTACACGTATTAAATACATTTCTTTTGCTTTAAGCCAGTTCGTACTTTCCAGAAGTAAACTTGTATTGCTTTAAAAATTTTATTACGTCTAATGAAGGTACATAAATTTTATTCTCATCGTTCATGAGAGATCGAGAAAACATCAGACTTTCAACTGTTTCAAAATTTAATCTATTTCTAAACTTATTCTTTATTACATTCATTTCTGAAAACCGTCTTTAGGCAGCCGCGCTGCTATGGGGCAAAACTGCTAATGTTAACATATATGTAGCTAAATTATTGAACACACTATTCTCCATGACATCTCATTGGTCATTTAACTTATACCAGAACTGAATTACATCTGTTTGATTCAATTTAGTTATATCATAAATCAAAAAAGTACGAAACTCGTCGCTAAGTAAATTAACTGGGCAATCCTGGAAAGGAAATATTTCAGTAAGTTTTAGAATAGAAGACGATTCTTCTACTTGAATGCGTTTCGGATTAAGATATTGCAATAAATATATCTTGTTGTCTTTAAATGCAAATCTCGATTTTATCTGATCATAAAGTGTTATATAGTATTTCAAAATACCTTGCTTTATTACAAGAATATTTTGCTTTGACAATCTTCTTTCATGTTTCTCAAACTCGACTCCACAAAAAATTTCGGTCAACGGAATTTGTAGATCTGCATTTTTATAGTTTATCTCCGTACTTATTAGATTTTTTTTTTTAATTTTGAAGTACTTTTAAAAAATGTTTCTTAACTAATGGATAAAGTAGATGAATCATCGAAGTTTCAGACTGAAATATTTTATTCACTCGATTAATTTCATTTAAAATATAAGATAAAAAAGGTAAAAATGCTTTGTTTGTATCATTAAGCTTTTCTTCAATATTTTCGAAATAGTTTTCTTGTTTTTCTTCAAAGTATAAAAGAAGAAAATAATGTTTTAGCGGAGTCCATTGCTCTAATATTCTATCTACTGCAGCTTGAACCGAAAGTCAGCGAGTAGAGCATGTGTTTAAAATTTTATATTCGCTAAAACTATTTTGTTCATTGGAGTTTTGTGAAAAATAATTAAAAATTGACTTTAAAAGTACCTAAATTTCAAATGGAATGCATTTTTCAGCTGCCTTAGAGCAAAGACTTATTGAATGGCAAGTATAATAAGGAGATAATAAGTGAAAATTTACTTTTTTTGAGAATTTCGACAATTTGGTTTCGACGGAAAATTCCAATAAGGCGAACTAAACATTTTGCCTTTGCTGAGCCGCATTTTATCTCTACGCCAGGATCTGTTGTACTAATGGCTTGTAACAAATCTGGCAACGATTCCATCGTGGAAAAAGGCAAGTGTTCGAAACACAATACAAGACCATTGTTACCCCTTTGAGCAACTGCGTATCCTTCTCGACGATTGAATCTTTCTGCTTGTTTATGACATCCGGTAAAAAAGGCTGACGCTTGAGTTGTGCATCTTTGTTTTGGTGAAAATTTGACCGTTTGTGCCTATTTATGTTGCAGATGTTGTTGCTCAGGCGCTTCTTACATAATTTGCAGTAAGAGCACCCATTTAGATCTAGGAGCTATGGCCTGTTTACCTCCCATTCAATTTTGTACTTTTGGGAAGCCGATTAATGATAAAAGTTTGCTTAGATAAAGAAGGACAATTAAAAAAAAAATAGTGAAATTCTCAAAATACCATAACGTAAGAAAACGTGGTAATAAACTTAAGTTCTCCAACAAAATATCTATAAGTAGACACGTGGTCGAAATTATATTGAATTCATTGAAATTCTGAATAAACGGAAGGAGTTTAAAAATATACTTTCCTTTGAGAAAAATAGATAATGAACTTGTGAAAAACTTAGCGTGGATTCTCAAAATTATATGTAAAGATCGATGTCTTCAGATTAAAACTAAATCTTACATACCTACATGAAAATTACACAACGCACGCAAGTGAGAATACGAACTTATGATGGCCACTGCAAAATTCGAAGATATTGCTATACCAATTTTTGATGGTGCAAATTTCTCAAGCTGGAAAATACGACTTATGATGCTGTTGGAGTACAAGGAGTGCAAAGAACCGGCTACCAGAACAAGGACAGAAAACGATGAAGAATTAAAGTGGAAAAAGAAAGATCTAAAAGCGAAAACCATATTAATTAGCACAATCTCAGACAAACAACTAGAGTACATTTGCGACTGCGACTCATCTTTGGATATGATCAACAAATTGGACAAGATGTACAATACGCAATCAACGGCATTACAGATTTTACGTAGAAACAATATTGATGAAATTAAATTACAAAATTACGACACTGCTGAAGAATTCTTTTTAGAATTTGAAAAGTCTGTAAATGAATTCAAAGCGGCAGGCGGGAAGATGGAAGAACAAGAAAAAATGAGGTATTTGTTGAAAGCACTACCACCAAGCCATAGCTATATCGGAGATTTTTTGGATGTCATACCAGAAGAGCAGAGAACTGTGGAATACGTAAAATCAAAAATCATAGAAAAAAACTTGAACAGAAACCAAACAGAAAAGAAGAACAACGTAAGTACATTTTCGGCAACAACGAGAGGTGTTTGTTTTACATGCAAAAAGCCTGGACATATCAAGAGAGATTGTTGGTACACACAGGCAAACAAGAACAATCGAGGAGAGAATAGAGATAAAGAAAGAAGTCAAAGAAATTATCAGGCAAGCTACACCAAAGGCGGTGGATACAGCAATCGCGGCCGAGGAAGAGGTTTCCAGTCATCAACATCAAGAGGCGAGAATTTACGAAATCAAAGTACCAACAATTCAAGTTCTGCAAATGTGTGGGTTACCCAAGTGTACAATTCAGAGGTAAAAAGAGACAGGGAAAGTTCGGAAAACCCGAACGAAATAAACTGGTTAGTAGATAGTGGTTGTTCTGATCATATAATAATGAATTGCAAATTTTTTGATAAATATGTGAATTTAAAAGAACATGTTAATGTTGAACTACCCGACGGAAAAATTTTAAAGGCTACAAAAATTGGCAATGTAAAAACAACTTTTAAAACTTATAATGAAGAAAATGAAATTGATATAAAAAATGTTTACTATGTTAAAGACATTAATCAAAATTTGCTAAGTTTATCCAAAATAACACAAGCGAATTGTACTTTTGTCGCAAAGAATAATAACGCAAAATTTTATGATGAAAATGGAAAGCTACTAGCTGTTGCATATAAAGAAAACAACTTGTATAAAATTAATAGTTACTTTACAGAAAGGGAGAAGGGGATATACGTAAATTCAACCAAACTAACAGAAAAAGAGAAATGGCATAGAGCGTTAGGGCACGTAAACTTCCAATATTTGAATAAAATAGTAAAGAACAAATTATTGGACGGACTACCGGAAGAACTCGAAAATGTGGAAATGAAATGTGCTAATTGTATTGAAAGTAAAATGTCAAATGAACCTTTTAAGAATAATAAGTCAAAAGCAACAGAAACATTGGAATTGATACATACTGATTTAAATGGTCCACACAGCACAACTGGTTATTGTGGTGAAAAATACTTTTTAACGTTTATAGACGATTATAGCAAATGCGCAAGAATATATTGCATTAGAAGCAAAGCTGAAACTGCAGGTTGTTTGATTGACTATGTTAACTTAGTTGAAAATCAGTTTAATAAGCGAGTAAAGAAACTGCAATGTGACAACGGAAAAGAATATATGAATAAAGAAGTATTCGAATTTATTAAGTATAAAGGTATACAATTATTGCCATGTCCACCCTATGTACATGAACTAAACGGTGTAGCTGAAAGGTACAATAGGTCTGCTATGGATATAGGTAGGTGTTTTATGAAAGAAGCAAGAATAAATAGAAAGTATTGGCCTGAAGTAATGAATACGGTAGCATATTTGAAAAACAGAACTATAGCAAACACAGTAGAGAACAAAAGCCCTTACGAAATATTTTTTAAAAAGAAACCCAATGTTGAAAATTTAAAAATTTACGGAAGTAGAGTATTTGTAAGAATTCCTGAAGTGAAAAGAAAATCTAAATGGGACAATAAAGCAGAAATTGGTGTTTTAGTAGGATATACAAATAATGGTTACAGAGTTTTGGTAAACAATAAAGTAATTAATGCTAGGCATGTAAAAATTGTTGAAGTATATGATCGTCTCATCTGTTTAGATAAATTAGATACAGAAAAAGATGACAGCTACGAAAGTGAACCAGAAAGTGCATGGGACGAAAATAAAAATGATAACAAAAAATATGGCCAGACTAATGCTAGAGAAAATGATGACAATAATGAAGATGATTATGATAACATGAATGTTACTATAAACGAAAATGAAATTAAAGACGAATTAAATGAAAATTCGGATGACAGAAATCAAGAACCAAATACAGCTGAAAGAAAATCGAATAGAGAGAGAACACCGGTAGACCGGTTTGGAAGCCCAATAACACACTGTATATATGTAAATTACGTAAATGCAAACATACCAAACACATTCGAAGAAGCGATTAACTCTAGCGAATATAGGGAATGGCAAAATGCAATGAACTCAGAGATGAATAGTTTAAAGAAAAACAACACATGGGAACTTACGGAAAAACCAAAAGACAAACGAATTATTGATGTTAAATGGATTTATAAAAAGAAGGGTAATAATATTTTTAAAGCAAGATTAGTTGTGAGGGGATATCAACAAAAAGAACATATTGAAAATGTGTATTCACCCGTAGGTAAAATGCAAACTCTGAAAACGTTGTTGTCGTTCTGCTGTCGAAATAATTTATATGTGAGCAAATGGACGTAGAAACGGCCTTTTTAAATAGCTATGTAAAATCAGAAGTTTATGTAAATGAACCTAAGGGCTATGAAACGGGTGAAAACAAAGTTTACAGATTAAGAAAAGCTCTTTATGGTTTAAGGGAGAGTCCAAGAGCATGGTACGAATGCTTTCAAAAGTTTATTGAGAAATTGAAATTTGTGCGAAGCAATTATGATTATTGCCTGTATGTAAATAGATCAAGAGACAATCCTGTATACATATTAGTTTTTGTAGACGATCTGTTAATTTGCTGTAAAGATAAAAGAGAAATAGAAGAAGTAAAGTCAAGTTTAATGGCAAGATTTTCTATGAAAGACCTAGGTAAGATTCAGAGCTATATTGGCATTGAAATAAATTATAGTGAAGATAAAAAAATTATGACTCTAAGCCAAACAAATTACATTGATTCCTTAGCTGCAAAGTATAACTTAAAAAACGCAAAACTATGCGATACACCTATGGAAACAGGTCTTAAACTTACTCAAGCTAGCGAAATAGATGAAAATATAAAGTACCGAAATCTCATAGGAGAATTACTATATATAAGCACTGGCACAAGACCAGATATAGCGTACGCTACAAATTATTTGAGTCGCTACCAAAGTTGTTACAACGCTACTCACTTCAAATACGCTATGAGGGTCTTAAAATATCTATACTTAACTAAAAACTTAAAGTTAACATTTTATGACAATTTAGAATGTGAGGTATTAGATTGTATGGTAGATTCGGACTTTGCAGGAGACAATGTGGATAGGAAATCCACAACAGGTTTTGCAATAAGATTATATGGAAATTTAATATATTGGAAAACGCATAAACAAAACACTGTAACAAAATGTTCAACCTTTGCAGAGTACACTGCAATGTCCGAAGCAGTAACTGAAATATTATTTATAAGAAATTTATTAATTGAATCATTCAATGTAAAATTTGATAAAGCGGTAAGGATGTATGTAGATAATTCTGGCGCAATTGCAATTGCAAAATTTGGAAATTTTACAAAAAATTCAAAGCACATTGAAGTGCAATACCATTACATTAATGAAAACTATGAGAGAGGTATAATAGATATTGTTAAAATAAATTCCGAACTAAACTTAGCTGATATGTTAACCAAGAGCTTAGATAAAAGAAAGTTTTTGAGAAACAGGGAAGCTTTGAGATTAATTTGAATCCACCATCATTTCAATATAATATACGAATACATTACTTAATGAAATAATTTGATAAGGTTGTCAATTTAAAGAGGTGTGTTGGAAATATAAGTAAATATGACAACCCTGAACATATATTGTATTCCTATACTCAATTCTCGTATACATGTTCGTTAACGCATACTAGCATAGTACTAAGTCTGTGAATAAGTTAAGTTCTAAGTATTAATATTGAGAGCAGGTTTTCAGTTTAAGAAACTCACTCATGTAACTCGGACTTACTGTGAACCTTATTCAATAAAATAATAAAATGAATTAATGAATAAATCCAACAGGGAATATTTGGACAATGAGCCCTCATCAAATTCTTCCTGTTCTACCGGGACATTTTGATGAACTATATCTGCTTTATGGCTAGAGCAGTGTGAAATGAGGTTATTGTGTATAAAAAGTAATATAATTTAACATGTTTACCTTTCGATCAGATCTCCTGCATTTTGGCTAATTTACTCGAGCAATAAGCTGTCGGTTGCAAATACACAATTAAACAAGTAAGAGCAGCACTGTCTTCGGCTATACCGAAGGCTTCATACCTTTCATGAATATCTGAAAGCTTTACTTTAACAGATTACTGCATTTAAAAAAATTTATATGTATATTCACATCACACATAGATAGAGGAGTTACACACATAAAAAATCGTATCTAAACAATCAGATATAAAGAAGATATACCTTATGTAGCACCAATCAAAGTGATTTTCGCCGCTATGTGATTGGTATGTAAACCGGTAACACAATTTAATTGGTTTAGCTTCCTACATAAAGCAGATATATCGCAAAAACTGGCATAGGAACAATCAATGGTATACGAGATAAGGCTTATACAGCATAGATCTTGACAATTTTCTCAGTAGACTTTGTATTATTATTTATACAATAGCTTACGAAATTTATCGGTTTTAGCTGGCACCCTGAAATTGTGCATATGGAAACTGTGCATACGAAATAATGCATATGAAAAAAACCGAAATAATGCATACGAAAAAAACCGAAATAATGCATATATGCACAGTTTCGGTTGAAAACCGAAATAATGCATATGAAAAAAAACCGAAATAATGCATATATGCACAGTTTCGGTTGAAAACCGCAATAATGCATATTATAAAAACCGAAATTATGCATATACACTCTTTCGTTTGAAAACCGAAATAATGCATATATGCACAGTTTCGGTTGAAAACCGAAATAATGCATATGAAAAACCCGAAATAATGCATACATGCACACTTTCGTTTGAAAACCGAAATAACGCATATGAGAAAAACGAAGTAATGCATACATGCACAGTTTCGGTTCAAAACCGAAATAATGCATATGACAAAAACCGAAGTAATGCATACATGCACAGTTTCGACTCAAAACCGAAGTAATGCATATGACAAAAACCGAAATAGTGCATACATGAAAACGAACTTCTTTTTGAGTAGGCGGCCTTCGGCCGCGCTTAGGGATTATAACCCTTACTAAGTAGAATTCTCCTTTCTGTGTTGCCGGAAAAG
Source organism: Rhagoletis pomonella (assembly GCF_013731165.1). NCBI lineage: Eukaryota > Metazoa > Arthropoda > Insecta > Diptera > Tephritidae > Rhagoletis > Rhagoletis pomonella. Next base: position 40,486,770 of record NW_023458557.1, read on the forward strand.
GGGGCCGGAAGTATTTTTGCGCAGAACTTTTTCTGCGTAGGCGGCCGTCGGCCGCGCTTAAGGATTATAACCCTTACTAAGTAGAATTCTCCTTTCTGTGTTGCCGGAAAAGAAGGGCGGAAGTATTTTTGCGCAGAATTTCTCTCTGCGAAGGCGGCCTTCTGCCGCGCTTAGGGATTATAACCCTTACTAAGTAGAATTCTCCTTTCTGTGTTGCCGGAAAAGGGGGCCGGAAGTACTTTTGCGCAGAACTTCTTGCTGCGTAGGCGGCCTTCGGCCGCGCTTAGGGATTATAACCCTTACTAAGTAGAATTCTCCTTTCTGTGTTGCCGGAAAAGGGGACCGGAAGTATTTTTGCGTAGAACTTCTTTCTGCGTAGGCGGCCTTCGGCCGCACTTAGGTATTATAACCCTTACTAAGTAGAATTCTCCTTTCTGTGTTGCCGGAAAAGGGGGCCGGAAGTACTTTTGCGCAGAACTTCTTTCTGCGTAGGCGGCCTTCGGTCGCGCTTAGGGATTATAACCCTTCTAAGTAGAATTCTCCTTTCTGTGTTGCTGGAAAAGGGGACCAGAAGTATTTTTGCGCAGAACTTCTTTCTGCGTAGGCGGCCTTCGGCCGCGCTTAAGGATTAAAACCCTTACTAAGTAGAAGTAAATAATTCATATTAGAAAAAACGAAATTATCCATATGCACACTTTCGTTAGAAAACCTAAATAATGCATATAACAAAAACCGAAATAATACATGCATGCACAATTTCAGTTCAAAACCGAAATAATGCATATGGCAAAAACCGAAATAAAGCATACATGCACAGTTTCGGATGAAAACCGAAATAATGCATATATGAAAGACGAAGGTATGCATACATGCACAGTTTCGGTCGAAAACCGAAATAATGCATATAACAAAAACCGAAATAATGCATGCATGCACAGTTTCGGTTGAAAACCGAAATAATGCATATGAGAAAATACCGAAATTATGCATATGCATACTTTCGTTTTAAAAGCGAAATAATGCATATGAAAAAAAAACGAAGTAATGCATACATGCACAGTTTCGGTTTAAAACCGAAATAATGCATATGGTAAAAACCGAAATAAAGCATACATGCACAGTTTCGGTTGAAACCGAAATAATGTCTAAATGCACAGTTTCCATATGCGCAATTTCGGTGCCCCTTTTAGCTGTCCAAATAAAATAGTTTTACATTAAAACCCCGTATTTGAGCAATCAGTTATATGGAGGCAATATATACAGCGTGGCGACGAATACCTGTTACCCAGGTTTTTTTGAGAAATAAAAGGGTCCTTTAAAGATTTTGCGAAAAAAGTATTTTATTGATAATTTTCCACAGATTTTAATTTAGTTGCATTAATTAGTTCTTAAATTTTAATCCTTATTTACATTTGCCAGCAGTGTAAACTTTGAGAGAAAAGTTCATTTGGCACGCAAGTCTTTTCAGGTGTATTTTTTCTTAGGCTTTGTATAAAAAAAGTACAAAAATGAAAAAAACTGTATAAGGTTGGTCGAATGAATGACCGTCCTAGTCACCAGTTCCGAGTCTATTCGATTTTTGAGTATGAGGCCTTAAGTTGGACAGAAGGGGGAGTATAAGGGACTCAAAATGGAGAAAATTAGCCTATGGTTACAGAAGATATGGAATAAATTAACTGACGAAGACCTGCGTGCCAAATGAACTTTCCTGCTTTACACTGCTGGCAAATGTAAATAAGGATTAAAATTTAAAAACTAATTAATGCAACTAAAGTAAAACCTGTGGAAAAATAACAATAAAATACTTTTTTCGCAAAATCTATAAAGGACTCTTTTATTTATCAAAAATATCTGGGTAACAGTTATTCGTCGCCACGCTGTAAGTTACAGTGACTCGATCTTTGTTAATTTTCTGTTGATAATGGGTGGAAGTATTGCAAAATTTCATGTTCTTAGCTGCATAAATGGAGAAAATATAACGAAAAATCGCATATCTGAACAATCAGTTGCATGGGAGCTAAATATTATAGTGGTCCGATTCTTCCGGTTCCGACAAATGATTAATACATTAAATAAATACACCCACCTACCAAATTTCATCCGGATATCTCGAAAACTGAGAGACTAGATTGCATACAAACAGACGGACAGACAGACAGACAGACAGACAGACAGACGGACAGACGGACATGGCTAAATCGACTCAGCTCGACGTTCTGATCATTTAACCCTAGAACACACACCCAGAAAATACCACGTAAACACACACCCGGGATACGTTTGTACCCGGGACCTTATTTTGCGGTTTTTTTTAATGCTTATTCAACCGATTTCTATGATTTTTTTTTAAATGTATATTTTAATATATAGCAAGTATTTTGTCTTTTGTTTCATTCGAATATTCCTACTGGTTCCAGCGATATGGGCAAATAAAGTCAGGACATGCAACAGTGGATTTTTGTTTTTGTTGTTGTCCTGATAAATGCAAAACAAAATAATACTTGTAGAGTAACAACGAATACACATTTTGGTTTTTATTTCATTGAAATATTCTATCTGGTTCAAAAGATATGTGCAAAAAGGTCGCGCAAGGTATGGGTACGTAGGTAGCAAATACACTGGTATAACTGGTTTTTGTATTTTATATGCAGCTGCAAGGGTTGTTTTCACACGAGGTGTTGTTATAAATGCTGCCTGTTGATATTTTCATTATTGTTTTGGTGCTCAAAAGTGTAAGAAGTGAAAATATAAGTGAAAATAAATATAACTGAAACTATAAATAACTGGATACGAAATGACTTCAAGAAGAAACGAATATTTATCAAGTGCAGCATATAGAAGGTAAAAAATGTAAAATAAGCAACAATGTAAACATATACTAATTTTTTTTATTATGCAGGCTAACTGAGGAACAGCGAGAATCATATATACAATCTTTATTTGATGAAATTTGTGACGATGACGCTCCCTATGACTTTGACTCAGAAGATGAAGAAGAAATTCAAATCAATGACATTGAAATTGCTGATGACGATGCTGAAGTTTCGCAAAGTGCCGCAGAAGTATTACCTGATTATGCGGACTATGAGGATGATGAAGAAGACGATAAAGAAGAAGAAGTAGAAGAAAATAATGAATTACCTGCTAGTGCCGAAAAATTTGTTGCACGTGATGGTACTGAGTGGATGAAAGAACCAAATGTAAGTCGTCAGGTACTCAGACAAAATATTATAAGAGAACGTTCTGGACCAGCTAGATGCACTGAAATGTTGTCAATAGAGCAAACATTCAAATGTTTCATGAACGTTGAAATGGCTGATATAATTATGCGCCACACAAATAAGTTAGCAAAAGAAACTTATAATGCTTACAACAATGCGCATCCAAACACAACTCCTAAGTCATGGACGCCTGTGTCAATAACAGAGCTGTATGCATTTTTTGGCATACTTATTATGACTGGTGCGAACCATAGCAATGGAGAACATGTTCGAGATTTATGGAGCGTCAAAAACTATCCTTTATATCGCGCCACAATGGGAGTCAACCGTTTCTGTTCGATATTGCGGTTCCTAAGATTTGACGATAAAAACACTCGTGCAACACGCTTACTAACTGATAAAGCAGCACCGATCAGTGAGTTGTGGACGATGATGAACAATAATCTTGCTGCACATTACAAGCCCAGCTCATGCTTGACGATTGATGAACAATTATTTCCTTACCGTGGACGCACACGGTTTACGCAGTACATACCGTCAAAACCTGCTAAATATGGTATCAAGGTTTGGTGGATTTGCGATGCCACAAATGCATATCCACTGCATGGACAAATATATACTGGCCAAGCAGAAACTGGTAGGGAAACGAACCAAGGCGAACGAGTGGTGAAGGATTTGTCTGCCAAATACCAAGGAAGTGGCCGAAACATTACAATGGACAATTTGTTTACGACCTTGCCAGTTGCAGAACTGCTTCTCACCTGGAAACTCACGATCGTTGGAACTTTGCGCAAAAACAAATCATATATTCCTCAAGAAATGAAGTAGAACAAAAACAGGACAATTGGTTCAACGACATTTGGCTTCAAAAATAATGTGACAATGTGCTCTTATGTTCCCAAAAAAAATAAAGCAGTAATTTTGCTTTCGACCATGCATAATGATGCTGAAATAGCTGGCAGTGGGAAACCTGAAATAATTGAATATTATAATCGTACCAAAGGTGGTGTTGATCGAATGGACCAAATGTTTGCGGAATATCCAACACAAAGACAAACAAAACGATGGCCACTAGCGATGTTCTTCAACATGTTGGACATTACAGCTCTTGCAGCCTACATTGTCTACGATTTGAATAACCCTATGTTGCCTTGGAGAACAAACAACAAGCGTAAGCAGATCCTGCGCAGCTTGGCTGAAGCATTGTGTATGCCCATTATTGAAGCCAGAGCCATAAATCGTCAAGTGACGCGAAATTTTTCGACTAAAATTGCTATTGAAGCATATTTCAACCGACCGGTGGAATCAATGGTGTCAACAGCAGCATCAACATCTGCCGCAGCGCGCACGCCAAAACCTGTGTCCGGATCTTGCTATTTATGTTACGCACAAGAGGAAAAACGCCGTAGAAAAACCAGAAAGCTGTGCGACAAATGTAAGAAGCCAATGTGTCTTGAACATTCGGTCACATCAACAAATTGCTCTATTTGCCATGATTTTCCTTAGATATAAGATGCATTTTTATAATTTGTATAATAAAAGTCAATAACATAATGTGTGAAATGAATATTTTTAATTTTTCAAATAAAAAAATAATATAAAAAATGTTTTTTTTTTATTATTATGAGGATTTTTACTATTGGGGTACAAACGTATCCCGGGTGTGTGTTTACGGTATAGCGGTATAGAAGTATAGCGGTTCAAAAGTTACAACACTTCAAAGTTGAAAGTGGATACATTTGTACCCGGGTGTGTGTTCTAGGGTTAAGTATACATTTTAATGGGTCTATCTCTTCTTATTCTGGTACTTACAAACATCGGACCAAAGTTATAATACCATTTCATGCTCATGAAAGGTATAAAAATGTCAGCTGATGCGACTTACGTTGTCAGAGAGCGTTTGTTTATTTATTATGCATTTACGTTCTCTGACTTTCTGTATTCGAAAATATAGCCTACTCCTTTTATTTTACGAATTTCGCATACACTGCAGGAAATTCTGTTTCGCATGTTGTCTCTTGCCTAGATTTTTTTTATTTTTAATAAGAACAAATTTGAATATTTTGCCTACAACTCAAAATTTTTTTCTGCTGACATTGTAAAAGAGTTTTGCCTACAAGAAATAGAGTTAGATACCCTTTTTAGGGAATTATTAGACTTTCAAAAACTTTGCGTAGTTGAAAAAATTAATTTAAGCCATGAGGAAATATAGATGAAGTCCTTAAATAGTGGTACTTTTCCACACTTTTAACAAATATGTAATTTTGTTTTTTTTTTTCAATACAACTCTCAAACGAAGCAACTGAGAGGATCTTGAGTATAAAGCTTGCTTTCCGACGCAAAGAGAGAAACCGGCTTCTAATTAATTTTTTTTGAAAGTGAACTTCAAATTAAAATTAATTCTAAAATGAAATGTATAGAATACTTTGACTATTTAAACACTGAAAATGGAAATGATCTCATTTTTGTTATTCAAAAATGTCATAAATATTAAATAATTTATTGGCTTTTGTGTACAATAACATGATAAAAACATAACAAGGTAAAACCATTGAGAGGCAGTCTGACGTTTGCCAACAATATAATTTCATAATGCAAAACTCAAACTCACACACACATTCTCATTTTCAATCTCAAACAACAACAGTTGTGAACAATTTAATTTTTTTTATTTTCAATTTTATATGATTTTAAAATGTTGGCAAACGTCAGAAAAAAAATCATGGCCAACGAATTGAGAGAATGAACTTACCTTGTAATGTTTTTATCATGTACAATAATGTGTATAATGAATAACACTTATTTTTTATGAACTATATATCTTTATTTATTTAGGTACCAAAATATTGCCAAGAACAAGTATTCTGGCGTTTTAAAGTATTCTGTTACTTACATTCATAAATTTGCTTCGAATAAAAATGTACTGAAAAGTACTTATTTTTTCGGCATGAAAAGGTCTAACGTACAGATTTCACGCATAAAAAATCTGGCAACTCTATCGGCAGAGCACAATTCAAAACCATGGCGGACATCTCGTGGAAAAAAAAACAATTTACCTAACAGCGACACTTGTGCATATCGTTTTAAAAAGTATGTACATATCGATGGCTGAGTGGAAGATCGACCTATCTCGGCAGCCAGTTCGAAAACGCCCTATCTCAAAAAATTTTTCAACACTTTACATCACTGAAGACGCGACACATTGCAACCTAAGGTAGAACACATTTCTGGGCTTTAAAGGGCAAAATATATCCATATTGCTTTACATATAAAATCCAAAGTAAGTAAGAAGGTTATAGTACGACAGAGATTTGCAAGAAATGGAACCCAAGCTAAGGCTAAAACTCATAACAACAATATTAACAAGAAAACTTTCAATAGAAATTTAAGTACGGTAACGTCACGTGAGATACTTTGGCTGATAAGAAAAGCAGGACAGATTTTTACATTTTGGAATTTGGAAAATTAACCTTACATATTTCAAATATTACTACAGGTGGCCGTTGTGGTGTAGTGGTAAGCAGTGCGCGCTTCCACTCCGAAGCGCCTGGGTTCAAGCCCTGGTCAAAGCAACATAGCAAAAAGTTTTAGAAACAAGTAAGAGCAGCGCTGTCTTTGGCTATGCCGAAGGCTTCATACCTTTCATGAGTATCTGAAAATTTTACTTTAATAGATTACTGCATTTAAAAAAAATTATATATTTACAGAATACATAAATAGAGGAGATAAACATATGAAAAACCATATCTAAACAATCAGAGGTATGGAAGATATACCTTATATAGCACCAATCTAAGTGATTTTCACTGCTGTGTTATCGGTATGTATACTGGTAACACAATTTGATGGGTTTAGACTCCTACATAAAGGAGATATATCGTAATAACTGGTATCTGAACAATCAGTGGTATAAGAAATAAAGATTATACAGCTCAGATTTTGACGATTTTCTCAGTAGACTTTGTATTAATATTTATAGAATAGCTTACGATGTTTATCTGTGTTAGCAGTCCAAATAAAGCAGTTTTACAGTAAAACGGCATATCTGAACAATCAGTTGTATGGAGGCTAAAGGTTATAGCGACCCGATCTTCGCCAATTTCCCTAAAAGTATTCTTTTTATAATGAGTGACAACAGTGCCAAATTTCATGTTCCTAGCCACTTAAATGGAGGAGTTATAACGAAAAATCTTATATCTGAACAATCAGTTGTATGGGAGCTATATGTTATAGTGACCCGATCTTTGTAATTTTCACTCTAAGTTTTCTGTTGATAATGGGTGGAAGTATTGCAAAATTTCATGTTCCTAGCTGCATAAATGGAGAAGTTATAACGAAAAATCTCATATCTGAACAATCAGTTGTATGGGAGATATATGTTATAGTGGTCCAATTCTTCCGGTTCCGACAAATGATTAATAAATTATAAAAATACACCCACCTACCAAATTTCATCCGGATGTCTCGAAAACTGAGACAGCGGTCGCCCCTCTGCAGGCAATGTCAAACCTCCGAGTGTATTTCTGCCATGAAAAGCAGCTTCTCATAAAAATACAATCGCCGTTCGGAGTCGGCGTAAAACTGTAGGTCGCTTCACTTTGTGTGAAAACATCAAGGCGCTCGCCACAAGTCAGAGGAGAAGCTCGGCCAAACACTAACATATATATGTGTAAGCGCCAATCTGTTATTATTATTATTACTACAAAAAGTTTTATACAAATAGTTTTGCCCAATTCCCAGAGTTTTTAAGTTTTGACGTTTTCTATTTATTTTCTAAACCTTTGTCATAAAAATGTCATGCCACGCCAGATTGGAAATGCCCAATACAATATATCATTATTCACATTAACTTTGTAATGTACATTTACGATTCGATATGATACAAGAGTTCTGGTACCCGATTCCAAAATATATCGTTTGAAAACTATCGAGTAAAAATTATCGGTATCGAATGGCAAAAATGTCGATGTGGTATCGTATCGCATAGAAATTCGTGTCCCTAATAACAAGAATGATAGTATAGAAGATTTCGGAGGCGATGGGATTTCTCAAGTAAAAGTAAACAAAGCTGAATGGGAGGAGAAAAGAAACTTTCAAACAGTGAATTTTCTAAATTTTTCAATATAAAATTTTCGTCGGGAAACGTGGTTTTATTGTGTTAAAATGCAAAATATATGATTTATAAAAAGAACTAATAAAGAAATTGTAAAAGATCGGCGATTTTTTTTAAGTATTAGCACATTACAGTGCATCTAAAGTTTTTAAGGCGTTGTTTACTTTTCCTTGAGAATTGTCAAAACCGGCAAAACCCAAGTTAAAAGTTTTTCGTAGAGATTCTAATTAAAAAATTTTCAGTTTAGGCGAAACTTCTTTTTAATTTTTGTAAAAAGTTTGATCCAAAACTGGAGATCTACCACATTTTTTCTAAATCTATCACATTTTTTTCCAGAATCTACTACAGAGAATTTTTATTAAGTCCGATCACTGCTTATGGCATAAAGTAAAGCGACAAGTTGACACTTTAACATACATACTTATGCTGAAAAAGCTATTCAACAACGAAGTTTACGACTATATCCAGCAAGAGAGATATAAAGCAGAGTTACAACAATTAAAAGACAAGGTGTCGGTGCTAAGATCAAGAATACTACAAAAGAAGTCAAACCAACGGCGGGTGACAAAAACATAAAGAAATGGAAAATTAGAATTTTAAAACTTACCACTACATTATATTTTTATAAGTAACTAATATTTTCAATGGCTCTTCTTAACTCTTCAGCAATGTTTGCAGCGTGTTTATATTTTTTTATCACCATTAAAAATATTGTCTTTTACTCACTATAATGCCTACTGTGTACTCTTCAACAACATTAAATTTTCTTTATAACCCAGAATACTATTCTATAGCTTATATATAATCCTTACTAAATACACTTATATACAATGTATCCTAACACGTCCAAGGAACGAGTTTTTGTAAAAATACCAGTGTGTTTTTTACTAGGTTAACAGCCCTATTCTCGTGCAATGACAAAACTCGTCGATATAACTATTGTCATGTTTATAATCAATTGTCATGTTATGGTATGCAGAGAGCAAATTGAAAGCTCCAACAGTGACAATTGCAATTATTTTTGTGATGATCTATTGAGTACGTGGCAACGCTAAAACCTATGTTATGGCTTAATCGATTTCTCTATTCATTCTAAGCATTTATGTATACATTTGTCAATATCTATCTCGATTCGTTTTGGCTGTTACAAACAACCGTTATGTGAACAAAATTAATATACCCTTGTGCACAAGTGCGCTCGGGTATAATGAAATGAATTTTCCTATTATAAAATTATTCACATTTCCGGCGTTTCGTAATCCATTGCGGTGTGTTTTGTTTGAAAAAAATCCAGTATGTTGCAGTGGCACTTAAAAAAGAACAAACTAAATGTAGACAAAGAACAGCTGTTTCACTACAGAGAAACTTTCGCCGCAATTGGCAAATAAAACGAGTTTTTCGCTTGTCATTACGGACTGTGACACGATAATGACAATTGACGACTGTGACAACACGCGAATAGTCAATAGTGTAAATGTCAAATTTTGATGAAGCTTTCGCGTTGTAGAGAATTACTAGCAAACAGCTCTTCTAAATTAAAGTGCTATCTGATATAACTTTATTTTTGCCTATTGAAAACGATGTGTTGACAGACGTTGAAGACGATAGCGAAATTTTAAATGAAAAATTATATTCCGAGTCAAGCTCGTCATTACCTTCAATCATAGACAATTTAAAGATATCTCGACTCCGATGCAGGTAGGAGCTATTATACCAGATATTGGAGATCTTGATAACTCGCTACCACCCTCAAAAGAAGTTGAAGTAAAATTAGGAGGTTCGTCAATCCAAGCAGCGATTAGTACGCAAGGCGTAAAAGATATTTCTTATTTAAACACCGAATTCAATACACAAATAAACGTAGACATAGCCACAGTCGAGCAAAAGAAATCCTTCATAATCATGTGTGCTGGTATCATCCGCGAAAATTACAGTGGCGACCCACTAGCCCTTGAAACTTTTATAGACAAAGTAAATCTAATTGAAGACCTGACTGATGGTAACCTATTGCCCGCTTTTATATCTTTTCTGAAATCAAAACTCGAGGGAAAAGCGTGAGAAGTTTTACCAGGTACTATTAACACAGTCGATGAAATTAAATCAGCACTAAGAAGACGAATAAACCCAAAATCCTAGCTGGGAGAATTTCTGCCCTTCAAGCTAGAAATAACAATTACGCATCAATTGCGGAAATAAAACGAGTGTTTTGCAGTCTGCTTAAGATGCCGTTAATATGGGGGAGTGGGTACGCATCTTTTACTGTCCGCTCATTTACCTTTCGCGCATCTAAGCAAAGCCGATTCTTTGTATCCTTCACCACGAGCGAAACAGGAGAATTCCAGCCGCTATTACTCTCCTCTATCACGCTCATCTCCAACATCCTGTCTAGTTCTGCATATACGAGTTTCTGGATTGCGGGCGAGATAGGGTAATGCCTTTGCTTCACCGGGAGATTGTCATTGGTGACCTCTATTATGTGTTCCTCTTTATCCGTCTTGCCTAACCCTAGTACCGCAAAGGAGGGATATTGGGCCTTGACCCGTTCTAAGGCCACAGTCTGGTCATGGGTCAAGTCATGCTGTACCGCGTCGAATGTTAGGTCACCCTCAGCGGGTATTAGCTCTTCAATAACAGCATTGTTCACACTCGTAGTCACACCCTTGGTCACAACACTCATACCAAATGCCTGCCAGAAGTCGACGCCAAGGTAAACTTCCTGCTGTAGTCCTGGTACTATTAAAAATTCAAGGTCCCTATTCGCTTCATCCCAGAGAACGGGCAGTGTAACAACTCCTACTACCGCTGTCTCCCCTCCATTCGCCGTACGAATATTTTGGCCTTTAATCGGCATTATGAGGTGTTCCTGTCCTTCGAGGAGTTTTTCCGCGTTCTTTCCCAAACAGCTGGCACCTGCTCCTGAGTCTAAGAGTGCTACAACATCCTGCCCGCCTATCTTTGTTTTCGCGAAGAAGCGGTTATCCCCCTTTAATGTCACTATCGTCGATATAATTTTCCTACAAATCCTTTTAAGATTTTTCTTTCTCTCTCTCATTTTCCTAATTTTCTCATAATTCCTATTATTTTTCCTCATGGTCACTTCTTCGCAAAATATGCGTCTACGCGCTTCTTCGTATTCTAATTTCCTTGTGTGTAGACTCTTGGTTGTCCTATGCTCTACTGATCTTAACCTATCCTTAACTGCCCCACTACCTACTTCTCTCTTTAAAACGCTCAATGGGCTAATCACTGGGTTGTCTCCGGGAGGTTCTTCTGCTGGCAAGAGTTCCCGGCGATCTCCGCCAGCTTCGGGTTTCCCGGGTTTGGTTTGTATACACAAAAGGACGAATCATCACCACACGCAAAACAGACCATATTGTGGAACTTAGACTTACATTTACCTTCCTTCTGGGCGTCAAGTGGGTTTTTTACATAGTGGTCAACAGGTAAGCCACACGAAAAACACAACATAAGGTGAAAAGGGGACGGACAAAAGGAATGGATCGTGGGCTTTTGGACGTTTGGATTTACGGACGAGGACACTTTGTTGGGGACTGACACTGCCTGTTGGGGTTTACCATACTGAGTCCTACCCATTGCTTCTACACTCTTATTCTCTACCTTTTGTTCTATCTTCTCATCTATCATAGTATGTTCTACAAATTCTAATTCATTCACTGCTTTTGGCCTGTTTCTATTTTCTTTGATTACTTTCTCAGCGCGCTTACACTCTGCTTTCAGCTCCGCGAGAGTAGTCATTCGGGACGCAAAAGTTAAATTCGCCAAATATGGCTTGAGATTCCCTCTAATAATTCCCACTAGTTCGTGTTCCGGGATCTTTTTCTTGAGACGGAAGGTTAAATTGTGTACATCACTATAAAACTCCTCGAAGGTTTCCTGCGGAGTCTGCTTCCTCTCCATAATCTCTCGGATCACCTCATAATCCGACTCAGCAGTCCTGAAGTGGCCCAGCAACTCGGCTTTAAGCTCAACGTACCCGAAGTCCGGATCTTCGGCATGGTCTTCGAGCACTTGCCAGTACCACTTCAGGGCGCTCCCGGTGACCAAGCAGTGGAAATCAGTAAACAGCTGGTAGTAGGAGATGTCATATTGAGCTCGCATTTTCTCTACCCGAAATATAAAACTTTCCACTGTTATACCCTTCGATGTACCGTCAAACTTAATATGCCATTTTTCTAGGTCTACCTTTTTCCAAGCCCTTGATTCATTGCTTGACCGCGAGTTGCCATCATGAATGGACCCTTTTCCTGCACTCAGTTGGCCCGCTGTAGGGTTTTGCCTTGTTGCTTCGGGTGTCGATGCCATGGTTGGCGCATTCCCAGGGGCTCGCACCGACGTCTCCACTTCTGCCACCCTATTGTTGAGGTTAGCAACATTGCCTCTCATGTGGCGGACCTCGTTCATACATTCCGCCATCATGTCGTTTTGTTGCGCCATCATCGCCATCATACGGCTCAGCTGCTCGACATTGACGGATGCAGAACTCGCCCCACCACTTTGAGACTTTGAGCCTCCTGGTCTTTGATCGCCTTGTGGCATGTTTGACCCCGAATTCTCCTCTTCAGACATCTGGCAAAGTTCCTCAATTTTCCTTGAGAAAGTGAGACTATTATCCGTAGAATTAAAATCTATTTCACTGGTCACTCTTATTGCTGGTTGGCGCGACTCCTGGCTAGCAGTCCCAAAAATTCGCGCTGCACACCTACTTAAATAGTCGGTGGGAAGAAAGTCCACCGGATGTGGAATGCCAGTATCAATTTGAGTGAATAAAGAACCAACCACTTGATTCTCAAGGGCTCTCGCTACGCTTCTAGTAACCCTGCGGTTCGAACCAAACAGACCTAGTCCTCCTGCAATCACTCTCTCTTCGCCCTCTTGTTCTTCCATCAACTCACGATCGGAGTCAAATTAAGATCTTACTTCCGCCCTTCAGGAATTCAAGTCTAATTCAAAACCACAATTCAAAATTTAAAACTCCAAATCCAAAAACTCAAATTTCAAAATCGAAGCAACTAGATAAAAATCCAAGAAGAAATGATATCGACACAAAAATTCAAGAAAGTAACTCAAGGTAAATCCAAATAAATTTTAAACTGAAAAAAAAAACTAAAACAAATCTAACCTTAAAAACCAAAATATGTTTATGAAAATCCAATCGCGGATTCGCTTGAAATGAAAATTAATACAATTAGGAAAAATTTAACTCACGAATTCAAAGAAAAAAGTTTAACCATAAAAGGAAAAAATTATTGTGAAGGGTGCAAAAAAAATTTAAAACTTAAAATTCAGGTTTAAGCTTAGAAATTTTAAGGTAAAATCAAAACAAAATATAAAAAATCTGTACTCACTTCAAGTATTTAAATTAAATAATATTCGAACAAACTACTTAATCCGAGCAGAAACCCTTAAAGTACTTAAATGAAGCTGAAATCCAAATTCAAAGTTTAAGCATGAAAATAAAAATAAAAGAATCCTTAATTTAATTTAAAAAAATCCAAGACGGAAAAAAATTCAGAGATTACCGTATGTACATATGTAATAGTAAAAAACAATAAGAATCATATATTATTATGATGGTGGGAATAATATGCATGCAATACTAAAATAAGCATTACAATGGAGAATAACAAAAAAATATGAAGAAAGAAATGAGAGGAAAAAAAAATAAATAAAAAATAAAAAAAAATAAAACGCCGATATTTGTTTCAGTTTAAATAACCGGATTAATGTTTACTTCTTCTCGTTTACTTTTATCTTATTTTATAAGTAAGTATTTAAACACAAGTATCGGTAATATTTGTTGTTGCTATGTAATAATGAATGCTTTGGTGTGTGGGTGGTGTTACACTCAGCAAGGTCATTGTGAGAGCGTTAAGTCCGTGTGTACTTTTCCTGTATTGAAGTCACCTAACCCCTACCTACTCTTCAATCTAGTGTGGCATGTCAACCGCCAGTGCCGTAGCTCCAACGGTGGATGCCACACTTACCCCCATTACCCCCTGTGAAGACTCGCTATGAACCTCACTAGCACGCGGTGCTGGATCGCATACTAGGTAGCTCATAGCTTGTCTCCACTAAATTAAATAACAGAACTAATGTGACACCACAACTTCGAATCCCACTTCATCAGTGTGTTGAACAACAACGAAGGCACTTCGAAGTTGTGATGTTCACTCCCCCCAGGTTAGTCACTCAAGCACTAGTCACTTCCTGTGGCCGAAAGTGACGATGCCTTCGTGACCCTAACTCTTCCGATAGAAGGTCAGAAATAGAAAAAAAAGAAGCTAAGAAGAAGGAAGCGGGAAAAGTAATAGAAGAAGAAAAAGAGTTAAGAGTATAATTGAAAACCATGGGAAAATACAAAAAAACTATTGGGCTATTACCGTTGGGCGCCATTGTTATGCGGGATGACTGTTGGTTAAGGCGAGGCGGTTTCCAGGCATGGTTGCGGGCCCAGGCTAGCTCGCCGTACGGGGGGGTTGTTTCCGCGCACCTTACCTACTCTTTGCAGTGAAAAAAAAAGAACTCGAGATGACATAAACAGAAAAAAACGTGATAACTAAAGAAGAAGGCCTGTCCAGTCAGGTGGAGTCGTCCCACCCCCTCTGCGTGCCTCGCATACGCAGCCATGGGCGTCGCGTCGACTCCTATTAACGTTGCAACGCCCCCTAGTCCTGACCTTGTATGTCTGTCCACTAATTCATCAGTCCTGTACCTGTCCTGTCAATCTGTCAGTGCCCTCACGTCCCCTCTTAGGCCTGAGTGTAACACCCACACCAAACTCTATAGGTTTACCATTCCATTTTTAGGACTCTTTAACCTCTCAACTGGATAGCAATAAAATTACAGGTAAATTCATTGACCTTGTTTTTATTTTATAGTTATGATTTATTTCTAAATATTCACAAGAAAATCTTTAATCCTATGTATACCTACTCCATTACATCTAAGGAAATTCAAGAATTCAAAAGCAATTGATTTCGCTTATCAAAATTCATATGGCAAAACTCTCAACAAAGTTAGGCTAATTACAAAAATTCTCAAAAAAATTAAAAAATATTGATATATGTGCAGAAATGTATAAAAAAAATACAAGTTCGCTATGCTAATAAAGCGGGATGGAATTAATAAACAATAAAAACAAATATTTAACTAAATTAAAAATGACTTCAAACGCGGGATAAATACTTCAGAACTTAGTAAATTGCAATTTCTCTTCTATTTTCTTGATTTAATATGCTTATGTGAATGCCCCTATTTCAATATTTCTAGTGCTTTAATGAACATACGCATATGTACTTCCGTATGTATATGCAAAAGAAGAATAGCCGCGAATATTTAGCACTATGGAACGCAGTAACCAAAACAAAAAAAAACAAGTAAGAAAGTCTAAGTTCGGGCGGAGCCGAACATTAAATACCCGGCGCATGTATTAAATATATGTTTTTTCACCCTTCCGAAACCTTCCGCTAGATAGTAAGCCGAGGTGTATCAATTTTGAGTAAATTAGCGTCCTTCAATTTCGAAATATTGAAGTTTCAAGCATTTCTTAAATTTACCGTTATATGAGAATCGGCCGTTATTTTAGTCCGATTTCAATAATTTTCAACGTTTTGCTTACACGTGGCAAGTACAATAACCATACCGAGTTTGGTACAAATTGGTAGAACGGTTACCGATATACTTATATGTGATCATAAGTGGGCGGTGCCACGCCCATTTTCCAAAACTTTACCATAAACGTATTTCTTGGTAAAGAATTGTTGCAAGCATCAATTTTGAATAAATTAGCTTCAATATTTAATGATTTATCGAAGATTTTGTATTTCTCTAAATTACCGTTATATGGGATGTGGGCGTGGTTATTGTCCGATTTTAAAAAGTTTCGGCGGCTTTTTATGCTGTACCAAGGCCAACAACTGTGCCAAGTTTGGAAGAAATTGGTGCAGCGGTTACTGAGATATACATATGTAACCATAAGTGGGCGTGGCTACGCCCATTTTCCAAAAATTTATAATATTCTTATTTTTCGTCTAAAACTTATTATAAATATCAATTTTGAGTGAATAATCTCCAGTAGTTACTAAAATATCGCAGTTTTCGTATTTCTGAAAATTACCGTTATATGGGAAGTAGGCGTGGTTATTGAGCGATTTTAAAAATTTTCAGCCATTTGGTATGTTATGTAAAGGCCAACAACTGTGCCAAGGTTGGAAGAAATTGGTGCAGCGGTTACCGAGATATACATATGTAACCATAAGTGGGCGTGGCTACGCCCATTTTCCAAAAATTTATAATATTCTTATTTTTCGTCTAAAAATTATTGTAAATATCAATTTTGAGTGCATTATCTTCAGTAGTTACTAAAATATCGCAGTTTTCGTATTTCTGGAAATTACCGTTATATGGGAAGTGGGCGTGGTTAAAGTCCGATTTCGCCCATTTTCAATACCAACCTACCTTGGATTAAGGGAAACCTACATACCAAATTTCGTTGAGATATCTCAATTTTTGCTCGAGTTATCGTGTACACGGACAGACGGACAGACGGACAGACGGACAGACGGACAGACGGACGGACAGACAGACATGGCTTAATCGATTTCTTTTTTCATCCTGATCATTTATGTATACATTTGTCTATATCTATCTCGATTCGTTTTGGCTGTTACAAACAACCGTTATGTGAACAAAATTAATATACCCTTGTGCACAAGTGCGCTCGGGTATAAATATATATTATATACGTATGTATATATATGTATATATGTACATAAGTAGGTGCGTATTAAATTATCTTCTCACTCACCTTTAGCATTCCCACGATGCTGGTACCAACATGTAGAGAGGACGCTGAAAAGGGCTGGAAATCGACATACATGCACATACATAGATATATAGGTATTAGCGGCCAGCTGAGGTCTGACGACCTGCGCTACTTGTTGCTTTGGTCACTCGCTCGTGTTTGCGGGCAGCGAGCGAGTCACACGTGCAGTACGCTTTCCGACAATTAATTTCTAAGATTTGCGTAAATATAAATTAAAAAGCAGAAATATTCACTCGGATTGCAAAAAAAATAAGAAATATAACTATCCGACTATACGTATATAAAAAAAAAACCCAAACTATATTGCTAGTACGAAAGTTAAATCAAGTGCGAAGTGATATTGCGAATGGTGTGATAAGGTAAAATAAGGCAACAAACGAAATAAGCAAAATCGGCATTAAAAGAAAAAAACTAAGCACACAGTCGCAAGTTGTCATTAAGAATTAAAGTTACAAATCCAAATTAATCAAAGTGCAAATTACTGAAAAAAAAAAAATGGTTTCAAAAAAAATCCCTTACAAAAAAAAACGTGCGAAAAACAGCAACAACCAAAAGCAATGGTGACGTAGTCGGTTCTGCTGCGCTGCTGGTCGCGGCGGCGCGGTTGCTATCGGCTTTCGTTGGGCGATCTCGCCGTTGCTGACCGCGCGACGATGTATGTACATATATACGTGGCTGGTGCTGGCGAATGTTCGCTCACTGCAATTCAGCCCACTCTCCCCAGTTCTGCTTACTTGTTCCAGGTGAGTTCTAGTCTGCTCTTCACTTTTTCAGCTTCCCTCACTCTATGTACCTCCAGCTTCCAAGTGTTCGAATTTTGTGCAGCGGCCGTTGACCCGCTCCCACCTCTATGTAATCCGGCCAGCTGATCGTTTTATTGTTGTTTTTGCCCTTTTGTTTCCTGTATTTTGTCGCTTGCGGATGTGATGCCGAAATATCTCCTTACGTATGTGTATGTATGTAGGTATGGGTATTTATATCCGTACTTCCTTGTAAAGACTTGTTGTTTTCCCAGCAAATGTTGCATGTACATATGGATGTGTGTAGTACTTCGCTAAATTCTTCGACGTTATCGTCGTAGCTATCGGTGCCTTTTGCTAGCGCTGTGGCAAGTAGTGCTCGTGGATGTGCTATGTGTCGGGGGCACTTACAGCAGGTTGTCGTGGCGTGTATTTGAGTACTTTTTCTACTGAAGTCCTTTTGTACGTCCGTACCGGCGACCTGGAAGATATTAAAAAAGTCTTACGTACATTTGTCATTGCATAATTTTTCTTAGGGACTTTTCTTAGCATTAATCTCCATCTGCACTGGCCTTGCTATGCATACACATGTACATATGTATATACTTTTGTATACGCAGTTCTGTGCGTACATACATTAGGACTTATATGCACATGCGTATGTACCTGCCTACGCAAATTCACACTAAGTTCCCTATATTTAAAATAATTTCAATGTGGCTATCATCAAAACTTACCTCAAATTCCAAATACTTTTAGTCTAACAATTCAATAATAGCCCGTTTAATTGACGGTACCCAAAAATCACGGAACCTAAAAACCGCTAGTTGCACTTGCGCGAACCGTTTTATATTTTCTTACAAAACTTTAACACAGCACCTTTTTTTTTATTTTTATTTTTTTTCACACTTCAAAACTCGCGTCCACTTGAACTTTCTCGGCAGCGTAACTTTCTTCTGACTCACTTCAGCCTCTTGCAGTGCCGTTTTATTGCACTTCGGCTGGCCGCAGTGGTCACTCATTTCTCATGTTCTTACTCAACTTGAAGTTGTCCTACCACACACACATACACATAACACACACAACACACACAAACACGCACACGCAAACGCCCGCTTAGAACTGCTTTATCGAACTGCCGGGCTAGCGAAGTTTCACCCCTTTAGTGTTGTATGGTGTGTAAAAGAATCATCGAAATTATAGCTAGCTGCTTTCACATCCGGTGGATACGCTCACATACTAACACAGCCACACTAGGTGCAAGGCTTCGTTACATTAGTTAATATAGATATCAAATTAAAGAGGTTTAAGAAAAAAGACTTTTGGAAATATTTTTGAGGAGCGTTGCCACCTATTTGCAAATTTTAACTCAGTTAAATTGATAAAACAAATTAAATATTGCGATGTGGGCAGCAAACTAAAGAGCTTTTAAAAGACCTACAGTAGAAAATATGTTTGAGGAGGGTTGCCACCTGTTTGAAAATTTTACTCAATTAAATTCGGAAAATAAATGAAATGTTATAATATCGGTACCAAACTAAAGGCATTTGAGTAATCTTGATCTAGGAATCTGTATCTATCTATCTATATAACGGGTGATTTTTTAAGAGCTTGATAACTTTTTTTTTAAAAAAAACGCATAAAATCTCATCGGTTCTTTATTTGAAACGTTAGATTGGTCCATGACATTTACTTTTTGAAGATAATTTCATTTAAATGTTGACCGCGGCTGCGTCTTAGGTGGTCCATTCGGAAAGTCCAATTTTGGGCAACTTTTTCGAGCATTTCGGCCGGAATAGCCCGAATTTCTTCGGAAATGTTGTCTTCCAAAGCTGGAATAGTTGCTGGCTTATTTCTGTAGACTTTAGACTTGACGTAGCCCCACAAAAAATAGTCTAAAGGCGTCAAATCGCATGATCTTGGTGGCCAACTTACCGGTCCATTTCTTGAGATGAATTGTTCTCCGAAGTTTTCCCTCAAAATGGCCATAGAATCGCGAGCTGTGTGGCATGTAGCGCCATCTTGTTGAAACCACATGTCAACCAAGTTCAGTTCTTCCATTTTTGGCAACAAAAAGTTTGTTAGCATCGAACGATAGCGATCGCCATTCACCGTAACGTTGCGTCCAACAGCATCTTTGAAAAAATACGGTCCAATGATTCCACCAGCGTACAAACCACACCAAACAGTGCATTTTTCGGGATGCATGGGCAGTTCTTGAACGGCTTCTGGTTGCTCTTCACTCCAAATGCGGCAATTTTGCTTATTTACGAAGCCATTCAACCAGAAATGAGCCTCATCGCTGAACAAAATTTGTCGATAAAAAAGCGGATTTTCTGCCAACTTTTCTAGGGCCCATTCACTGAAAATTCGACGTTGTGGCAGATCGTTCGGCTTCAGTTCTTGCACGAGCTGTATTTTATACGGTTTTACACCAAGATCTTTGCGTAAAATCTTCCATGTGGTCGAATAACACAAACCCAATTGCTGCGAACGGCGACGAATCGACATTTCACGGTCTTCAGCAACACTCTCAGAAACAGACGCAATATTCTCTTCTGTACGCACTGTACGCATTCGTGTGGTTGGTTTAATGTCCAATAAAGTAAACTGAGTGCGAAACTTGGTCACAATCGCATTAATTGTTTGCTCACTTGGTCGATTATGTAGACCATAAATCGGACGTAAAGCGCGAAACACATTTCGAACCGAACACTGATTTTGGTAATAAAATTCAATGATTTGCAAGCGTTGCTCGTTAGTAAGTCTATTCATGATGAAATTTCAAAGCATACTGAGCATCTTTCTCTTTGACACCATGTTTGAAATCCCACGTGATCTGTCAAATACTAATGCATGAAAATCCTAACCTCAAAAAAATCACCCGTTATATAAAAATGTTGTGTTCGTATGTCACGGTCGTCAAAACTCGAGAACGGCTGAACCGATCTAAATATATTGTTTTTGTATTGTTCAGTATAATACCAGGATCAATGATAAAATAAATGAATGATTACAGTATGGGTATCAAATTAAAGATAACTGTTGGAAATATGTCGAAAACTTTAACTCAGTCAAATAGATAAGATAAATGAAATATTACAATATGGGTATCAAATTAAAGAAGTTTAAGAAAGATAACTCTTGGAAATATTTTTGAGAAGGGTTGCCACCTATTTTAAAATTTAACTAAATTACATTGATGAAATAAATTAAATATTACAATATGGAGTTTAAGAGGTTTAAGAAAGACAACTGTTGAAATACTTTTGAGGAGGGTTGCCACCTATTTTAAAATTTTAACTCAGTTAAATTGATAAAGTAAATGAAATATTGCTATGTGGATATGAAACTAAAGAGTTTTAAGAAAGCTTACAGTCGAAAATATTTGAAAGGAGGGTTGCCACCTGTTGAAAAGTTTAGCGCAATTGATAAACTAAATGACATATTACAATATAGATATTAAATTTTAATTGGTTTAAGAAATATTTTTGAGTAGAATTGCCACCTCATTGAAAATTTTAACTCAGTGAAATTGATAAAATAAATGAAATACCTCAATTTGGGTATCAAACCTTAGATTTTAAAGAAGACTTACAGCCAAAAATATGTTTGAGCAGGGTTGCCACCTGTTTGAAAATGTAACTCAATTTAATTGATATCGGTATCAAATTAAAGAGGTGTAAGAAAGAAGAATTTTGGAAATACTTTTGAGGAGGGTTACCACCTATTCGAAAACTTTGACTCAGTTAAATTGATTAAACAAATGAAATATTGCAATTTTGGGTCGAAAATATGTTTGAGGAGGGTGGCCACCTTATTGAAAATTTAACTCAATTAAATTGGTAAAATAAAAGAAATGTTACAATATCGGTTCAAAACTAAAGGAATTTGAGAAATATTTTCAGTAGGAGTATGCCCTATCTAAAAGTAAAGACTGCAAATATTGGAACTAAATGAAATATTACATAATTGGTTCTAAACGCAAATTGTTAGGGAAAGCTTCACTAGATAACTTTTTTTTTAATGTTTCCACTTATCCAGAAGCTGAACAATTTAAACGAAGAAAGAATTTACAAAATCGTATCAAACCAAGTGATCATATTATCAACGAAGGGTTGCTATACAAATTTCGCAATGGAAAAAAATATATAAAAAACTACTGATACAAGTGAAAAAATAATAAAAACCGTAACGAAAAGATGAAAGTATCCCATGAAAGCTGTTTAAAAAGTCCTCAATGGAAACTTAAAATTGTAGTCACCATTCCCTAACACTATAAAACTATTAACTTTTAATCACAAATAATTTCATTTGGCGCCATATATTGCGAGTAGAAAAATGTGCCTGCTTGAGCTTTGAGTTTTTCCAACTTTAAATTATCAAGAATCTACCTTAGTTTAATACACATCTACATAAAAATATCCACTTTTTCCAGAATTTTTTGTTTGCTAAATTAGATGAGCTGCTTCGCATTTTTATGATCGCATGATGCAAATATTAAGATAATAAGAGCTGCAGAACTGAACCACTCACGAACAATTTTTTACAAGGGCGTGTAAATTCTGGCGTATGCCGTTGACATCGACATTATCGGTAATAAAAACCTCGAACTCTATCCTGCCTTTTCCAAGTTGGATAACGAAGCAAAGTGATTGGGTCTGGTGATCGATCAACGAGGACAATACGAAGTATCTCCTGTCATCAAACAAAGAGTCAGAGCATTCGCGCCTTGGCACCCACGTCACTTTTGCCAGTTGTAATTCCGAGAAATTAGACAATTTTGTTTAGTTAGGAACCAGCATAACAACCATAATAATGTCGGCATCGAAATCCAACGCAGAACTACTCTAGCGAGCAAGTGCTACTTTGGACTGAGTAGGCAATTCGGGAGTAAAGTTCTCTCTCGTCGTACAAAGATCACACCCTATAAGTCACTCATCTTGCCTGTGCTGGTATATAACGCGGACATCATCTGACGGGGCGACTCTTGGAGTATTCGAGAGAACAATCTTACGGAAGATTTACAGGCCCCTACGCGTTGGCGACGGTGTGTAACGCAGACGATGGAACGATGAGTTTTATGAGATTTACAGCAGCTCCGCTGGCTTGACCATGTCGTTCGAATGGGAACCGACGTTCCAGGTCTAAAAGTATTCGACTCGCAATCCGCTGGTGGTAGCAGAGGAAGAGGGAGGCGCCCACTGAAATGGAGGGACCAAGTGGATATGGACTTGACTTCACGTGGCATTTCCGATTGGCGTAAGTTGGCACAGGGAGAAACGACTGGCGTGCTTTGTCGAACTCGGCCGAAATCGCTTATGCGGTTACAGCGCCAAATAAGCAGATGCAAATGATAAATGACGCAGTTGTGGGAACATCTTCTTGGATGTGCAAAAGAACTAGGAAAACATTCCTTATAAGATTGTGGCAACGGTTAGATGAAAAAATTACGTAGCCGAAGCTCTCGGTTCGTCTGGAATATCTGCGACATAATTGCCAGGTAGAAGCACTTCTCATTTAGCTTATACAAATCATCGAAACTCCCACGTGCAATATTTCAACAACATCCGGTACGGGAGAATTACTTATTACAAAAATGTAAACTCATTGTTTGGGATGAGTGCACTATGGCACATAAAAATCGCTTGAGGAGAACAGATCGAAAGAATGTTTCCGGATATTCAAGTTAATTATAGAAATCACGATTAGCTCAGTGAAGGAGGTATTCTTTGCGCGAAGAATAAGGATGTCTATCAACTCAATAATGTTTTTCAATCCAACATTCAAAGTGTTGAAATAACAAAAATGTACGTCGATAAACACCGTTGTGGCAGCAAATGAAGCAGTTAATTATCAAACGGAATTTTTGAACTCGATTGATCTTCCAGAGGTTACCCCTTATACTGAAATTGAAAAAAGGTGTGGCAATTATCATGTTGCGGAATATTAATGAGCCAAAACTCTGCATCGGCAGGCGACTCGCAGTTAAGAAATTGATGAAGAACGTAGTGGAAGCAAAGATTTTATCGTGGCCTTTCAAAGGTGAAGACGTCTTCATCCCTCGAATTCGCTGCAACCGAGGACCGACTGTGGGACCTGCAGGCTTATAGAACGCAGTCCTCACCACTCGGCTACCGCGGATTAAGTAGTTGGCATTTGCTTCCTCGGGGAGCGTATAACACAAAGAAAATGCAAAACTAGCATGGACATCCACCTTGTCGTCGGTAATGTAGTCACCGTATTAATTCAAATAAGTTCTTATTCAATTTTAATTGGATTCCTATCTGAATTTGTATGGTGACTGCATTACCGATGAAAAGGTATATGTCCATGACAGTTTTGCACTTTCTCTGTATTCTACGCTCTCTGAGTTTTGGTCATCGAATATTCCCTTGATCCGAGTTAAGTTTGGGAATCAAGCCTAGGACTTAATCCGTATCAACTGCAGTTAATTATCGAGATAATTACGAATTAACGAGTTGATCCCGAGCAACGCTGCCACCTGTCTACGCTTTTAGATAACTACTTTTGGCGGTAGATAAATTCTTACAATAACCATATTGAATTTGACTGACCGGACTCTTCGCATTTTTTCATAATTCTACACCTTTAGAAAAAATTGAACGTACGATAATTTCGCGCAAAGGGGTTGATATAAGGAACGCATACTATTTTTACTTACACGCAATTCCTGGCCGCAACGTCCTTATGTATTACACCGTGATTGTGCAGGTGTTCCATAGCCATTGCGAGTTGCGACGACATGAGAACGGTCTGGATGGTGGTGACATTCCGCGCATATGCCGGCTCTTGCAAGAACAACTTAAGGTTTCGTGTATTATTTTCCGCCGGGTAGAGCACAAATGGTGTGGTGAAATCTTCAATACTGACTCCCAATATGGAGAGTACGTTAGGGTGGGCCGCGTCGTACAGCATCATACCTTCTTGTAGCAGCAGTGAAACTTGTATTTGACTAGCATGTTGGGCGACCGTTTTGACCATCACCTCTTGGCAGTCGTTGTAAGTGCCTTTATAAATGCGACCGTATGTGCCCTCCTGAACCAGACTCGACAGACGGACGCGGCACTTTTGGACTGTAAGTTCGTTGAGGCGTCGATTGAACTCCTCGGGGTCATGCTCGTACTCTCTAAATGGTCGCGTGAGAGTCGCATAAGTTGGCGCAATCACTGATGGACACACGTAGATGGAGTTATGTGCGGTTGATGATATGGTCGGCAAACGTTGAAAACTGGATGTCTTTATGAGATGTACACCATGGCTTTGGCGCTTCGTAGGGCCCTTGGCGCAATAGGCGATAATGAGAAGTGTGGTCACCAGCAACAGGGCTAAGATCCCACCCACAATAAGTGTTGTGACTCCACTAGACGGTGGTGCCAGAGTCTCTTTCAGCATTGGATCGAAGTCATGCAGCACAGTGCCTATTCCACTCAACCGCCCACCATCCAACAAATTTTCATCTATTGTATGCTGCCCGTCGCTACTGCTCACATGCCCACTCACACTATCCTCGCCCACCTTAACGATTTCCGTTTCATGTGCGGCACTACCGACGGTAGCGTCTTTGCGAATACCTTCACCCGGTTGGTTAATGTGCATATTGATGCTGCTGGCGCTACCACCTTTACTGCTACTGTTGCCACTGCCATGGCGGCCCTCATCCTGTGGCCCGGCAAGGCAAATTTTTTTCCTTCTGAACATCAGATCAGTGACATTGTTCGTCTTTCTGTCCAGTATTATTTCGATGGCAATGGTGACCTCAACTTCAGCGTCGCGCGTACCAGAACACTTTAGGCTGACAGCGAATGTCTGTGGCTCCAGCGGAATTTCACCGATTCGCGAAATATTCAACATTGGACGCGGCAGCACGAACGGCTCTGATGTAATAATGTTGACACTGTATGGGAGCGGATGGTGGGCTAGACCTTGCCACGTGAACGAGATCTCGTTGACGTTCGCCGGCACGGGGACGGCAAAGTTGATCGCATAATCGTTGACTTGGCCATCGCGCACATAGTACAGCTCAGCTGAGACACCTACAAGAGAGAAGATAACGTCCGTCATTAAAATGTCCCGACAAATTCCAGTGAAGTTCAAAGTAGAGAGCATAAAATAAAAGGCTGAAAGAGAAAACAAAAATTGTGAATGGAGTACGCGACTTAACACGCGGGTTTATGGTCGCTGCAATCTAAAGGAAGGAAACCCTGCAGCAAATTTGGCAAAGCGCTAGTTCCGCCCTACAAATTTCAGAACTGTCTTTGAACTACTACAAAAGGTATGCAGAGCTGGACGGTTGGAACTCATGTGGTACTAGTTGCGCTGTCATCCCTGGTCATGTGAAAGCTGACAATACTATATTTTTTCGATTTTCCTAGACCAGTGCCCGCCAAAAAGAGAAAAGTCTAAAAATGAGAATGTATTAGTTATGAAACAAAAAATGAGAAAGTGTTGGTGGTAATGCACGGAAAAAAATTTCTGTGTTGTATTACTTATTATAAAAACTTTGGTATGTTTTTTTGCCGTTTTTTTCGTTGTGCGTTATTTTTTAGATCTAAACAACATAGAAACATATAATCAAAGTTAACGGCCCTAAGAAAGGAAAAAGTTGGTAAAATTTTGTATGTATTGTACAAAAGTATTATTTTTTTATAATTTAAGTATGGATTTCTGAGCAAAAAAGATAACGTGCTTCGAGCACTCAGAATATCAAAAGAAAATTTCGTTGATTTCAAGTAGAAATAAAATAAAAATATATATATCTAATATATATTTATTTTAAAATTAGGTAAAACTTGACATTTAAGAACAATTTAAAATAACGATTAAACCAAAAGATAAATAACAAAACATATTGTATGTTTTAATTGAGGACTAGTCTGGTATTAAAAAAAAATACATAATTCACAAAGTTCTTTTAATATGAAGAAAAGCACGACTTGGGACCATATAGGTACATACCTATTTCTAGGGGTGTATGTTCGAAAAATTGTGTTTAAAATTTTTGAATGAATATTCATTCATTCTGCTCAGTGTACCTACTTTATTCAACAATAATGCGTCATCAACTTACTTCGCCTGTTGTTTGCATGCAACTAAATAAAATTTGTTGCTCTTCTACTCTTTCGGTTGACGTTCGGATTGTGTACGTGTAAGAAGCCGATTGTGTACATGTGAAAAGCCGAATATAGTTCGTTTCCCAGGAAAGTATTTGGCGGGCACTGTCCTAGACCCTAAAACTAATAGTAAACTGTTTTCGTTTATTTAAAATGTACTTCTATAGTTTATGGGGCAAAGGCTAAAATATTTCCCAAAAACTCGTTATTGGTAACATTATTGGCATATTTGTACATATACTAGCAGACCCGCTGTCGGCCGCGGTGGTGTAGTGGTAAGCAGTGCGCGTTTTCACTCATCAGCACCTGGGTTTAAACCCTGGTCAAAGCAACATCGCAAAAAATATAGAAAAAGGTTTTTTTCTTAACAGCGGTCGTCCGTCGGCAGCCAATGGCAAGCCTCCGAGTGTATTTCTGCCATGAAAAACTGCTTCTCAAAAAAATACAATCGCCGTTCGGAGTCGGCGTAAAACTGTAGGTCCCTCCGCTTTGTGTGACAACATCAAGGCGCACACCACAAATCGGAGGAGAAGCTCGGCCAAACACTAACATATGTGTAAGCGCCAATCTATTATTATTATTATTACTAGCAGACCCGGCGAACTTCGTGTCGCCCAAAATTAGATTTTTCATTTAACCATTTTGAGCCAACATTTTCTCCAACAGTCCACGTTTACGATGACTATTGGCACATTCATCGGCTAAGATTATGGTTTGGTGGTCGTTTACCGCCTTAAATAACCTAACGAAAGTGTTATGTTCATGAAGAAGTTCCCTGGCGGCACAATGATCCGGATCTATAGTGAATCTGCCCTAGAAACTTTATCTTATAGTTGGTGGCAATTTCAAAATAGATGCGTATCCTTGTTCAACAGAAATACAATATACATACATAGACTGAGATGAGATATGTACCTTAAAAGCCAATTTCACGAAAGCAATTTAAGTGAACAATTATTTTTTTTTTTCTGTAAAGGTTCTATATTAAATTCAATTAATAAAATAAATTTTCATTAAATTGCTTTTATGAAACTGGCTTATAAGGTATTTCGACAGGTGTTGATTTGAGATGTGTCCGAGTGAAGCTTTAACGCATAATAATATTGGCAAATCACATCCATTGGGCCAATCGTAACACAAGAGAGTTCGATATACTCAATGGTGTAACAGGTCGATTTAGTCTGACATTCACGACACCTTTTCTCACTTGTCGCTTTTTTAGTACTTAATAACTCGACCTCAGCATCACCTCACAGCTCTTTTTTTTGCAATTGGACTGCCTTTACCGTTTCCAATACATGTTTTGAACATTCGTCAAATCGGATCATAAAAAAAGATTTTTAGTAATAACTCAACTCCAGCCCCAACTGCCGGGTAAAATTGTGAAACTAAATTATCCAGAGACCCACTCAAACACACACACACAACTTTGTTGAAATCCCTCCAGCCATTTAGGATTTCACTCACAAACATACCTAGAGAAGAATTATATACACATTCAAAGATAAGGAAAAGTCAGTACGTTTGTACAGTGAAACCCGCTTAAGTACACCCCCGCTTTAGTACCTAAGCGGGCTTAAGTAACCAATATTTTTGTGCACCGTGAATTTTTTAATATAATCTGAAGAAAATCCCTCTCTTAAGTACCTCCATGCTTATTTGCCCAACCCGCCTAAGTACCTAAATTTTACGTACCCCATTTACCATTTTACTTATAATTTTCCCCTTTTAAGTGCTCTTTTAAGATTCCTCAAAATATTTACATATTCTGAAATTCAGTGGCAACGCTACACAACTTCGGCAAAAAAATTAACGGTAATTTTTAGCCAGTTGAAACTTGCACATTATTACACTAAAATTGAATGGGCAATAAAAATGAGGAAAAGTTTGAAATTTTGATGATTTTTTAGTATTCTACAAATTCTTAAACTTAGGTTTATATGGTATTTATTAAGGAATGAACTGTATTTTAATTGAAAAATCTGAAAAATTAATAAATAAACATAGCTGGCAAACAAAATTTTTCTGAATTTGGTCCAAAATGATATGTCCGACACTGTTTGTATGTAAGTATAATTATGTATATATAAAATGACTTTTTAAAGAATATAATTCTTATAACAATTACATACCGTTGCTTTATTTATTTTTTTAATACATTTTTTTTATTTGTTTATCCATTTAAATAATGCTACGAACTTGGTTTTAAACCACGTATACTTCATTAAATATTCATGTTTCCATCAATGATTTACATATTTATGCAAGTTAACAAGAAGATGTAACTACATCAATAATTATGTTCGCTTAGGTACCCGCATCGAGGTACTAAAGCGGGTTCTTTTAAGTACCCAACCCGCCTAAGTACCTCAAAAAGCTGACATTTTGCGTGAGGTACTTAAGCGGGTTTTACTGTACTTTGCCCTGCCCTCTTTTCAAAGAGCCCATTTTTCTCCATGGGTATGGGATTGATTTCATATATCTCCATACCAAGTTCCAGTACTCTCCCGTGAACATTTCCAGAGATATACAGTATGAAAAATTCGGTTTGTATATGAGGTGCCACGCCCCTTTTCCACTCATTCCAATTTTTCCCCATGAGTATGTGATTGATTTTATATATTTCCGTACCAAGTTCAAAAATTTCTCCAATTTTTCTCAAGAGTATGCGATTGATTTCATATACTTAGTATCTCCATACCAAGTTCCAGTACTCTAGCATGAACACTTCCAGAGATACTTATTATGAAAAATTCGGTTTATGTGGGACGCTCCCTTTTCAATTAGTCTGAATTTTTCTTCAGGAGTATGCGAATTATATCATATATCTCCCTACTCAGTTCCAGTGCTGTACCATGAACACTTCCAGAGAAATGCAGTATGAAAAATTCGTATTGTATGGGAGGGCCCACGCGCTTTCACAATAGCTCAAATTTTTCTCAAGAGTATGCGATTGATTTCATTTACATAGTACCTCCATACCAAGTTTCAGTAATCTATCATGACCATTTCCAGAGGTATAATAATAATAGATTGGCGCTTACACACATATGTTAGTGTTTGGCCGAGCTTCTCCTCCGACTTGTGGCGTGCGCCTTGATGTTGTTACACTTTGCGGAGGGACCTACAGTTTTACGCCGACTCCGAACGGCGATTGTATTTTTATGAGAAGCTGTTTTTCATGACAGAAATACACTCGGAGGTTTGCCATTGCCTGCCGAGGGACGACCGCTGTTAAGGAAAAGCCTTTTTTCTATATTTTTTTGCGATGTTGCTTTGACCAGGCTTTGAACCCAGGCGTTGCGGAGTGGAAGCGCGCACTGCTTTCACTACACCACATCGCCCAGAGATATACAGTGTGAAAAATTCGGTTGTATGTGAGGTGTCACGCCCCTTTTCCAATAACTCCAATTTTTCTCCAAGAATATGTGATTGATTTCATATTGTAATGTTTGGTTATAATTTTCTAATGGTTTGAGTATTATACTAAGCCCTCCGGCTGCTTTTCTCAAGCGTATAACCCCTCTGTTTCAGACACGTCAATTTGGAATTGAGTGAAAGAATGTTTATTTCTCGGCTCATCGCCGATATATATACTACAACATGCTTACAATCTATTACAATAGTTTAGTTATAAAATATCTTATTTACTATGAGTAACCAATCACATTGCTTGGTTACTCCCTAAGCTATTTCCCCTCATTTACATTCATTCTTTAGTTACTTTGGTTACACATGTAGTATGCGATGACCCATATCGCTCGTCACCCGATCTTGTGTTTGTAATAGCAAGCGTTAAGTGTGTCTCATGTGGCACCCCACGTTAAGCCACAGTGCAAGCCATTACGAGTGTTCTGCATGTGTCATCAATCCACACTCGACCGTCACAACAAATACGCCGACTCAGCAATATGAGCCACAAGTGTTTGATGTAGGTCAGGCACACTGCATCCTACCCCTCAAGAAAAATCTAACCCCCCTATTGCAAGTGTCGACTGGCAGTAGAATAGAAATTTGTCGATTGAGTCGATCATCTTTTATTATGCTATTGTGTAACTTGATCGATAAAATTTTTTACTATTGTGAATGGTTGACCAAATTGTAAAGAGCTGTTTATTTGTTTACATTTTTTTCTCTAGTGTTTCATTTGCATTATTTTTAAAACAGTTGCTTTTATTATAAAATTAAAAAAAATGGATACTGTTAAGATATGGTTTAGTGATGAGGAAAATGATGTGGAAGGCAATAAATTAGTAGAGTTGGCTAAAGCAAGGAGGAAATTGCAGGATTCGTCGAATCCCTTGGAGTTGGAAGATGAAGTGTATGTACATACCAGGGTTGTTGCGAATATTCGCATTCGCATTCGTAACTGCGGAGCTTCCGCATTAATTTTAACATTCGCACTCGCTTTCGCATTCGCAATAATCAATGCGGAGCTTTTTCGAATGCGAATGTTGTGCAAGTGCACCGATAAAACGTATATATGGCAAACAAAATGACAAATTGTACCCAATATTTTTGCCTGTGGTTGTTGGAGTATTTGTGTAACACAACTGGGCACATGTCATATTTATCAACTTTGACAAAAATGTCGTTAAACATATTATTTCTTAAGCTATATAACCGCGTTATCAATGGGCAGTCATACAAGTTCCAACTTCTACTTGACCTTTGACGTACGTCAAAGGGAATATAGTCTTCTTCTTATTAGAATTTGGCGCTGTAACCGCCTTAACGATTTTGGCCGAGTTCAGCAAAGCACGCCAGTCGTTTCTCTTCTGTGCCAACTGACGCCAATTGGAAACGCCAAGTGAAGCCAAGTTCATCTCCACCTGATCTTTCCATCGCAGTGGGGGCCTCCCTCTTCGTCTGCTACCACCAGCGGGTTCCGAGTTGAATACTTTCAGAGCTGGAGCGTCGGTGTCCATTCGCACGACATGGCCAAGCCAGCGGAGCGGCTGTATTTTAATTCTCCACATTATGTCCATGCCGTTGTAAAGCTCATATAGCTCATCGTTCCATCGTCTGCGGTACTCGCCGTCGCCAAAGCGTAAATACCCGTAAATCTTCCGCAAAATGTTTCTCTCGAACACTCCAAGAGCAGCCTCATCGGATGTTGTGATTGTCTAGGCTTCTGCGCCATATACCAGCACGGCCATGATGAGTGACTTATAGAGCGTGGTTTTCGTACGTCGAGAGAGGACTTTACTCCTGAATGGGAACATAGTCTTTTTAACAATTTTTTTTTCTGTGCTTTAAATACCTGCATTGGTTTCTTTTTTTATTATGATTTTTTTGGATCCATCTGAAAAAACCTACTAGACACAAAAGAAGAAAGTGCGCACTGTTCATAGGGATATACATTACATTGAATCCTTGGCTAAAAACTTCTTTGGTAGAACTGTCCCTTCTTTGATATTTAAAGTCAAAAAGTAAGCTCCCTCAATAGGGTTTTCTAGCAGATATGATCAACGTCTGGCTATTAAGAGAATCGAACCAATAAACACCAAAAAATATTTCTCCAACCATGGAGAAATTAATAGTTCTCAAGTTGATATCCAACATTCTCCAACTCATCTCTAACCGACGCGCAGATACGTAAAAAGTGATAAACAAACGAATTTTTAATATCAAGTGAAAAACGGAAGCTATATAAAGGGGAAAATTACCAACAAAAAGGATGTAAATAATCTTCAAAATATCCTCAAATAATCTTGAAATAAAATAAAAGGCGAAGTGAATCAAGTGGCAAAATTACTGTCGGACTGTATACTGTGAAGTTTATTATTGTAATACGATATTGATTAACTACATAATACAAAAGGAGTAATAAAATTAAAAATTAATATTTAAATTCTTCTCTGTATGTCGTTTCAATCAAAAAGGTATAAGGTATTTTACTATTTAAATTTCAGTATTTCAATGATATTTTTGATACCAATTGGAGAATTACATTGGACTTCAAGTTGAGAACTAGCATTTTCTCAACTTGAGAAACAGTCCTTTTTTCATACAAAGCAAAATGCCCTTTTTGTTGAGAACGCTATGATCCTCCACTTGAG
Organism: Rhagoletis pomonella; assembly: GCF_013731165.1. Taxonomy (NCBI): domain Eukaryota; kingdom Metazoa; phylum Arthropoda; class Insecta; order Diptera; family Tephritidae; genus Rhagoletis; species Rhagoletis pomonella. Next base: position 40,519,885 of record NW_023458557.1, read on the forward strand.
GTACTGTTGAGAAACAACGTTGGAGATTTGAGAAATATCTTAGTTCTCAACTTAACCTCAAGTTGAGCTCAAACCTAAATGTTTGGTTGGGATGCTCAAATAATTAAAAAACTACAGTTCTGACCTTTAATAAGATAAGAATTACGTAACTAGCTGAGATTCGAATGCTTATAAAAACAGGGTGCTTTTAAAAAAAAATAACAATATTCTGATCCGATTCGGCTGGTAGCCACGTTTTTAAAAACAGAATTTTGTTAAAAATTTCCATTCCTGGAAAATAATCACCCCCATCATCATGAGTTTCATTTTCCCCGAACCGGTTCACTTTTCACTTTTGGTTTCCATGGTTTTACTATGGGCGGATGACAAATTTTCGGATGAATTTTTTTCCAGGCGAAACTCAGGATAAGGCAGAATAATTTATTTTCCATATCCACCTATTTAGCTTTAGAAAGTATTAGAAATGAATTACAACAACTAAAATCGAAAAACAGTGATGAAGTTACAGATTCCCAACGTTCTGAAACGGCCAATGAGAATGAAGAATTCTTTTTAAAAATCTTTAGAACAACCTGATATATGTATCTGGTTTGGCTTGTAAGCGCTGTTTAAACAACGATCTCGCCATTATGCTAGATTCGAATTGTTTCTTAAAAATTCTTGACATCCGAATTCGCGGATGTTAGCTGTAAGAAATTCGCATCCGCATACGCATCCGCGGATGTCTAAAATTCCACATTCGCAACATCCCTAGTACATACATATGTGAATTTTATGATAGCAGTTGCGTTCCAGATGCTTCACGATTTGCAGGAAAAGCTATTTTCGCCATTAATAAACCTTATGGAAGGTGGCCCCGTAGAACAGCTTCCTGTAAAAACCCGCAAATCGTGAAGCATCTGGAACGCAATTAGTTTAAGCAATTCAGTAAGGTTCAGTTCTTTGTACAATGATTTTGGGTATTTGTGTCCAAACGCGTGGCCCGATTTAAGAACTTTAACATAAGCGTGTAGTTAAACAATTAAACTTTAACTTAAAATAAAGATTTCAAATTTCCGAGTATTAGAATATTAATAAATTATGCAGTATTTCGTAAATTTTGATGTTGGTTCTGCGCAAAAACACTGCGAATGGCGATGCAATAGTTGAACTTTTAGTTTGAGTTCCTCAGTTCTATGTCTGTTTTTATTTGCAATCTCTTCCTTAAGAAGCATTCGTTTTTTTTTAATTATAGTTTCTCTTTCTCTATAGCCAGATTTTCTTTTTGAAGGTTGTATGTCTTCCTTACAGAACTTTCTATGTACTTCAGGCTCTTTTTTATATTATTTGCACTTTCTTCCATTGCCTCAAAATGCTTCGCTTGGTTGTTTACTTGCTTTTCTAGTAATGCAATTCTCTTATCATTTGCAGTAGAATTGGCAACTTTTCTTCTTCTTGAAGTACGATGCACTTCAAAAATTTCGGTCTCCTGGGTTTCACGCATTTCACAATCTTCCCCAGATATTGTTATGTAATCACTACCACAAGTTACCTGCTCCTCTGGGATTTCCTCCGATTGAACAACTGCATTGTGTCCGATTTCTTGAACTGGTGGGTCCGAAAAAATATCGTACCTTAAAAAACTGCCACCCCTTCCTAATTGGGCCCCACCAGTTGCACGAAATCCTGCCCTGTTTTCCGAAATTTTCCTTTTCGTCTTGCTCTTAATCTGTCCAAACCTACATCAAATTATACCCGATTATTTTATTAATTAAAGCTTAATATGTATTTATTTCATCTTTAACCACTTTTCCCATGAACGTAGTGGTGGTCTCAAGCTGTTCAGCTCTACTGCTATGGCTTCCCATCTGGGCTTTCCCCGAGTCTTGCCGTAAATTCCTTTCGCCAAGTCCTGCTTGTCCTGCATCAGCTAGACCAGCCGCCCAAGTTGGTTCTTTTTGCATCCACCTTTGATCTGCAATTCACACACATATGTATAGTAAATTTTTGTACCGCTTTCGATGAAAATATCTTACTTTTTATCCATTATTTGTTTATTTATATCACGAAAATTTTCACTCAAACGCTATCGACTCAAAAATAGCAGTATAAGGATAAGCGATTAAAAACTATTCACATTCGCTAATTGCGCGACTAATCGACACTCACAATAGGATCGATAATCGATAATCCGTTAGTAGTCGTTTATCTACTTCTAGTCGACACTCGCAATAGGGGTGTAAATTAGTTGTAATTTCTTAAAATTCAAAGTAATTTATACGAGTAGATAGGGGTTTTTTTTCTTAACAACATTTTAACTGCTGTGTCTACATTTCACTAAATTATTATTATGTAATTCTACTTTTTTTCATCTAACGGTAATGTACTTTTTGACCCTTTTTGATCTATCTTGAATGGACCTTTAAATGGTTTTTCCAACTTTCTCTTGTTTCCTACTTTTAAATATACAAAGTCTCCTACTTGGCAATTTGCCTTTTTTACATTGCTCTGCTTATTTCTATTCACAATTTGTGTGCGCGTAGTTCAGTTTCAGTTTCAATTCTGTTACATAATCATCAATATTGTACAATGTCTCTCTATTCTTCATTTCTCACATGGTAATGCACTTAATTTGCCATAGACTAACTCAAAGCGAGTACATGTCGTAGTTGTGTGTGGAGTTGAATTATAACTATAGACGTAATATGGAATCATTTCATCCCAATTATCTACTCCATGCATGGCCATCAAATAGTCGTTGAGAACTCTGTGGTTCCTTCTATAGTTCCTAAGGTCTCATGATGAAAAGGTGTTGAGGCTGTTTTCTCTATTTTAAGCAACTTACATATATTCTTTAAGAGTTCGTTTGTAAATTCCGTGCCTTTGTCTGTCTTCATTTTCCTAAAACAGCCGTATTTTAATATAAATTTGTCTACTATTGCTTTCGCTACAGTCGCTGCTTCTTTGTTTTCTAAAGGAATTGCCTCAACAAATTTGGTTAACTCACACTGAAGGGTTAGTATGTACCTATAGTTATTAGATGGCCTCAGCGGTCCTACTGTGTCTACTGTGATTACCTCAAAAGATATGCTGGGAGTTTCCTTTATGTGAAACCTTTCTTTTGTGACATTGGCACAAATTTTACAGTTATTAACAAATTCGTTAACCATTTTGCTCATGTTCTTCCACACATACATGCTTACAATCTATTACAATAGTTTAGTTATAAAATATCTTATTTACTATGAGTAACCAATCACGAGGTGATCAATCTCCTTACCTGAAATCAAGGTACCTACAAGGTCACGCACTTCTACCTTGTCTGTATCTTCTTTGCCCTTTTTTTTCTTTCATCTTTCTAGTTAATACATTAACACTACATCACACACATCTAGCTCTATCCTGGAGAGAGCATCTGCATTTGTGTTCATCTTTCCTTATTTAAAGATTATCTCAAAATCATAATCCATTAAGTCTATTCGAATTCTAGTTAATTTTGACGATGGGTTCTTATGAGTAAATAAACTAACTAACGGCCTGTGGTCGGTGTAGACTATAAATTTTCTGCCAAACAGATATGGTATGAAAGAGTTGATGCCCCAATGAATTTCGAGTAGTTCTTTTTCAATCACTGGCTTATTAAGTTCATGTTTGTTTCATGATTTACTTGAAAAGGCTATTGGTCTATATTTTCCTATCTCCCCTTGCGACAAGACCGCACCTTGCGCATAATTGGAAGCATCAGTCGTTAGGATAAACGGCTTGGTAAAATCAGGGTAGCTTAGTACTGGTGGTGAAATTAGCTTCTTTTCAAAGTGGTAAAAGTGGTACTAGTTATTCAATAGTCTGGCTATGTCAGCAAAGTCTTGGATGGATCTCCTATAGTAATTACAAAAAGCTACAAATCTCCTCACCTCGTCAGCATTCTTTGGTATTAGATAATTCTTTATGACTTCGACTTACGCCGTCTGCTGTTATTAAATGGCCAAGGTAGACTACTTCTAGTTTTAGAAAATTGCATTTCTCAGGATTGAGTTTCAGATTGTATTTTTGCAGTCTCCTCAGTACTTCAATCAAGCTCTCATTATGATCTCTCAGATTAGAACTTAACACTATGTTATCATCTACATAAAGAAACGCCTTGTCTTGTAGACCACTTTGTGCTAAAGATAGCATTCTTTGAAAACTATTTGAAGATATTTTTAGTCCAAACGGCAACCTTTTGAATTGGAAATGCCCTTTGTCTGTGGAGAATGCCGTTAATGGTCTAGATTTAGTATTCAGTGGAATCTGATGAAACAAACTAGTCATGTCTAAAGTCGAGAAGTATTTTGCTTTTCCCAACTTATCTAATATGTCATCTAGTCTTGTCAGTGGGAACTTGTCACTTACCACCTTTTTATTTAACTGCCTAAAAGCTACGAGTAATCTCCATTTTTCTTCTTCATTGTTGCTCTTTTTAGGCACTACTAAAAGTAACGAATTATAAGGACTCACTGATGGTTATATAATGTCAGTTGCCATGAGCTCTGATACCTGCTTATCAATTTCTTTTGATTGA
>NW_023458557.1:40524434-40549878 GCF_013731165.1 Rhagoletis pomonella
TTACTCTCTGCGCGCCTATACAAAATATATAGAAAGCTTAAAAGAGCTTTGCCCGCGGGCAAGGCAGTGCCCATCGCCGCTTTAGCGTCACCTAAAACGCTTTATTTATTTATTGAGATGTCAGCTCCTGTGTCTACTAATAAACTTACTTTTCTAGGGCTACCTTCAATTCCTAGTTTTATGTAGTTAGTGGAGCTGTCAACTTGGGTAATATGAACTAATTTCTTCTTGGTGTGTACCCCGGATTTCGCTGGCCGGGGACGTACCCGTTTCCTTAATCCGGTCGTCTTCCTCCTCTGAAATTTTCATTTCCTCCTTTAGAGTGTTGGCCACTATTGTCTACAGAGCCTCTCTTATTAAAAATTTTGTTTTCATTGAAATTCCTATTGAAACTATTCCTGCTTCTGTTTGCGTACAGAACTTGCGTGGACCTTACTAGACTGACTTCTTTGGCCACCTGTATTGCTTCTGCCAACTTGATTGGCCTAGCTGCTGCTACGACTGCCTTGTAAGGCTCAGACAAGCCTTTTTTAAAAGCTGATAGACCTATTTGATAATTGAGCTTCACAATGATCTCCCAATGTTCATTACCTTGCTCTGCCAACTGTAGTTCACTTAATACAGCTAATCAACTCTCCATTCGTGTCGCGTAAGCTTCGACTGAGTGCGTGCCTTGATAGCACCTGGCAATATATGCATATAATTTCGTTGTTGTGTTGTTGGGCTTATATGCTGCTTTAAAAATCTCTTTAGGGTTGGTATGTCAGTCGGTGTCTGTTCTGCTATTAATTGGTTTTTTTTTTACTTTTTCAGCTAGGTTGGTCATTAATATGACCTATTACTAGCATTTGCCTTTGAGCATCATCTCTTAAAGTTTCGCTATATGTAATGCGGTATTATCTTTGAGGCTTCTACCAAATTAAATTCTGCCATGATACAATTTTTTTTTTCAGAGGTCTCTTCTTTGATTACCAAAAACTTTCCTATCTCTTTGGCTAACCCGTCATATTTTTTTTAACCCTTCGACATCATCACTAGGCGCATCTTCGAGTATTCTTAACCATGCATCAGATACCTATCGCTTTGTTTTTTCTACATACACCCTTGTGTACTTTCTTGCCGGTGCGGCAAATATCCCGTTAGCAGATCCTTCATTTTTTCACCCACAGAAGATTGACTTATTAAATGGTGTAAGCTTATTTTTTGAACTGTTATGCGTGGGGCAAATTTGTCTGAAACAAGGCTTTCCAATATTGCAAAAAACACGATTAGGATGGATTGTGGTAGGCAAGGTCGAACTCGGGTCTTCGAAAGCAGTAGTCTGCGCTGCAACTCCATGCAACTATGTGGATACTTCATTAAACGATTTAGTCAAAAGTTCTTGGGAGATAGAAGGCTGTACTGAGGAAAACATAAAGCGCAGGTACTAAGGAGGACCTGGTTTGTGAAGACCACTTTGTTAGCAATTTTCGTTGGTTGGATACGGGAGAATACGTAGTTAGACTACCACTAAAATCCACCATTTCCAATCTAGGTGATTCTTGTTCTAATGCGGTTCGCCGATTTAAAGGTTTAGAGAAGCGATTTTCACAGAATCCAGATTTGAAAGCGGAATACTCTGCATCCATTAAGGAGTATTTGGAGCTTAAGCATATGTCATCGATCGAAACTCTTCCCCCCGGGGTTCACATAAATTGTTTACCACATCATTGCGCATTGAAAGCACCATAACTAAACTTCGTATGGTTTTTGACACTTCTGCTCCGACTTCCACAGGCGTTTCATTAAACGATATTTTACTTTCTGGCTCTACCATACAACCAAAACTTGTTACCACTCTTTTGAGGTTTCGGTCCCACAAAATCGCTATAACAGCGGATATTTGTAAAATGTACAGGTGCGTAAAGGTGGACGAAAACGACAGTTTTTTACAGTGCATACTCTGGCGTGAGCGGCCAGAGGAGGATTATCGAGTTTATAGATAAGACAGCGTGACCTACGGAACTAAACCAGCAGCGTTCTTAGCCGTACGGGCTATGCATCAGCTGGCATTTGATGACGCATGCAATTATCCTGTAGGAGAAGAGATAGTTTTGAGAGATTTCTACGTGGATGACCTTATCTCGGGAGAAAGTCAGAAAATCTAGCATTGCAAATATTGATACAAACACAAAACATTCTGGAAAAGGGAAATCGCATGCTTAGAAAGTACTGTTCAAACAACGAAAATATCTTTCAAGAAATTGAGTTATGTAATTGGCAACAATATTTAAAGTTCAGCGACGGCAATGGCATCACAAAGGCTCTAGGTATAGCTTGGGACCCTAAAAGGGATGAACTTCAATTCGAATTAAGCTTACCCCCTCCACCCAGACGTGTAACAAAACGAAGCGTGCTGTCAGTAATCGCTAGTTTCTATGAACCTCTTGGTCTAATTGGTCCGGTCGTGTTAAGTGGCCCAAACTGACAAACCTCGAAAGCACTTCTTTAGAGAAACGGCGAACCATGCTAATCGCATCATCTAAGGTGGTAGATAACTCCATAAACTGCAAATATATTAACAATTTTTGATCTATGCAGAGAATTTATGCTATTGTTAACCGCTTTATAAAAGGAAGATCATCGATTCAGGAGAGATCGGCTCTACTAAGTTTAGTTTTAGCTCATTGAATCCGTTTTTAGACTCCGGTGGAATGATTCGTGTTTGAGGACACCTTCAAAACTCAAATTTGAATTTCAATGCCAGACATCCGATATTACTGCCCATATACCATCCACTTACGAGAAGTATCATTGAGTACTATCATCGCCGCCGCCGCACGCCGAACCCCAAGCGTTATTTGCAACCATTCGTCTGCAATATTGGCGAAAGGCTGTAGCTCACGTACTTAACAAATGTATTCAGTGCTTTCGCGCAAAACTAAAGTAATTGCAGAATATCATGGGTGAATTGCCTGCAGAGCGTGTTCATATGCAACGTCGCTTCCACACTACAGGCGTCGACTTCTGCGGCCCGTTTTGTTATAAGCCTGATGTGCGGAATAGGCCACCTGTAAAATGCTACATCTGCATATTCATTTGCTTTTCAGCCAAGGCTTGTCGTTTGGAACTGGTTAAGAATCTAACAACGACCTTGTTCCTCGCAGCCCTTATGCGTTTTGTCAGCTTGCGCGGCAAACCAAGGGTTATCTGGTTAGGTAACGCTACGAACTTCGTTGGAGCTAAAAACGAATGCCTAATCAATGCTTTGATGACGGAATTGATTGGCGCTTTATTCCACCTCGGTGCCCCATTTCGGAGGATTGTGGGAGGCCGCCGTTAAAATGGCTGTAGGGCTCACTGTGTTGAGTTTCGGAGAACTTCCATCATAAATTCAAGACCCTCTGTCCCATTTCAGAAAACCCGGACGACTTACAAGTTCTAACTCCAGCACACTTTCTAACCGGAGCACAGTGGTTGCTGCCATAGGCCAGAATTAAAAAAAAATGTATGCAAAAATTTTTACACCAAAATAGGCTTTGCAATCAGTTTTATGTCCAAACTTCATGTTGTCATATATATTTTGTTTTCATTCTAATGGTTGTTTCTGAAAAAAGCAACAAAAGTGTCATCAATTGTTCATTTTATTTGTACAGCGTCAGCACGCTGAAAATTGAATTGGATTTAACGTAATTAAAATATTGTGAAAAGCCAAGAGAGTTGTATGCAATGGATATTGTACATAGAGGTATTGACTTTATTTCTACAATTAAACTTTTAGATAATTCGTCTTGTGTTCTATGCCACCTACGCCTCAAATTAAAGTAGGTAAAGATGAGACTTGCTCTACGCCTGTATGGATTACACGGCTTGAAGGGAAAATTGAGAACGTAGTGGAACAGATAACTGCACGACTGAAGGCATCTGAAGAACAGGTACTAAGTAGAATTAGCGGGATCACAGCTGATCTGTCGAGCATTAAGCGGAGTATGAGGGATTTCGCGGTAAGTCGACGTTCAGACACGAAAACTTTTGTTGCGGAAACTCGAAGCTTGTAGGGGAGAGAGCGACGAGTAAAGGGGACGGGTACCGAGTCGCCCGTACTCGGGAAACACGCTTTGTGCTCTCGTTCGTCTGAGTAATTCAAGTTGGCGATTCACAGCTGACAACAACAATTGCGTACAAAAGAGTTTCTGTGTGTGAATGCAAAGGGCAACACCAAAAGAGAAATCGCCGATAATAAGAAACTCGAGTTTCCGTGTTTGAACGCAGACTTAGGCTCGCGGAAGTTGAGAGCGAATATGCGCAACTTGAGCAGCTGCGTAAAGATGTGTGTGAGCTCAAGGCTGAACTTGCAGTGTACGAAAAAAACAGTGTTTCAGCGGACAATGGGCGCGTTCATAAGACGTAGCTGTTGCGTAGCCGTTGTCTGTTTGTCTTAGAAACGCACAGTTGAGTAGTTCCGCTCAGCTCAACAGTTGGCAACTTTCCGCAATTTTTTCCAGCGGCAAATTTGTACGCTACCTGAACTCAACGTGTTGGGCATAGCCTAAATTTAACGCCGCTTTGTTAGGTGGCAGTTGCAAATAAATTTATTCCATTTTATATTACTGATGTGATAAAGTAACTAAAATATTTTATAATAATACTAATAATACAGCCTCATTGCGTAAGTCGTAAATTAGGCTAAATTGTACGACTCGACAACAGAAGCATTGTCTACTGTCGTACTGAAATAAATAAACGACCAAAATCGTCGAAAACTATACAGTGCTGCCAAGTTGTTCCGTTTTAATACACTAGTCGGGTGGAAATTTTAGGCAATGACGTGAAATTTTCGATACGATTCGACTCTCGAAAAACGACTTGCATTCGACACGACTCTCGCAATGAGGGTGATAATTATACACTGCTTAATTCATTATAACATTGAACGATTTTTTTAACACGGCGGCAGATCAGCGTTGAGTTGTGAATACTATCGACGCAACTATCTCTATTTATTGCAATTTCATTTGTTTACATTTATCAGCTGTTCATTTGGCAGCATATTCACCAAGTCGTTTCTAAGACGTAATTGTTGGGTTCAACAGTTGCCAACAGTTTCGTAGCAGATGAGCTAAACAGTTACGTCTTATGAACGTGCCATTATTGTTAGTGGGATACCGCACGAAAATGAGGAAAACGTAAGCGATATTTTTGGAAAGCTGTGCGAAGCGATGGAGGTAAATGCTCCCCCCGTTCGCGCTGCGTTTCGTGTGCGCAGAGGGAAAGATAACACCAAATCTGCACCTCTCATTATTAAGTTAGTCTCTCCATTTGACCGATCTCTGCTATTAAAAGCTGCTGCCAAGTTTTACAAAACCAAAAAAAGGTGATTTCAGCTTCGTGACATTGGAGGCAAAACTGATGGGAGAGTTTATATAAACGAATGCCTAACCAAAGGTAATCGCGGAGTTATGCAGTTCGCGACACAGCTGAAAAACCAAAGCCGTTTAACATCTGCCTATTCTGTTAGAGGCGAAGTATACGTTCGTGTGATGCCTGAAGGCGCAGCTGTCAAGCTACTTACCAAAGAGGCCATTGCAGCTATGTTAGTCAGCAATAAATGACTACATTATTTTGTATATTTAAGTTTGTGTTCAGTTAGTTTTCTCATATTCATATCACTCTCTAGTTTAATGTTAACAGCGAACTGTAACTTTCTCTTTTCATGGATCTCGTTTTCTTATCTTCTCTTTTCCCGATACTTAAACTTTCTCTTAATTATTGTGTTAACCTTATCTTTTGTTACGTTTGGTAATATTCGCATTTTAATGATTCTAAAGTGCAATGTTCTTTTCTTTACTTCTTTCTTCAATGATGTGTAAACATAGATACTATTCCAAGGGCAGAGACACTACTTTTCGCGTCCTGAGTAAGCAAAAGTCTGTATTCAAAATATGTCATCTCAATGCCCAAAGCCCACCATCTAAAATCGATGAATGCAGATTTATCTTTGAGTCTTCTGCTGGTTTTGTTGTGTGTGTATCTGAGACATGGCTATCTACGTGGCATAATGATGCTTCGTTTTATGTTAAAGGTTATAAACTTTTCCGTTTAGATAGAGTTAAGCGTGGTGGGGCTCAGTGGTCGTTTACAAGCAGTATGTGCCGGTAACACTATATACAACTGCTTACCTATAACTAGAGATGTCCCTCTAGGTTCTATTCTTGGTCCCTTGCTGTTTGTTCTGTATATTAATGACCTGTTTAGTGTGATTAAATATAGTGATGTCCATGTTTATGCAGACGATGTCCAATTATATGTTAGTTGTCCCATTGACTCAATTGATGTTTGTATTAAAAATTTAAATACCGACTTGAAATTTATAAGCAGGTGGGCTTCTGGCAATGGACTGATCCTTAATCCAGATAAATCTCAGTGCATCGCTATATATAAGAAAAACTTCATACTTGACGACTATACCGAGGTTAAATTAAATAATGTTGTGATTAAATATGTTGACACTGTTAAACATTTAGGCGTTGTGGAGAAATCACATTTTTAGCGCCATAGGCAAAGTATATGGTATGCTCCGAAATCTATGGACCACTCAACACTTCACACCAGTGAAAATTCTATTACTTCTAGCTAAAACGTATTTGTTACCGACGCTACTGTATGGTTGTAAGCTGTATACTAATTGTGATAGTGTGTGTTGTAGTAAACTTAATGTACTGTATAATAACATCACTATGTACGTCTACTGTAAAAAACGTTATGACCACATTTCTGTGTTTGCAAAGCAAATCGCATCTGTATCTTTTGACGATTTGCTAAAGTTTAAATGTTTAGTGTTACTTCAGAAGATCATTACTACTCAGGAGCCGCGATATCTCAATTTAGTCCCAATGAAATATAGTTGTTTGGTGACCGAACGTCAATACTTTGCGTTCTCTGCCCGCTTATGGAACACTTTACCCCTAAAAATTAGAAACATAAAGGGGACTTTGCGCTTTAGACAGGAATTGCTTCTTTATTTAGCAGAATATTGTTGAACGTTTTCTTTTCTTTCAATTTGATGTATTTATACCATCATCCATCTCTCTTATATCCTCTTACTTAAACCTTACTACTACCGCTACTTTTGTCCCATTCTCTACTACTTCTACCACTACTATTATTAATTGCTAATTATAATAATAATTAATCTAAGTATTACCTATCTAATCTAGTTTTAAGGTCAAACATTTTAAAAATAACTTATGGTTGTGTATTTGACTTAATTAATTAAATAAATAAAAAAATAAATCGTTGTTTTAGAATAGTAGGATTTTGTGTGTTTCCTGATTCATCTTTCAAGTATTTAGGCAATGTTTTAAGTGTGTTTCCCTTATCGGCCCTCAATATTGTTATTTACATATTGTTTGTTAATATTTTAAGATTATAAAAGTGTTCAGTGTAGATGCATTGACCTGCAGAGGCTCGCGTAGTATTCCATAACCCTTACCCAAGCTCTCTATTTTCTCCTTTTTTTTCATGTTTATTTTTGGATTTATCTAATTTTTTAAATCAAGATGTTTCTAGGCACAAGTTAACACTGCGAATTTTCTCGATTGCGTGTTTTTGAGATTTGGCGTGAAAATTTCGGTACGCATTCCCGAAAAGTTCAAAATTTGCTGGGTGCAATAGCGAAAGATATTGAATATGAGGGTTTGGAGCCAGATCGGTATGAGTTGCAAAAATGCATTAATTACGTTTGTAAAAAGTTTGCATTGTTTTGGCAAAGATCCAAACGCCAAAAATCAGCAGTTTTGAAATATCATTATAATTGAAAAGAAAGAAATCATTTCATTAAAATGTCAACCAACAGTTTCCACCAATTCAAATCGTGGCGCCCGAAAATAGATTTTGTTGAGTCTTCAAAAAGATTAAGCGCCGGCGAACATATCGGGATAAAATTTTTATCCTAAGGTCTGTTAAGAGTAAAAACTGTAATATGTAAAAGTTGGCGGGGTTAGACACGCCCACATACAGTCATGTGAAAAATAAAAGGGACACGACATTGTGACCAGTTTCGGCTATTTTTTGTTTGTTTGTTTAAAGTTTACTTTTTTTTTATAAAAATACAACTCACCATCTAACAAAAACCACATAAGTCCAAATTTAAAACAATGTTAAAAAAAGTAGAAAAATTCAACAAAATTTTAAAACAATACAAACCTTTTTAATAAGAACTTTTCTAAAAAATCTAGGTGTGCAGTTTGATAACACCGATAATAATGTCAGCACTAAAATCCAACGTAGAATCACTCTTGCCAACAAGTGCTACTCTCGAAGTACGAAAACCACGCTCTATAAGTCACTCATCATGCCCGTGCTGGTATATGGCGCAGAAGCATGGACAATGACAACATCCGATGAGGCGGCTCTTGGAGTGTTTGAAAGAAAGATTTTGCGGAAGATTTACGGGCCTTTACGCGTTGGCGACGGCGAGTACCGCAGGCGATGGAACGATGAGCTGTATTAGCTTCACAACGATATGGACATAGTGCTGCGAATTAAAATACAGCGGCACCGCTGGCTTGGTCATGTCGTTCGAATGGACACCGACGCTCCAGCTCTGAAAGTATTCAACTCGGAACCCGCTGGTGGTAGCAGAAGAAGAGGGAGGCCCCCACTGCGACGGAAAGATCAGGTGGAGAAGGACTTGGCTTCACTTGGCGTTTCCAATTGGCGTCAGTTGGCACAGAGGAGAAACGACTGGCGTGCTTTGCTGAACTCGGCCAAAATCGCTTAGGCGGTTACAGCGCCAATAATAATAATCATTTGTAATTTTACGATACATGCTATGCTAACTTGCGCTCATTGTTATCTATTGGAATTTGCTCTTTACATTCTATCATACTAAGCTTGTTTAAATAGCACACATGTTAATGCAATAAAAGGTATTCGTTCGCTTGTTGTCAACCAGTTTTGAGAGGCACATTGTTTTTTTTTTGCATCATAGTTCTTTTTGTATAAAGGCAAAAGGTAGACAAAAACGCTTGTCTCCCCCGAACAGGGATTTAAAAAAAAATCTTTAAGAAACCATATTTTTACAAAAAACTCCTTTTTTGGTGGTATTTTCAAATCGGTCCAGCTCACGTAAATCTTAGTATTTTTCCGAAGTATTTTGGTGGGCGTCATAAAATATAATAGATCTTATAATTCCAATGGAAACAGTACCGATTTGAATTTTTTGTATGGGGAGTGATGCAGTCTACTTAAAATTAATAACATTTTAATATTTTATGAACTATATTTTATTTATATACCAAAATGTTGTTAAAAATAAGTACTGTGGCGTTTAGAAGTATAGCTGTTACTTACCTTCATAATTTTGATTAGCATAAAAGTGTGCTGAAAAGTACTGATCTTTTTAGCATGATTTCGCGCAGAAAAATCTGGAAACCCTAATTGTATTGGCGGTGCCAACGCCCACTTCTCCAATGCCTACCACTTTTCGCCATAAGTGGGGTATTTGCAATTAATGCATCCGTGCCAAGTTTCAGTTCCCCAGCGTAATTTCTTTTAGAGATTTGTATATTGGCGCTCTCATATTTATGTATATATAGATATCTATCATTCTCCCAGTGTATACGAATTTTAGGAATATCTCGGCTGCAATGCCACCTATTTATGTATACGTAGTAAGTTTTTAGTCTAAATACTTATTTTCAATTATCTAAAAGTTTTCTAAATAGGAGCCAAATCGGCAAGTAAATGCAATTTATAGGAATATTCGACCCTAGCGCTACCTGGCGAGTGCAGGTACGAATACATATTTTCAAGGTGCTGACAAATATGAACCAAATCGGGCCAGCCGATTTGTTGTTTAGTGGCATTCAATGTGCAACAAACTCTATGAAATTGTGAAATCGTTACGTCTCAGATTTCTTTTATATATATAGAAGAAGAAGAAGAAAGGTATTCGTTAAAAATAACATAGCTTTAAAAAGCTTTGTAAATGATAAATTACGTACAATTTATGATTTACAAATAATTAAAGTCTATTTTAATCTTTATGAATAATGCTCTTATTCGTAAAAAATACGCAAGTACATTTCGATGGTCCTCAGCAATAACGACACAATTAAAAATTCAAAAAATAAAAGCTCTTACCACTTTTAAGAGGCTCATGCCTCTAACACTTGTCTAATCCTTACTCCTTCCTGTAGTAATCCTTAGTGCTTACTTTAGTAAGGATTAGAGACATGAGCCACTTAACTGTAGGAAGGGATTTTATTTTTTGAATTTAATTGTATCGTTATTGCAGAGGACCATCGATGTGTACGTGGAATCAATTTGTAAGAGTGTAAAATATGTAAATGAATGAGAGAAGAAGAGGAAACTTGTTGGCGAAAATTTTAGAGAAATAGGTGATCGTTTAGGCGTTATGTATTGCGCACCTGAAATACATATTCGTCAAAAATATCGCCTATTTTCCACAAATATTGAGCTAAATGTCTGAAATTTGGCACATACCCTTACAAATCGCCTAATGTAGGGATGCCCAAATCATCACATATGTGTCGCGGGCGACTGCGCGTGCAAGGCTTTGCACAGCTGGGCAAGCGCGGAAGCAAAAAGTGATCGGAAGGGGAAAACGAAGTCAACAGAATAGTGAAATTCAGCGTAGCCATTTTAGCCGTTTTCCGGCTAGATTTAGCCGGTTTTGATAGCAACTAGCCGGAGAAAATTCGATCTAGCCGGCAGCCGATTTGTTAGCCGGTTTGTAAAAAAAAGCCGATTTTACTATTTGCCTAATTTTCAGGAGCAAAAAGTAAACAAGTTGTTCGAAAGCAATAATGCAGACCCAATGAAGATTTTTAATGAACTCAATGTTTTACTTTCGCATCTATGCCCCCTAGTTTATTAGCGCGGACACATTTGATCCTATATGCTCCCCGTTGGAACCATACCTTGCTCCATTTCCTCAGTTTTATCACAGTTTAGAAGAGTATTTAAAAACCAAAGTAAGCACAAACGCTTTTGACCACGAAGCCGAGAAAATAATTCGAGAAAATGGTCGCTATTTTATTATCACTTTAATAAAGGAATTACGCCAACGCCTCCCTACAAATATTGCCACACTAAAAAAATTTACTTTTTTCAGTTGGAAATGCATTAAGAGTAATTAAACCAAAAGTATTTGTTCAACTACAGCAACAAAAACACAAATATAATGCCGACAAAATAACATCCATAGAGATGCAATGGCAACGGTTAACGTTACATACCTGGAGTAATTTAGACTGAACTGTAAAATTTTGGGCCGAAGTTTATCAATTTCGAAATGCCCTAGGAGAAAACCCTTTCGCTGACCTTTGCAACCTAGTTTTTGGTTTTCTTGTTTTGCCTATAAGTAATGCAGAAGTAGAGCGAATATTTAGTTCAATGAATATAATAAAAACTAAGCAAAGAAATCCAATGTGCGTTAAAACGTTAAACGCTATTTTATATATAAGATACGGTTTAAAACGCGAAGAAAAATGCTGCCATAATTTTACTGTAGATGACGATCTCTTAAAATTAATGAATTCAGGTGATATATACAATAGTGATTTATTTGTTGATGAGGAATATACACTCGATATAAATTAATGGTGTTAACTAGTCTTTCGTTTCTTGCGATTTATTTAAATAAAGCATGTGAATTTTCACTAAAACATTATAGCCGTTTTTTGCCAGAGTCTATGTGAAATTTCACTAAAACATTTTAGCCGTTTTTAGCCGCTTTTTTTTGCCAATCTAGCCGGTCGGCCCAAAAAGTTCTGGCAACACTGGTGAAATTGTATGTGTGACTGTGATGGAAAATGAGTGTGCATTGTGCCATTTTCGGCCCTTTCGGAAGCAGCCGGCACCTTCAGCACAATCGATTGATTTTCGGCACTATTTTTGCGTAACTCAATGCAACTAATAAATATTTCTTTCGGATCCGCAATTAAAAATATTTTTTTTTTACATTTAATCGTATGTGATTAAACTGATAAATGATATAAACATTGAAACGCAAGCAGAAGAATCTCGCTTCCACATTCTGCATATGCTCTTAACATTTTTGTTTAAACAAATTTGTCGAAAAAACTTGGTTTTTTATTTTACTAGGTAAATCATATATTTTATCGAGATCGTAAATACTAATTAAAAGTAAAGAAAAAACAATAAAAATGGTAGTCAGTTGTAGATTATTACAATTGGTTTATATAGTTTTATATAAAAATCTTAGTTCTTTCTGATAATACTGAGTAAATCACATTCTTTTTAAAAGATCATTTGGCGCTTGGCTTTTATAACGACTCGTCAAAACATATTCATATATCTTAAGAACTAATTTGTAACTCAAAAGCAATAAATTGCCATCATTTGTAAAAAAAAATTTTAAATATAGTTAAATATATTATTCAAAAGTAAAATTTTTTCTTAAAAATCATTGTCCTAGATTTTAATTAAAAATACTAATTTGCGATACTTTTTCGCAGTCTAGTCTTTCTCTTTTTTCGCTAATAATTTGTCCTGCATATGAAAAAATGCGTTCACATGGTACTGAAGTGGCTGATATGCATAACCGTGATTTCATGATGCGATATAGCCTTGGATAAATATGCTATGCTGGCTCCACCAGAACAAAGGGTCGTTATTCTTTCCCTGCGCGTTTTTCCTTGGCAAAATAGGCTCAGCCAAATATTTGTCAAGTTCTACTATAGCTAATTGGTCTTGTGGACGCGTATACATGTGGACCTCAGCATCGAAATCCTTCCACAGTAAACCTTCCCGTTCTCCTTCCAATGCACTATTCTGAGCACGGTTATCAATGCCTACACTTAAATCTACTTCATTTTCTTCGTTTTGGATAATGGTATTTCCTACTTTGGTCTTTTCACAGCTGATTTATAACTAAGCTCGCTGATAAATCCAAATTTCTTAAAACGCGGGTTAAGGATCGTCGCTTGCGGTATGAGCTCATTTTGTTCCAACACTCTGAATCGAACAGTTAACTCATTTAGTAGTTTTTTCACTAATAGCTGAAATACAATGCCGGCGAACGGCGAACTCACCACAGCGAAATTCGCGCTGTCAAAATTAGAACACCCGCAAGCATATGAAATTGAACACAGCCAAAGCGAAATACGAAGTTCGCTTGGCGGCGTTTCATGGCAATAGATTTATTTCTATCGCCCTGCTGGGCGATGACAGCTGTGCGTGCCAAAGGTGGCCGTATTTGTTTTTTGCTTTCAAAATTTTAAAAGAAAACAACCTAAACATTTTTTTTTTTGTTGTTTGAAAAATATAGTTGTGGATTCGTTAAATCTGGCTTGAAACAAATTATTTATAATAATCTTTCTTTGTTTTACATTTATATTTGTTATGATTTCCTCATTTCTAAATATGGTTTAGTTTTTTCTAAATATGGTCACCCAAATTATAAAGGCGACCAAATGGGATCAGCTGTTTTCGCTACCGCTCTAATTCTGTTTAAGTAGGCGAAATAGCTGAGCGAACGGTGAACGACAGCATCGCCCAATTCGGCGAAGTTTGCCGTTCGCCGGTATTGTATTTCAAGCATAAGTTTTGTGCAAATGGTGTAAGTTCGTTGGTGTTTAAAGTCTTTAAGTGTTTATCCAATTGTTTAACATATAAAATTACTGTCGAAGCGCTAACATACTTTTCTCCGCTAATTGTAGTAGTCACAACTTCGAACATCTCCATAACATCCAAGGTTTGTTGCGCAACTAACCATTCTTCATTACTTAATAAATCTATACTACACAGTCCAATGGGTTGGAACGTCGCTCATTAATTTGCAAACGGGCAGTTCCATTCTTTTTGTCGTGGCATTAAGCTGTGAATGCGCATACGAACTTTGTTTGAAAAGCCTCACAATTGCCTTTACTTTGCCAAAACCGGTTGAATTTCTTTCAAACCTGACTGTGCTACCAAATTTAGGCTATGCGCAAAACAGCCCCAATGCCTCCACCCACCTCTTCGCACCGCCGCTTTCATATTTACCGCGTTATCTGTAGCAATTACTGTGATTTTATGGCATAAATCCCATTCTTGCAAAATTTCCGTCAGTTTCTTTGTTATGTTGTCACTAGTATGCAGCTCTGTATATGAAACGCAGCTTGACAAATTGGAAGCCAGAAATGTGCACTGGTTATCTTCAACGATATAGTGTGCAGTAACGTTAATAAAGCTATCTTGCGCACGAGATGTCCACCCATCTACCGTCGAACACACTGCATTTGCTCTACCCAAACGCTGTTTTACTATTTCGACGGTTTCACTGTAAGTTGCTGGAACTAATGTTGAGGATATTGTTTTCCGCGTTGGAAGTTTGTACGATGGATTCAGCATGAATACTCATTTTTTGAACTCTGCATCCTCCACAACCGAAAATGGGTGGTATTCCCCCACAATCATCGTGACCAATTGATGATCAATTTCATGCTTCTTTTTAGTGGAAATTGGTTTGCTAAAATACTGCGCTATGGATGGACGCGGTTGAACACACGAAGCTGGCATGGCCGCCTCTGCAGTTTATTCTGTACTAACGCAATTGTTGTTGTTGTCGCTAACTATTGCTGGTGGATCTTGCCTCCTTATGGTTTCGCAATAGACTGAAGTTCGACTTATTCCCCACGGAGAGCACCTGGGCGTACAAGAGGCACTTAACTTTTCCCTCTTCCTCGGCTAATCGCTTTTCTTTTTTGACATTTTCTAAGTAAAAATGAATTGTGGTACATAGTAATTATGATCAATTGCATATCTTATTTTAATAAACACACTTACTCGTATACCAAATTTTGCCCAATTCAACAGCAAACTTTTTATAAATGCTTGGAATTACCTCTGCCAAACGCAAAACACAAGTAAACGGCAAAGTATCAAAAGCAAACAAAACTGTGGTTTGTTAAACTATTATTTAAAAAACAAATAATAAATAAAATTTTATAATTAAATCCATAGTTATAAAAAAAATTATATTTCTTGCTTCTGTCTGCTTATCTGCATAATAAAAAACAAACTTCTAGGGCTCCTAAACCACACAAAATCCTTGCGCAACCCGAGACTTGTACAAGTCAGTATTGTGGAAAATACTAAAGCATACAATTGTGCAAACCTTATTTTGAAGAATCGTTGCACGAGTAAAGATGTACAAGAAATATGAATGTGCGTTGTATATTTTGATAGCTTCAGCTTTAAAACGTAAAAAAAAAAATTAATTAAAAAAAGTATTTTTTTTTCTACGCTTTTATCCATATTTTACAGCACGATCTGGACACCAAAATCAAAACTAGACTAAAAATTTCGCAGTTGTCGCCATAAGCAGCACAAATTACTGTACAATAAATAACGCAAGCATGAGCAAAATATCAAAATAATTTTTATTTTAGCGCAATTACTATGCAATTAAGTACAAACAACCCCATACATAAGCTGACCAACCGTCCTCCTTTGAGGAGGATTGTCCTTCTCAAACGTGATTTGTCCTCCTCAAAAATGTTGTCCTTCTCTGTCCTCCCTTTGAGCAAAAACGTCCTCCTTGTCCTCCTTTTCAAGTTTTATAGCAGTAATGAAATTTAAAAAAAATTTCGTTCAGAATATTATTATTTTCTAATCGAACACATTCATTGTATTTAATAGGCGTTTACACTGTTCAAATTTCAGTTAAATGATGTAAGTATTTGATTCAACTAATCTCCTGTGAAAGTTGAACAGTGTGCCTTTTAGCCCTAATCAATAATATTTTACCCATTACAACATTGAAAGATTAGCTAACGACGCGTCTCCACAGACCGAAATTATTGCCTGCCATATGTCATTTTGTTTGCCAGATACATATGTATGTATAAGTTTTATCAGTGGCAGTGTGTATGGGGATTTTTTATCTTGATAAACGATTTTGTAAGACGGCTTAAAATAAGTATGTTCGTTGCATTGGAGCGCAAATCTGCTTAAACATTTTTAGAAAATGTGTTATTTCACATCCAAGTACATAATCAAAAATAGCACAGGCCTGTGTGGTTTTCCCCTTAAAAAATTAATTAGCGATTTGGGTATGTATAGGTACCAGCTACCAAAACGATGTTAAAAAATTTCGTCACGAATATTTTTTGAGAAAATGTTTCTTAGCGGTGCCGTGCATTACTAGGGTTAACTTCAAAATAACATAAGTCGCTCTGATTATGAGTTTTATTACTAATACTATTGGATTTTAAGTAATAAATCTCACCGTGCTAGAAAATAACCAGGGATGTATTTTAATTTAACATACCTAAATTACGGCTGCCATAATCCTGAACCCTGACTAAGACACTTATCCAAATTAAAAAAGAAGATACAAGTGAATATGGTGCCAATATATTCCCTATAAGTTAAGTTGCTTTGGTTCTGATATTATAAGCAATGTAAACTACATTGCTTGTGGCACAATCCGTAGAACTGAATGAAGTTCTGAATTTTTAATTATAAACGAACAAATTTATCTTGACGGTGACGTAATGTGGTCTAGAATGTTTTCCTAACCACTATTAGCGAATTTCCGCATATCCTATAATGCACTTCATGATAATTTTTGCCAATTTGTATATGCATAGCCTGAAGATAATTTAGGTACTGAAAAAAGTGCTTCCCTGCATGCTTCCTAGAAAGGCGTTATGTACCTATTTACAATTTACGCGAATATACTTAACCCGGCGGGAGTGAGGTAACAAAATGTTACAAAGAGTATGTGGCAGGGTAGGACATACCCGCAAAAATGTATTTGACATAGAATTTGCGGTAAATTAAAGGTGCTTTACTGTAACAGGCAATGTTGTAAGAAAAACGAAGTTATAAACTTTTCAAACAAAAATTTTGGTACTTTTAAAAAATCCACAAAAGATTAAAAGGAAACAGTATTAACAAAAAAATACCGCATACTCCTACATATGGCTTTTTCACATATTGGGATGATGGAATGTGGAGGTTCATTTATTTTGAATGAGATTCTCTGAAGAATAAATGCTGGAATATTACATAGCCAAGCGATGTTAGCAAGCATAAGCCCCACTGCAATCACGCCACAATTCTCTACCGCAGTGTTTTGATTCTAGCTACACTAAACAGATAAACGTTTGAATGACTAGAGAGAAAAATACACTCCGGGTTAAGTATATGTTTATATTACTTAACATTACAAATAAGATTCAATAGGCATTGCAAGTCTAAATCAAACTATTTGATATTAACCTTAAATAAATTCCTTAAAGAAGTATGATTTTTATAAATTAAGAAAAACTTTAAAAGAACTTCTTCAAACGGCGTCCTACAAAAGCCCTTCTGAAAACTCTTTTTTGAGTAGCGAAAGCAGAAGACTTTCAATTTTGTGCCGCTCCATACAAAAAATTAAGGAGAAAGGATAACTTTCAGAAAGGCCTTTTGGATAAGATTTTAGTTCCTGATATTATCTACGGGGCAGTATTTATGTATGATCCCTCAGTCGTGTACCTGATCAGGAACTTGCACTTTTTGGCATTCACCTCAAAAAAAGATTTTAACCAAATAAACAAAACAGAAAGAAAATATTCAACATTTTAGAAAAAACGTTTTGTTATCAGTTTTCGACTACTAATGACAGAAGGCTTAACCTTTTTTCATAGCAAAAATCTGCTAAAAATTAGAGGAGTGTCTGCATTGACCTTCATTAAAAAATCAATACAATTTAAGGGTGGGCCAGGACTCCAGGACAATTTGTCTAAATCAGGACAAATCCTGTAAAACCAAAACGTCTGGCAGTCCTAACCTAGACATTAAAAAAATAACATAATTATTGGAACGGGGAAAAATTTGATTTCGCAAGCCAACAGCTATTTATTTTTAAATATTTTCTTATAAAAATTTAGTTCATTCTTTAACAAATACCATACAAATTCGCATTTAAAACTTTGTGAAAATATAAAAATTCAGCGAATTTTCGCCAAAATTTGACACTTTTTTAAGAATTTTGGGGAAAGTTTTGCGTATGCATTTTTATAGCCCATGCAAATTTTAGTATAATAAAGTGCGAGTTTCATATGTCTACAAAATATCGTCGAGTTTTTGCAGATTTTTACGGTGTCACTCATTTTCTTCCATACGAAGTATGTTCGACATTTTTTTTATATGGAAGAAAATTACCAACACTGTCAACAAACGAAAAAAAAAAAATTGCCAAAAATCAACGGCAACTTTGAATTGTTTTTTCTTCTTTTAACAATGTTAACTTATTCGTTATTTATGTGCTAAAATAAATGTAAAACATATATTTTGTGTTTTCAATATGGAAAATTTGTCCTCCTGGAATGCTAAAAATTCTGGTCACCTTACCCATACACCACCCAAACGTCCGTCGCAAGCCTGATATTGCGCAATGTTTTTGTGTGGTTTAGAGGTCCTATAACAGTGGCATGTGCAAAGAAATTCCGGGTTGTGTTTCCCTTATAAGATTACCAAATCAACTATGTTGTATGCAGTGTTGCCAAGTCTTCGGCATGAGAAAACGTCCCTCTTGGTATGAAAAAACCTAATTTCCTACCCAAAAACGTCTTTTTCAATTGAATGTACAAAAAAATGTTCTTATTAAACGTTTATTCTATACAAAGGTACATATCGAGAAAGAAAATTTTGTCGCTTACGTTATTTTGGCGGTTAGGGATCGATATGTACGTAATGTATATTAAAATGTCATTTCGGTAGAGCTAATTTAAAATTCATTGTAAACTGGTCGTTAATATAAAAATCATTTTATACATACACTTGTGATCAGCTGATTAAGTCATCAATATTTTGATCGAATTATTATTTTTGAGTGTGCAGTTTGATAGCCCATTAAATTTCAGGACAATAATGTGCAAGTTTAAAGAGGCAAAATAATCGCGTTGATTTTTAATAATTATTTTTTTCTTGTAGGCATTTGGTTAGGGGCTCAGTTGTCGAAAATGCTAAATTACGTTCTGCTAAGAAGGAGCATAGCAATAGGTCCATTCAATATCAAAAAATTGTTACGAATTGTTGCTAGTACTTGCAAGTTTTTACTGGGAATGCATTCAATAACCCAAAATATTTGCAAGAGGAAGCGACTTCGAAAGCGTAACAACCCGAGAGAGCTGCATATTCTTGCAAGTAAAAATTTTACTAGCAGGAATTTGCAGGAGTCTAAAAGTAAGGTTATGTTTCAAATTCAAATGTAAACAAACTGTTTAAGAGGATGATTTGATGAAACATAATTAGTGAAATGAAAATATAGATGAAAAATTTCAATCTATTGTATATTTTTTTATTTTTATGATGATGGGAACTATTCCCAATTAAAAAGAAAATTACGCGCCAAAACTTAACCGTCAGAAAGTGTCAAAATGGCTTAAGTTGCAAGCTTTTACTAGTTTTGCGTTAAATAACTTTTTCTGAAAATTTTCTCTTGCTCTCAATTTTACTCTCTATTTTTCTTTTACGCTCCCGCTGCAAGTACTCACTGGAAAAGTTATTGAATGGACCTAATATTTCAGCCTTTTTTGTGTTCATTACACAACCAGCCTTTGAATACGGGATCCTTAGTCCAAGAATCCAAAAAAATCTTTTGAAGCAGCTGCAGCAAAACACAAAGGCTGCGTTTCTTTATACATTCCAGATAATCCATTTCACAGCCAGAATAAACAGAATGCGTTTGAAATATACGTTACATATCATCAGGATCGTTCTAAAGAATAAGTAAACAAAAAACTTTATTCCAAACGTTCAGAATGAATAAAGAAATGCAGCCAAAGATTGTAAAGATTTATTAAGAAAATAATTCAAAATCAGTTCTACTTATAAGATTTAGTAACAAAGAAAAATTACTGGGAAGTTAAAAACCGTCATTTTTTACACAAAAAACGTCCAACCGTCTACAGGGTACAAAAAACGTCCAAATGACAAACGATCAGCTGTAGTGTGTTTGGCAACCAAATTGTGAACAAAAGAAAAGTACACTCTGCTAATGCATGTTGAAAAGTATTTAATTACTTGTTTATGTGGATTCTAATGAATTTGAAAGTATTTTTTGGTTATTTACATGTGTGAACTGAGTGTGTTTACATACAAAATAAGCAAAAATTTACAAACAAAATTTGGAGGTTATGTTGAAGTTGACAGAAGTTACCATTTTTTACTAGAAAGCGATCCCGTACTTTTCAACATTACTCTCTCGCTCTGAGCGAATTTTTATTGACAATTTTACTAGTTTTAGTCCGAGGAGTACAGGATTGCACCTTTTGCTATCTGCGCTGTTTTTTTGTTTACGCTGCCCATGGCGCAGACCCAGTGGCGACTGCTAATTTAAATTTTGCAACAACGGCTATGTTGAGTTTCCACTACTGTTCACAAATGTTTGTTTTCCCGTACACTTTTGCTGCATTACAATGCTTGAAGGCAGTTGCAGTCTTTTAAACAGTCAAATAAACATAAATCCTTATATTCCACAAAGGTTCGAGCATGCCTGTTTAGACTATTCACACGAGACTCTTTAAACCGTTTCCGGACAAGCCACCAAAATAATTGTGGGTACCAGTTCGCGCAATGAAACACTTTGCTAACATTTAATAATAAAGTTTATTCACGTTTATTAAATATGTGTTACTTATGTCTAGGGATACAAAGTTGGCGGTTTTACGCAAATGACTTTACGCACTGAACACAGAGACTGACTGTTTTCAAATTGTCCGTTGTTTAGGGTTGTCACTATGCATTAGTCAGGCTCGTATTTATTAGTAGTATTAGTAAGAGTGTCCTGTCCGGGTTGTTTTGCGGTTTTCGGGACCCGTTCCCACATATTTTAGTAATGAGAGTCACAGTGCAAGAAATTTGAATACGCTCTTCTTCACCCTTCATGCTGGCTTTTGATGTTACCCCTCATCTATCACCTAAATGTGCCAAGCCCGGTCTTAAAAGCCTAAAAGGCTCCTGGGAGCCACTTTGCCCATCTCTGATTTACACGATCCTCATGTGTGAAAACATTGTGCGATAGCTATCAATGTTCGGTCTTGTAAACGCTTAAACTACCGCTTGACGCACATGTTGGCTGGTTTACAAAAATTTTTGATTTCTTGCAGTTATGTTCGCCTCAAACCATGTTGTTATACATGTTGGATCGTGTAAACCCCGTCCGAAACTATTAGAATACATTGATTACATGCCATTTAAGTTCTTTACATAGGGATGCAATTCCAACATTGATGTCTCCAAACAGTCTTTACATTTCTCCAAACCTCAGATTGGTGGCCGCAGTTGGATTAAACTACCGCCATTTGGGTCATTAATTGATTATTATTTTTTTTTTTTTTTTAGATTGGTGCTTACACATATGTTAGTGTTTGGCCGAGCTTCTCCTCCGATTTGTGGCGTGCGCCTTGATGTTGTCACACAAAGCGGAGGGACCTACAGTTTTACGCCGACTCCGAACGGCGATTGTATTTTTATGAGAAGCTGTTTTTCATGGCGAAATACACTGGGAGGTTTGCCATTGCCTGCCGAGGGACGACCGCTGTTAAGAAAAAACCTTTTTCTATATTTTTTGCGATGTTGCTTTGACCAGGGTTTGAACCCAGGCGTTGCGGAGTGGAAGCGCGCACTGCTTACCACTACACCACAGCGGCCGACATTAATTGATTATACACTACAAAAATTATGCATGCCTTGAGTTTGTGGTAACACTGCTACAAAATCTGATAGAATACAAAACGCAACGTTCAAAGTTGCAACGTATTTCACGGGCAAAGGTCCATTAAGTGGATATGCATTTTCACTATTATCTTTTTTATACCTATTCCGGTATGTTTCGGTTACGAGCAATCAATCCTCTGACGAATCTGAGACAGATAATAGCATGGGACGTGGCATTTGGAAACCACAAACATGTGTACAATGTTTCCGTGCCTATACAACATCGCTATGCTCTGCTTGTCAGTCTTGGCAAACTCAGTCGCAAGTTAACGGTTGCCTTCAGAGGCTGGGGCAACAATACTCCAGCAGATAAAATATATATAATTATTTGTTGTTGACCTTTGACAAATAAATTGAATTGTTATATGTTTACACGTTGTTCTGGTAAAAAAAAATTTTGAAGTCATAAATGGAAAATTACAATATTTCTTTATTAAAATAGTTTAAAGCAACAAAATGAAAGCACAAATACAAATTTTAATTGCAGAGTGAAATACAATGGGATATAGATAAGTAGATCCCAAATAAATTACAAGTGCAAATAGCGAAATAATTAGTGATATATTTGTACATAAATTGTATGTAAATATTGTCATAAATTGAAAATATGTATTACGGGTTCTACACGGTTCAAGTCATGGTGAAATCATACCAGGTGAAGTAATAAGAGTGAAAAGAAAGATTTGTATTGATTTGACACTATCTTATTTGAAAATTTGCCTTTAAAATTTCGTATGAGAAAACCGATTTTCAGAAAATAAATCGAGATAGCTTTTTTATTACTTCACCTGTTTATTGCGCCATTGGTTCAAGTATTGAATTCTATTCTGATGGCAAGTGGAAGGTGGTGTTGAGAAGAAAAGGGAAGAGTACACATGCGTCAGTACCGTCAAGTTGTTTCAAGTGTCTTGCTTTGCTTTTGACATTTTCGTTGTTTCCCATGTAAAGAACGAAAACTTGAATTCAACAAAATTGAAGCGGGTAAAAGTAAATAGGAAACACAAAAGATAATGAACAAGAATTGCTTTCAAGACTTGAATCGTGTAAATCGGGTGTATGCATCTACGTATCAGAACCAGGGTAAGCCTAATGGCGTTTCTTTTCTACCGAAAAATGTTGCCTTCTCAGTACCTTCTACGCGCAAATACAGGATTTTAAAAACTTTCAGCAGAACAGGAACAGCCAGGATGTTCACATTGTTTAAAAAAATAGAGCCATTTCTGAAAAGAGTCGCCAAAAATCCCCCAATTTTTTTTAAATAAAATTTATGAAACCGGCTAACAAATCTTGTATTTATAAAATGAGGCCTTGTTATAGATAGTTTTTAAAACCAGAATCGAATATAATACCTTCATGGTAATAATAAATAACACAAATCACTTATATAATAGTGATGTACAAACAATTTTCTTTAAAAATAAGCATAGTTTTAAAAAATATTTGTATTAACATATTTTCCAATAGGACTGCGCACTTAATAAATTTATTATAACTCATATTAATTGATTAATCGCACAATCCGCTTTTAAGCGCTCGGCGCTAAAAACAAAATAAAGACTATAATAAAGACTATAAGTCAGCTATTTCCACAAATGAGATAGCAAATTTCACTTTCATCGGGAGTTTTCACAAATGGCAGTTTAATATTGGCAAATGTTCAATATGCTACAATAAAATCCATAGCTATAAAAAGTGTTACCACATCAAAACTAAAGCTAAAGCTCTAAGCTCCGCAACCTAATTTTCACGTGTTTCGACGCTTTTACATTGTAGCGCACAAAAAAATTATTTGAAGGGAAAAAATCGCCCAAAACCACCAAAAATTTAGCTAAATCGCCCAATCTGGACACTCTGGCAACAGCACTAAAAACCAGCTGTTGCTGTGCTGCGAAGGCAATTATTTCTTTTTGAAATTTTTGTGACTTTGTTTTTCTTTGCACATATCCACAGCAGGGCTGCCAACTCTAATTAGCTATGAAGTGCCATATTGAGGATAAAAAAGTGCCAAAATATGCCAAATAGAAAAATAAAAGTGCCAAAAAAGGTGCCATTATTTTTAATTTATCCTATTTAGCATTAAAATTAGAAACACATTCCTAAAACAATAGTCCAATGCCAAAGTAGTTAA
Source organism: Rhagoletis pomonella (assembly GCF_013731165.1). Lineage (NCBI taxonomy): Eukaryota > Metazoa > Arthropoda > Insecta > Diptera > Tephritidae > Rhagoletis > Rhagoletis pomonella. The sequence goes on from NW_023458557.1 coordinate 40,548,286, forward strand.
GATAAACCAGTTGTATTAACTACAGTGGAACCCGCTTAACATAACATTACATTGCTTTATCGAATTTTTATAAAGTTTTTGTTTATGTATTTATGTGTATAAATAATGCTACCATATTAGTTTTAAACTGCGTACACTTCATTAAATGTCCATGTTTTATTCAAGAACTTATTTATATAAGTGAACAAGAAGATTAACTACATCAATAATTATGTTCCCTTAAGTACCCGCATCGAGGTATTTAAGCGGGTTCTTTTAAGTACCCAACCCGTCTAAGTACTTCAAAAAGCTGACACTTTTCGTGAGGAATTAAGAGGGTTTTACTGTATAGAAATTAGAACATTTTAGTTGAGAAAAAGAAGTACATGCAAAGGATTTCACAAAAATGTATTGCAATATTACTATTTTTCAAAAGTGCCATTTTGGCACTTTGTGCCAAATTTAAAAATTAAGTGCCGATTGGCGTACATAAGTATAGGGCCAAAAATGGTATCGTTTGTGCCAAGTTGGCAGCCCTGGGGCTGGATTTTGTAACTGTGAGAAAATGTAGTATACACAGAGTGCAAAACTCACAACCAAAAACTCACCGAATAAAATTCAGTGAGTTTTTAGGAAGAGAAGTGTACACAATTTGGACAATTAAAACTCATTCTCACACTTTCTGAATCGCAAAAGGAGGAAATGTACTCAATTTTGACAGCTAAAACTCATTCTCATACTTCCTGAATCGCAAAATGGAGAGTGTACACAATTTTCAGTGTACACTTGAAAACTCACAGTTACAGAACCCAGCCCCTGATCCACAGCTAACCGCAGCAGAGCTGTGCTCAGTGTTACCGCTGAAAATTTTTAGAAAGTCTCAAAAAAGTGTCATAGCCGAAAAAAGTTTCTTCAAGTAATTCAAATCTTGTATGACATGTATGTACATATATATCGACTTCCATTATTATACATTTCGAGACTTATTGGGGCAAATTCATGGTCGAAATAAAATCGACTCTAAGCTTAGTTATAACTTTACGGCTTAATTTTCAATCTGTCAAAAAAACTGCACCTAACATTAGAGTCGACTTTATTTCATCTATGAGTATTCCCCCATTATTTTTAATAAATTGCTAATGGATATCATCATTTTCTATAAACGAAAGTTTTGTATCTTAAACTAAAAACCTATTGATAAGGGATATATTAAAAAGACGCAATATGCATTTATTGCGAAAACAAAGTTGTAGTTAAAAAAGTACTTGCATCAATATAACACTTCAGTCACAAAAAAGCATCATGAGTAGATACCAATTATTATAACGAAGTTTAGACTTTTAAGTTTGTATCTGCAAAAATTTGAGCCCCAGGTGGTCCACTCGGTCGTAGTTTTAAAGTATATGCAAAAGGAACACGTTGCATACTAGTAACTTGTTATGCTGAACTGGACCAATTCAAATATAAAAAACTGATATATGTGTTGAACACCACCTCTTCGTGGCCCATCGGCAATATGATTCAGTTTCCGAATGTGCCATTGATAATGTTTAATATTTTCTCCATATTCTTCTTCTTCTTCTTTTTTGGCGCTGTAACCGCCTAAGCGATTTT